>NW_027167902.1:2781467-3089686 GCF_040954835.1 Lepisosteus oculatus | reverse complement strand
CCACGTGGGACTCTGATGCCCATGGAACTTTCAGCCAATCAACGAGCTGAAGTTCCTCCAGGTAAAAACAGGCAACACAGAGAGCCTGTAAGATTCAGATTCAGATTCAGATTCAACAAGAAAGGGAGATTCAGATTCAACAAGATTCAGATTCAGTAAGATTCAGTAAGATTCTGGAGAGGATTCTGTGGACTGTTCTAAAGGGAATTCAAAGGAGAATTCCAGGGCAGGACGGCCCAGGAGCAGAAGGCTCCCAAGGGCAGGACATTCTCGCAGCGCGCCTCCTGACCATCCAGAGACTCAGCCCGGACAACCACGAAACGGCCAGTGTGTCCGAGTGCCAGAACTTTCCTTTGTTCTAAGAGTCTAGAGTGGAGGTTGCCAGAGAGTAACCAGCAGCAGGCCTCGTGAACAGGTCGGAACTGTGGACAGCTGAATCACTATTCAGAACTAGCTCATCATCAGGAACGAACCGGTCCTCTTCCTGACTTGCTGGGACATACAGTCATCTTTTCTCCTGTGCACAAACTTTGCAAGTTAAAGCCAACAGTGAGCATCAGCAGCGCACCGTCGCAAGCAGCACGGCACAACCTGGCACGGAGCCAGAGAGCGCGGATTGGACAGCAACAGCCTGCAGCTGTTTCTTTGTGCCCGCAGGAGATCTGAATCCCCAGAGATTGGATGAGTATTCAACTTCAATGCATTACAGCTCGAGAATTCAATTGTTATCCCAACCAGTTGAAATCAATTTAATTCCTAAGAGTTATGTACTTGTTTTGAGTATCTAATGTAGAAGTTATAACCAAGTTCATTTACGAAACGGTCTTAATGAATGATATACTGAACGTATGTCCTCTTGATATGTGTAACACTTTGTAACTGACCGAATATACCTTTTGTATTCTGATAGCCCTCTCGATAAGATCTGTTAGGTTTATATGCATATTCTATGTATTAATAAATGTATCCTTGTGTATTAGTACCTGTGTGTGTGCGTTGTTTGAGTTATGTCGCATGGTTGGATTCTAAAGCCATCAAAAGAATCAACTTTGTGATTTACTGCTACAATTAATAATTGTCTCAGTAAATGCCCAAACCCTACAGAACTGGTGCCTTCAGAGAGCCACTATGATTACATATTTGGCGTCCCTGAGCCGGTTTTCCCTACAGCAGCCTCTCCACTCTTTCTGCATTTCACATGTGGTATTTGCAGTAGGCCAGTATGTGCAGATCTGAGGTCACGTATAGGAACATATGAAGACAGACATTCAGTAAGGTACAGACGTGCTAGGTCGCTTAAAGCTTTAAAAACAAGTAAAAGAACTTTCAAATTTATCCTAGATAATACAGGTGACCAGTGAAGTTTTTTCAAAACAGGAATGATATTCTCTTTCTTGTATTTGTTAGGATCTGTGCTACTGCATTTCGAACAAGTAGTAAGGGATTTATTGTTTTCTTGGGAAGCCCACAAAACAGAGCATTATAATCATATCCACATCAATGTGAGCAATGGAGAAGTCAAATTAACGTGTCTAAATATCATCTAGTTCTATCCCAGGGAAGAGGGCTGTTGCCTACACAGACGACAAGACACAAAACGCTCAACTGTGCAAAACACGCATAAGGACATCAGTCAGGAGGAACAAGGTAAAGTGTTTTTACTTCTTCACCATGGTCATGTAGTTTCACTCCAAGCACTGTCATATGAAATAACTGTGGAAACGACCTCCCCAACATTTTGGGTTGTTGCATTTTGCTTCAATGAATTTTAACCTTTTCTTTTAGACATTAAGAGGAAGGACACATTCACGCTTGGTAGAGATTCAGTTGTTCTATGAGATGTCAAGGTGAGAATTAACCACTTCAGGCATAAGTCAATCCACATGACTGAAAAATGGGCAATGAACAGGATATGGGAATTTTGCTAGTTATAAAGTACAATAATCATCATTACATGATCTAAGACTACTGAAGTATAAGCTGTGTCCCTGACTGATTAATTAGCAAATTCATCTTTGTAGAGTGCAGCTACTATCTATTCAGTGGCATTTCCTTAAAACAACTGTATTCCCACATTCTGAATATGGAGTGAGATCATGTAAGAATGTTGGACTTGTAATAACTAATTGAAGGATAATAATAATCAACGAAAGTGCTTAAAAGTATCAACAAATGCCTTCAAAGTACTTGACACGTACTTTGCTTTCAAAAGTGAAACATAATTAATGCTTACGTAAGATTTCTCTTGACTTCTCAGGAGTATACTAACTCCAAGGACAAGTAACATCACAAACCATTATTTAAGTGCTGATGTTGGAGCTGCAATACTACTACCAAGACAAAAAATGATACAGGTAACACTGCTTTCAGATTTCTAAGAATTGCTAAAATAGTATGTTTACAGAGCATTCAGAGTCTCATAGAGAAAATAAGTTGAGAATATGACAAGTTCCTACCATCTCAAACACTGCCAATCTAGAACAAAAAGAAAGTACTTGAACGCCTGCAGTAATCGAACACAAACCAGAACATATCAGTGCATGACAATGAAATGTAGTCACAAAATGATTCTACCCTTTCAAGTCCCAAAAAGGACCGAGGAACTTACCGGAGGCGATACCTGGATTTCAAAAAGAGTACAATGTAGCCACTGTAGGGGAGAAGATCACAGAGAGCTCTTCTCAGATTGCTCAGAGTCAGCCCCAGCACCCTGTCCTGACTGAAGCAGACAAAGTGGTCAAACAGGTAGGTAGAAATGAGTAAGGAACAGAGAGTATGGTTATTCTTGCATTGTTTGTTCGTCTGTCAAAGAAAAGAGTGCTTCTGACTTTTGTCAATGTTCATCTTTATTTTAGGAGAAGAACAAACAGTGGTATCACACTTTGCTCAAGTGTATGATGCCATGTGTGTACAGCAGACATCACCAAAGGAACAGGAGACACCTGAGTAGAGAACAAGAATATGAAAAGACTGATGAAAAAAAGCACCAGGAGAAATCCATTGAATATGCACAATCTCGTCCAGTATTTCAATGAAAAGTTTCAGTGTTGTTTTTAGTGTCGTCGTATTGCATACATTTAAAACAATGTGTCTTGTTTAATGAACAATTTCATTTACTTTAGTAAAAAGTGTTGTTTACTGTAGTCCTAGCATGGATGCAATTGTTAGAAAAAACGGGAATGAAAAACTGAATGTTTAATACAACATGGGTTTGTGTTAACCCACACACCTAAGTGAAATGTTTGATTACCTTTACAAGACATAACACATAGTTCAGTTGAGTGTGAAAGGGAACAACAGAGAAAGTCACAAACAAAACATTTGTGAAGGACTTGATGAATGTTTTTTCTTTAGAAATTACAAAAAATAAAGAATTTTTCAACAAGATGTCTTTCTATAGCGAGTTTCATTTGAGATAGTCTTTTCTTAGAAGTGCAAGAGTGGTATTCCCTACAACTTATTCCCCAATGTGATCATTCTCAGAAATTAGGAGACGGAAACCACACCTACTGTAATATTAGACCTTGTAACAAGGCAACTAGGTTTCAATGGCTTAAAAGGTGCAGAAAGAGGCTCATGTATAATGACCTCCAGTGTCCCACAGGTTTCCCAAATCATTTCTTAGACTATGGAAAAAGAGGAAATAAAGTGTCTACAGAAAGCGTATACCCCCTTGAACTTTGTTCAGTTTGTTGCGCCAGTGCCAGAGTTTCATGCAATTAAATGAGGACCTCTTTCTCACACCACATATGTTATACTTTCAATGGGAAAAAAGGAAATATTACAATTGTATACATTTTCACCTACATGTTAATATTTGGTAGAAGCCCTTTTCACAGCAATTTCAGCTGTGAGTCTGTTGGTAATGGGCTCCACCACCTCTGCACCAACAAGATTTGATAATATTTGAGAATTTCAGAAGTCTGTCTGGTTTAGCTGAAGAATCAGCTAAGGTAAGTTTCAGGAAGAGCATCTGATTTCTTTCAATAAAGCAGAACAGAGAAAAAACAAACAATACAAAATCATGAGAATTTGTATCCATATGACACTTTGACTCGAATACTTTTATCAGACCTACACAGAGTATATACTGTACACACTTTTTCAGCCCAGGTTTATACATTTGATACATTTGGAACTGCCATTTGTAGGTGTTTTTGTGTCTTAGCTCAACACTGTGAAACCTGTAGTTACAAACATGGAGGATGAAGACATGAAGACATATATTGTACCTCTGACCGGCCTACCTTCGAAGAGGTGAAAGATGAAACTTTTCCTTTATCGTCAACTCAGTGAATGTCTTTAAACTTTCGAAAACTGTAACAAAGAATAAGTTAAAAAACTTATTTTCATTGGACCCACAGAAAAGTCAAAGTTGTCCATAGAAATGCCCGTCTAAATCAGAAATCTACAGCACAAAGGCAGTGGCCTTTCGGGACATAAGAATGAAATCAGACTTTACTCAGACGAATTGCCCTTGGTCACGGACATCTTGCTATCAGTCACTACAAAGATGTTTTCTCTCGTGCCATGGCTTGCCTGACTTGCTTCTTCAGCTGGATGGCTTCTGGTCGCTGGTCAGGATCGACAGCCAGCATGTCCTGGAGCAGTGTCCTTAGCTCCGTGCTTATGGCTCTATTTACTTTCAGGGGGATGTGGAACTGCAGCCAGGGGTTCTCATGCAGGGCCTCTCCAACAGGCCCTGACAGACATATGCTCCTGTATCGGAAACACACTTTAGTTCAATTCTAAAATATTTCTCATAGGACTGAAGGAACCTTTGCCTGTTAAGAGTTAACAATTAGGTCCTCAAGAACTGTTTTACGGTTTTCTACACTCCTGGCTGGCCAAGGTCTCTTTAAGGTCTCTTACGTGGAGGTGTAACTCATGTATCCTACATGTGATTTAGCAACATGAAAGGGAATAGCTTCTTATCGGATTATGGTCTTGGTTAACTGCCTAAGGCTGACCTAAGTGCCTAACTTTCTGACTTTGTTTATACCTTATATGTTAAGAAGCTTCTTCTGACCAATCAGAAATGTATGCTTTATGTATGAACATTTTGCTCATCAAAGTGAGTGAGAGACAAGGTTAACAGAAATTAGCCACGGCAGTAAATGACAGCATATTTTTGGGTTCTTAAATGGTCTGTACCTGGCACACCTGCAGTGCAAACTGACACACACTGTTTAGAGAAACAGCTACTCTATTACTAATATTAATGAAACATTTCTTATTCTATGGAACAAAAACAAACAGTAAAACTAAAACACAGATCTCTTAGCTTCCTATTTCATGAACCAGATGACTGAATGACCAAGCCTAACTAGTAGCCAGAACCCCAGTTAACCCTCCGTAACACAAAGTTTAACCACACGACAGGAACTCTTTCAAACTGAGTGAAAATCATAAATGGATCCATAACTTTACATCAATTTACTATGTTGTGCCAATACCTGCATTTACATTTAGAACGAATGACGTCATAGAACCAGCATCACACCAGTTCCAGGTGTCTCCAAGGAGACAACAGAACTTCAGTTGTGTTTGCTAAAATACACACTTTGAAACATACTGTAACACTTAGTTAACATGTCTGGTTTAGTTGAAGAATCGGCTAAGGTAAGTTTCAGGGTTTAATGGTGGGATGGCACCTGTGCTTTTTTCCCCCAACCGCTAGAATATGATTCGCACCAAACCCAAAAGAAATACTGCACAGTTCAGGAACTTCATCAACCTAGCAACTGTAAAATAAGCTTACAAACAACTGAATTGAAATGCCAAAAAGTTCAGAGAAAGGCACAAACTATGTTTACTTGGGGTTTCCAAAATTAAAGCTAACTAAAACTGTAATGATAAACAATCATGCTGCCAATGGACAGAGAAATATCATGTTTTTTGAATAATGTATTATTTGTTATATAGGAACCCAGTATAAGGGAATCCCTTGCGATCCTGTCTGCAGAGATAAAGGTAAGTATTTTTTTCTCTTTAGCTCTGTCACTCCAAGAAATATAATGAACATAAATATATTTGACAATCTTTTCATAGTAATCCAAACAACTCTGCGTGTATCTGACATTTGTAGTATTTATCTACCGCAGTATAACTCTTCTGGCAAGGCGATTGCTATTGTACCTTGAAAGAAAACTGATTGGAAATGTCATGTACTCTATGGTTTCTATTGATGTCAAGTGGCAAATGTTGACTGGTGATGTTATGTGAATCTTAGGAAATGGTCATTTTTCAATCGAGTCTATGTTTCTCAGAATTTGAGACAGAGAGGTCAATCTCTGCAATCTGAGCTGAGGGCATTTCTTGGAATGGAAAGGTAAGAGCAACGTGTTCTTTGATATTCTCTTAAGACTCTTCGCCAGATTTTACGATGAAAAATGTAAATAATAATAACAAACATTATTTTATATAGTGCCTTGAAAGGTGGCTTCTTTACACAATGACAAAACCAACTACAATAAATAATACACAAGATATGCATGATGACAATACACAGTTAGAGGAGACAGTAGATGGTCATTGTCAGTGTATTCTGAAGGTAGTTTTTTCAATTTTTTGGAACAGGGTAAAAGAGGCCACCTCTACTAGAATCTTTGTCCTAACCAAAAATGTAACAAAGTATAATAATAATATTAAAAATAATAATAATAAACTTTATTTATAGAGCACCTTTCATACAAATAGTGCATTGGTGCTTTAAAAACCAAGAGTAAAAATAAAATATTAAAATTGAGAGATATACTTTCAGTTGTAAAGGAAAATACAGCTATACAGTAAAGCAACATACATGTTAATTAAATAAATAAAAATTAGGAAAGTCGTAAAAAAATAAGAACAATTAAAGAGAACTAAAAAAAGAAACAGAAATAGAAAGAACAAAGAACCACTTTAACTAAAAGCAACATTTTCAAATGTTTTTTAAAACAATGTATCAAGCTTAACTGCCTAATAAAAAGTGGAAGTGAGTTTCATAATTTAGAAGCATAAAAACAAAAAGCAGCCTTTCCACTCTTTCTGCATTTCACATGTGGTATTTGCAGTAGGCCAGTATGTGCAGATTTCAGGTCACGTATAGGAACATATGAAGACAGACATTCAGTAAGGTACAGACGTGCTAGGTCGCTTAAAGCTTTAAAAACAAGTAAAAGAACTTTCAAATTTATCCTAGATAATACAGGTGACCAGTGAAGTTTTTTCAAAACAGGAATGATATTCTCTTTCTTGTATTTGTTAGGATCTGTGCTACTGCATTTCGAACAAGTAGTAAGGGATTTATTGTTTTCTTGGGAAGCCCACAAAACAGAGCATTATAATCATATCCACATCAATGTGAGCAATGGAGAAGTCAAATTAACGTGTCTAAATATCATCTAGTTCTATCCCAGGGAAGAGGGCTGTTGCCTACACAGACGACAAGACACAAAACGCTCAACTGTGCAAAACACGCATAAGGACATCAGTCAGGAGGAACAAGGTAAAGTGTTTTTACTTCTTCACCATGGTCATGTAGTTTCACTCCAAGCACTGTCATATGAAATAACTGTGGAAACGACCTCCCCAACATTTTGGGTTGTTGCATTTTGCTTCAATGAATTTTAACCTTTTCTTTTAGACATTAAGAGGAAGGACACATTCACCCTTGGTAGAGATTCAGTTGTTCTATGAGATGTCAAGGTGAGAATTAACCACTTCAGGCATAAGTCAATCCACATGACTGAAAAATGGGCAATGAACAGGATATGGGAATTTTGCTAGTTATAAAGTACAATAATCATCATTACATGATCTAAGACTACTGAAGTATAAGCTGTGTCCCTGACTGATTAATTAGCAAATTCATCTTTGTAGAGTGCAGCTACTATCTATTCAGTGGCATTTCCTTAAAACAACTGTATTCCCACATTCTGAATATGGAGTGAGATCATGTAAGAATGTTGGACTTGTAATAACTAATTGAAGGATAATAATAATCAACGAAAGTGCTTAAAAGTATCAACAAATGCCTTCAAAGTACTTGACACGTACTTTGCTTTCAAAAGTGAAACATAATTAATGCTTACGTAAGATTTCTCTTGACTTCTCAGGAGTATACTAACTCCAAGGACAAGTAACATCACAAACCATTATTTAAGTGCTGATGTTGGAGCTGCAATACTACTACCAAGACAAAAAATGAAGTGTTGTTTACTGTAGTCCTAGCATGGATGCAATTGTTAGAAAAAACGGGAATGAAAAACTGAATGTTTAATACAACATGGGTTTGTGTTAACCCACACACCTAAGTGAAATGTTTGATTACGTTTACAAGACATAACACATAGTTCAGTTGAGTGTGAAAGGGAACAACAGAGAAAGTCACAAACAAAACATTTGTGAAGGACTTGATGAATGTTTTTTCTTTAGAAATGACAAAAAATAAAGAATTTTTCAACAAGATGTCTTTCTATAGCGAGTTTCATTTGAGATAGTCTTTTCTTAGAAGTGCAAGAGTGGTATTCCCTACAACTTATTCCCCAATTTGATCATTCTCAGAAATTAGGAGACGGAAACCACACCTACTGTAATATTAGACCTTGTAACAAGGCAACTAGGTTTCAATGGCTTAAAAGGTGCAGAAAGAGGCTCATGTATAATGACCTCCAGTGTCCCACAGGTTTCCCAAATCATTTCTTAGACTATGGAAAAAGAGGAAATAAAGTGTCTACAGAAAGCGTATACCCCCTTGAACTTTGTTCAGTTTGTTGCGCCAGTGCCAGAGTTTCATGCAATTAAATGAGGACCTCTTTCTCACACCACATATGTTATACTTTCAATGGGAAAAAAGGAAATATTACAATTGTATACATTTTCACCCACATGTTAATATTTGGTAGAAGCCCTTTTCACAGCAATTTCAGCTGTGAGTCTGTTGGTAATGGGCTCCACCACCTCTGCACCAACAAGATTTGATAATATTTGAGAATTTCAGAAGTCTGTCTGGTTTAGCTGAAGAATCAGCTAAGGTAAGTTTCAGGAAGAGCATCTGATTTCTTTCAATAAAGCAGAACAGAGAAAAAACACACAATACAAAATCATGAGAATTTGTATCCATATGACACTTTGACTCGAATACTTTTATCAGACCTACACAGAGTATATACTGTACACACTTTTTCAGCCCAGGTTTATACATTTGATACATTTGGAACTGCCATTTGTAGGTGTTTTTGTGTCTTAGCTCAACACTGTGAAACCTGTAGTTACAAACATGGAGGATGAAGACATGAAGACATATATTGTACCTCTGACCGGCCTACCTTCGAAGAGGTGAAAGATGAAACTTTTCCTTTATCGTCAACTCAGTGAATGTCTTTAAACTTTCGAAAACTGTAACAAAGAATAAGTTAAAAAACTTATTTTCATTGGACCCACAGAAAAGTCAAAGTTGTCCATAGAAATGCCCGTCTAAATCAGAAATCTACAGCACAAAGGCAGTGGCCTTTCGGGACATAAGAATGAAATCAGACTTTACTCAGACGAATTGCCCTTGGTCACGGACATCTTGCTATCAGTCACTACAAAGATGTTTTCTCTCGTGCCATGGCTTGCCTGACTTGCTTCTTCAGCTGGATGGCTTCTGGTCGCTGGTCAGGATCGACAGCCAGCATGTCCTGGAGCAGTGTCCTTAGCTCCGTGCTTATGGCTCTATTTACTTTCAGGGGGATGTGGAACTGCAGCCAGGGGTTCTCATGCAGGGCCTCTCCAACAGGCCCTGACAGACATATGCTCCTGTATCGGAAACACACTTTAGTTCAATTCTAAAATATTTCTCATAGGACTGAAGGAACCTTTGCCTGTTAAGAGTTAACAATTAGGTCCTCAAGAACTGTTTTACGGTTTTCTACACTCCTGGCTGGCCAAGGTCTCTTTAAGGTCTCTTACGTGGAGGTGTAACTCATGTATCCTACATGTGATTTAGCAACATGAAAGGGAATAGCTTCTTATCGGATTATGGTCTTGGTTAACTGCCTAAGGCTGACCTAAGTGCCTAACTTTCTGACTTTGTTTATACCTTATATGTTAAGAAGCTTCTTCTGACCAATCAGAAATGTATGCTTTATGTATGAACATTTTGCTCATCAAAGTGAGTGAGAGACAAGGTTAACAGAAATTAGCCACGGCAGTAAATGACAGCATATTTTTGGGTTCTTAAATGGTCTCTACCTGGCACACCTGCAGTGCAAACTGACACACACTGTTTAGAGAAACAGCTACTCTATTACTAATATTAATGAAACATTTCTTATTCTATGGAACAAAAACAAACAGTAAAACTAAAACACAGATCTCTTAGCTTCCTATTTCATGAACCAGATGACTGAATGACCAAGCCTAACTAGTAGCCAGAACCCCAGTTAACCCTCCGTAACACAAAGTTTAACCACACGACAGGAACTCTTTCAAACTGAGTGAAAATCATAAATGGATCCATAACTTTACATCAATTTACTATGTTGTGCCAATACCTGCATTTACATTTAGAACGAATGACGTCATAGAACCAGCATCACACCAGTTCCAGGTGTCTCCAAGGAGACAACAGAACTTCAGTTGTGTTTGCTAAAATACACACTTTGAAACATACTGTAACACTTAGTTAACATGTCTGGTTTAGTTGAAGAATCGGCTAAGGTAAGTTTCAGGGTTTAATGGTGGGATGGCACCTGTGCTTTTTTCCCCCAACCGCTAGAATATGATTCGCACCAAACCCAAAAGAAATACTGCACAGTTCAGGAACTTCATCAACCTAGCAACTGTAAAATAAGCTTACAAACAACTGAATTGAAATGCCAAAAAGTTCAGAGAAAGGCACAAACTATGTTTACTTGGGGTTTCCAAAATTAAAGCTAACTAAAACTGTAATGATAAACAATCATGCTGCCAATGGACAGAGAAATATCATGTTTTTTGAATAATGTATTATTTGTTATATAGGAACCCAGTATAAGGGAATCCCTTGCGATCCTGTCTGCAGAGATAAAGGTAAGTATTTTTTTCTCTTTAGCTCTGTCACTCCAAGAAATATAATGAACATAAATATATTTGACAATCTTTTCATAGTAATCCAAACAACTCTGCGTGTATCTGACATTTGTAATATTTATCTACCGCAGTATAACTCTTCTGGCAAGGCGACTGCTATTGTACCTTGAAAGAAAACTGATTGGAAATGTCATGTACTCTATGGTTTCTATTGATGTCAAGTGGCAAATGTTGACTGGTGATGTTATGTGAATCTTAGGAAATGGTCATTTTTCAATCGAGTCTATGTTTCTCAGAATTTGAGACAGAGAGGTCAATCTCTGCAATCCGAGCTGAGGGCATTTCTTGGAATGGAAAGGTAAGAGCAACGTGTTCTTTGATATTCTCTTAAGACTCTTCGCCAGATTTTACGATGAAAAATGTAAATAATAATAACAAACATTATTTTATATAGTGCCTTGAAAGGTGGCTTCTTTACACAATGACAAAACCAACTACAATAAATAATA
This sequence comes from Lepisosteus oculatus, assembly GCF_040954835.1. NCBI lineage: Eukaryota > Metazoa > Chordata > Actinopteri > Semionotiformes > Lepisosteidae > Lepisosteus > Lepisosteus oculatus. Next base: position 3,078,140 of record NW_027167902.1, on the reverse strand, counting down.
CACAAGATATGCATGATGACAATACACAGTTAGAGGAGACAGTAGATGGTCATTGTCAGTGTATTCTGAAGGTAGTTTTTTCAATTTTTTGGAACAGGGTAAAAGAGGCCACCTCTACTAGAATCTTTGTCCTAACCAAAAATGTAACAAAGTATAATAATAATATTAAAAATAATAATAATAAACTTTATTTATAGAGCACCTTTCATACAAATAGTGCATTGGTGCTTTAAAAACCAAGAGTAAAAATAAAATATTAAAATTGAGAGATATACTTTCAGCTGTAAAGGAAAATACAGCTATACAGTAAAGCAACATACATGTTAATTAAATAAATAAAAATTAGGAAAGTCGTAAAAAAATAAGAACAATTAAAGAGAACTAAAAAAAGAAACAGAAATAGAAAGAACAAAGAACCACTTTAACTAAAAGCAACATTTTCAAATGTTTTTTAAAACAATGTATCAAGCTTAACTGCCTAATAAAAAGTGGAAGTGAGTTTCATAATTTAGAAGCATAAAAACAAAAAGCAGCCTTTCCACTCTTTCTGCATTTCACATGTGGTATTTGCAGTAGGCCAGTATGTGCAGATTTCAGGTCACGTATAGGAACATATGAAGACAGACATTCAGTAAGGTACAGACGTGCTAGGTCGCTTAAAGCTTTAAAAACAAGTAAAAGAACTTTCAAATTTATCCTAGATAATACAGGTGACCAGTGAAGTTTTTTCAAAACAGGAATGATATTCTCTTTCTTGTATTTGTTAGGATCTGTGCTACTGCATTTCGAACAAGTAGTAAGGGATTTATTGTTTTCTTGGGAAGCCCACAAAACAGAGCATTATAATCATATCCACATCAATGTGAGCAATGGAGAAGTCAAATTAACGTGTCTAAATATCATCTAGTTCTATCCCAGGGAAGAGGGCTGTTGCCTACACAGACGACAAGACACAAAACGCTCAACTGTGCAAAACACGCATAAGGACATCAGTCAGGAGGAACAAGGTAAAGTGTTTTTACTTCTTCACCATGGTCATGTAGTTTCACTCCAAGCACTGTCATATGAAATAACTGTGGAAACGACCTCCCCAACATTTTGGGTTGTTGCATTTTGCTTCAATGAATTTTAACCTTTTCTTTTAGACATTAAGAGGAAGGACACATTCACCCTTGGTAGAGATTCAGTTGTTCTATGAGATGTCAAGGTGAGAATTAACCACTTCAGGCATAAGTCAATCCACATGACTGAAAAATGGGCAATGAACAGGATATGGGAATTTTGCTAGTTATAAAGTACAATAATCATCATTACATGATCTAAGACTACTGAAGTATAAGCTGTGTCCCTGACTGATTAATTAGCAAATTCATCTTTGTAGAGTGCAGCTACTATCTATTCAGTGGCATTTCCTTAAAACAACTGTATTCCCACATTCTGAATATGGAGTGAGATCATGTAAGAATGTTGGACTTGTAATAACTAATTGAAGGATAATAATAATCAACGAAAGTGCTTAAAAGTATCAACAAATGCCTTCAAAGTACTTGACACGTACTTTGCTTTCAAAAGTGAAACATAATTAATGCTTACGTAAGATTTCTCTTGACTTCTCAGGAGTATACTAACTCCAAGGACAAGTAACATCACAAACCATTATTTAAGTGCTGATGTTGGAGCTGCAATACTACTACCAAGACAAAAAATGATACAGGTAACACTGCTTTCAGATTTCTAAGAATTGCTAAAATAGTATGTTTACAGAGCATTCAGAGTCTCATAGAGAAAATAAGTTGAGAATATGACAAGTTCCTACCATCTCAAACACTGCCAATCTAGAACAAAAAGAAAGTACTTGAACGCCTGCAGTAATCGAACACAAACCAGAACATATCAGTGCATGACAATGAAATGTAGTCACAAAATGATTCTACCCTTTCAAGTCCCAAAAAGGACCGAGGAACTTACCGGAGGCGATACCTGGATTTCAAACAGAGTACAATGTAGCCACTGTAGGGGAGAAGATCACAGAGAGCTCTTCTCAGATTGCTCAGAGTCAGCCCCAGCACCCTGTCCTGACTGAAGCAGACAAAGTGGTCAAACAGGTAGGTAGAAATGAGTAAGGAACAGAGAGTATGGTTATTCTTGCATTGTTTGTTCGTCTGTCAAAGAAAAGAGTGCTTCTGACTTTTGTCAATGTTCATCTTTATTTTAGGAGAAGAACAAACGGTGGTATCACACTTTGCTCAAGTGTATGATGCCATGTGTGTACAGCAGACATCACCAAAGGAACAGGAGACACCTGAGTAGAGAACAAGAATATGAAAAGACTGATGAAAAAAAGCACCAGGAGAAATCCATTGAATATGCACAATCTCGTCCAGTATTTCAATGAAAAGTTTCAGTGTTGTTTTTAGTGTCGTCGTATTGCATACATTTAAAACAATGTGTCTTGTTTAATGAACAATTTCATTTACTTTAGTAAAAAGTGTTGTTTACTGTAGTCCTAGCATGGATGCAATTGTTAGAAAAAACGGGAATGAAAAACTGAATGTTTAATACAACATGGGTTTGTGTTAACCCACACACCTAAGTGAAATGTTTGATTACGTTTACAAGACATAACACATAGTTCAGTTGAGTGTGAAAGGGAACAACAGAGAAAGTCACAAACAAAACATTTGTGAAGGACTTGATGAATGTTTTTTCTTTAGAAATTACAAAAAATAAAGAATTTTTCAACAAGATGTCTTTCTATAGCGAGTTTCATTTGAGATAGTCTTTTCTTAGAAGTGCAAGAGTGGTATTCCCTACAACTTATTCCCCAATTTGATCATTCTCAGAAATTAGGAGACGGAAACCACACCTACTGTAATATTAGACCTTGTAACAAGGCAACTAGGTTTCAATGGCTTAAAAGGTGCAGAAAGAGGCTCATGTATAATGACCTCCAGTGTCCCACAGGTTTCCCAAATCATTTCTTAGACTATGGAAAAAGAGGAAATAAAGTGTCTACAGAAAGCGTATACCCCCTTGAACTTTGTTCAGTTTGTTGCGCCAGTGCCAGAGTTTCATGCAATTAAATGAGGACCTCTTTCTCACACCACATATGTTATACTTTCAATGGGAAAAAAGGAAATATTACAATTGTATACATTTTCACCCACATGTTAATATTTGGTAGAAGCCCTTTTCACAGCAATTTCAGCTGTGAGTCTGTTGGTAATGGGCTCCACCACCTCTGCACCAACAAGATTTGATAATATTTGAGAATTTCAGAAGTCTGTCTGGTTTAGCTGAAGAATCAGCTAAGGTAAGTTTCAGGAAGAGCATCTGATTTCTTTCAATAAAGCAGAACAGAGAAAAAACACACAATACAAAATCATGAGAATTTGTATCCATATGACACTTTGACTCGAATACTTTTATCAGACCTACACAGAGTATATACTGTACACACTTTTTCAGCCCAGGTTTATACATTTGGAACTGCCATTTGTAGGTGTTTTTGTGTCTTAGCTCAACACTGTGAAACCTGTAGTTACAAACATGGAGGATGAAGACATGAAGACATATACAGATGCAGCCATTCAAAATGGGTGAGGTATTTCGCGGCATACCCCGGTGGGCGTGTCACAGTATCACGCGGTATCACGCATTTCACGTGTGTCACGTGACTAACTATCCGGCGTCGCCTTGTAAAACCGCCAGGGGGAGCTTAACCTCTCATGTACAGCATTTGAGCCTTTAATTTTGAACTGTGTATTACAGCATGTTAATCATCAGTCATTAAAATGTTGGTATATATTATGAAAGCAAGATTGCTCAGTTGGACAGAAGTACACAACCTACCTTTATCAGAAATATTTATGCATCAAAGCCTTTACTGAAGATATTACTAATAGTATTAATAATGGATGACTTTGGACAAGCTGTATACTCAAAGTATAATTTCTTTAGCACATTTGTACAAGCACTTGGAATCTGTCCAAGCCATACTTTGTCAGGCATTTTGTTTTACTTCAACGGGGCATAAAAACTTCCTTGCTTTTAACAGGGCGTTTCATAATTTCTAGCTACGAAAATGATTTAAAATGCGACACCTATCATTCAACTAGAGCTTAAAATATCACAAGGAAAAATACACACCGGTATTCCATTTCTCCCTAAACATTGTAAGCTTCGAAGTCTTTAACTAACGTGATACCGGAGTCAACAAGCATACTTTTAGAATTTGATTAAAAGGGAATATAATATGGAATCGCGTATCTAAAGAATTTAATAACGGTATGATTATATCCGTGTACTGCGGCAGGACTGTGTAAGGCTGTTTCGCCTACCTGAACATGCGAGCTGTCTTGTAGCCTACTGGTCTAGGTGCGTGACTTCCAACTGGTAGGTTGTGTGTTCGAATCCAGCTGGTGCTGGACTTTTATTTTAACAAACATTTCTTCGAAAAAATAGGTAAGCGATATTATGGACAATCAATTGACTTTTATATTTCAAAATATCGCAACATGATCGATATTTGCGATATTTTGAATATATCTTCCCTTCTGACAGTGGTTCCTGCTTCTATTGTGTGTGTGTGTGCAACAGTAAATTGTTATAGAGAAATGGAGGCGGGACAGTATGCGTTACAATATAAACATTTATATTGATTTAAATCGTGTTCTGATTTAAATCGCAAACGCGTGTTTAATTATGTGTTTTTTAATCATGATCAGGCTAATGCATTTCTACATTTTCTGTATGAACCAGCTTAGAGGTTCATACAGAAAGACAGCTTGTGTTTAAATTGAGTGTAAGGTAATTTATGCTTCTAAAGTCATGGTCAGTATTGTTGTACTGTGCTGTACTGTGTCACATTATTTTATAGCGTTTTTATTGCGTTATTAAATCCGGTGGCGCTGTGTTAGTTTCCTGACTCACATTATTTAAACTGCGACACTGATCATTCATCTCTAAATAAACTTTATTTTATATAGCATTTTAAGCGAATAGGTAATTAGATTGCTCATAAACCTAATCACTTTTTCTTCATAAACACAGCGTGATTGCTCTTTGAAAATGCTTTTCCTTTATTTTTAAAGTAGGCTCAGATTTCAACTATAGATCGTATTATTATAAACTTTCTTGGAAAAATGTATTTTATGTAAACCATGTTTGCTATTAATTCATTTAGGGCTAAAATACGTTCATTGTCTTCTAATCGAGTCGAGTTGACATTGGAAGCCTGCCACACCCGGACCGTTAACGCATTAGCACGTCAAAGCCCATTGAGCCAGTATTGGCTTTAGTATCCCCCCCTTCTCCCCTCAATTCAATTCAATTCAAGGTGTTTTATTTACATGACAGATGGGTACAAGCAGTGTTGGGTACTGTATGTATATTGTAACGCTTACGGCAGACAGGCACTGTGTAGGAGCCGACGCACCAGAGCAGCGCCTGCAATTTTTATATTTATAACTTAGTTTTTAAAATTAGTCAAGCAATACGAAGCATCTCCTTTTACTTAGTGCCTGAGCATACTGCAACGCGTGTGAAGCCCATAAACGATATTAATTTTGGAACTTAAACATACAGTATATGGCTGGTCTCGGTACTTTAAAGAAAACATACACACCAGTATTCCATTTCTCCCTAAACATTTTAAGCATCGAAGTCTTTAACTAACGCGATACCGGAGTCAACAAGCATACTTTTAGAATTTGATTAAAAGGGAATATAATATGGAATCGCGTATCTACAGAATTTAAAGACCAGACAATCGCAAACTCGTTTTCAATAAAATTATTTTATTCATTCAGCAGTTTGTGAGAGGGACATCCAGCAGGGAGAGACACACACACCGGTTTTCATTGACAACATTGTTTTTTTTTCAATTCCTCTTGTCTAACAGGAATGTTTTGTTTGTGGACAGACTGTTAGACAAGAGGAAAAGACTGCCTCCTCCTACGAAGCATTTCGTTGATCCGATCACGAATTCTTTTCCAGTCGTACGCAGCAAGGGTTGAGAATCTCCGATTCACCATCGTACTAATGGTTTCCCGGAGATTGGGTTAAAAAAAAACAAAAAACATACTAACAACTGTGCCATCCTACTCCTTAGTTAATACATTTTATTATTCATAAACAGTTAACATTGTTAGCAAAATATTTTGAATTATATTTAACCCTATTTTTTCTTTAGTTTTGTATTTAACTTATTATATGATAGTCAGACTTAATGTATATTTGAACAATGAAAATATATTTTTACAAGATTTTACATTAAGCACTTAAAATTAATATGGTTAATAATAGTAAACTGTAACATGCTGTAACAAGATCGGTTACAAGAAGAAAATGCTTTCAGAGAAAATGTTTCAACCAAACTTATTCCCACACACCCCGCCCCCACTACCATTAGAATATACACAAACATTTTAGCGTTTCATTCTGAGCAGAAGACTCTCACACCTGAAGAGTGCTGGCTGTGACGAATTAAACCGGTTTTACAGGTTTCAATCACAGACCATGTGACATGGGACTCAGTAAACTACAGTAACACCGTATTTGATAACGCTTTAAAAACGCTATAAAATAATGTGACTTGGCACAGAACAAGTTTACAACACAGTACAAAGATAAATGCTGACCATGACTTTAGAAGCATAAATTGCCTTACACTCAATTTAAACACAAGCTGTCTTTAGCCCTCTAAGCTGGTTCATACAGAAATGTAGAGATCTAGGCTCAGAACACACAGCTTCATTAGCGAATACATATGCAGGACAACTGGAGAAGACGTTTTACAGAGGATGGATTTTTAGAAACATCCCATCAGACATCCCATCATATTCACAACGTGAAATCTAGAAAATAATATTACGTAACCAAAATCCGCAATATGGAAACAGAACCTGTGTAATTGTTGATAGATGATGTACTCGTAACATTTTTTCAAGACGAACTACAACATTTAAAAAATGACTTGTATGTACTTGATATCTCTAATCAATCCACGGGTCCCAGCACAAAACGAAAGTAAAACGCATACCGTTTCTCGCTTCTTATTGCTCAAAAGTAATTTGACCGTATGAAATGCATAATATAAACCTAGAAACATATACGTGAGCAGTACTTAAGCACTGTAGTATCGGTGTTAAGACATACCTCTCAAATACTGTAAATCAAGTTAAAAATATCTCAAGACCGATTCTGGTCGTAATGAAACCATGCAAGGGAGTTTTTATGTCCGTTGCAGTTCTTTTGCAACATGAATATAATTATATCGTTATTAATTTCTTGAGATACGCGATTCCATATTATATTCCCTTTTAATCAAATTCTAAAAGTATGCTTGTTGACTCCGGTATCACGTTAGTTAAAGACTTCGAAGCTTACAATGTTTAGGGAGAAATGGAATACCGGTGTGTATTTTTTTCTTTAAAGTACCGAGACCAGCCATATACTGTATGTTTATGTTAAGATTTCCCTTCAGTGGTAAAATTAGATATGAATATTCAATACTTAAACGGGCACAGTTAAGACATTAAATATACATGTACATATTGTATACAGTACAGTTTGCATACGGTAATATGTTTATGTTACGCGATTAAAAAATAAATAAATAAAACTGGAAGGTCCAGCACCACCATTATGTTTATATGGTTGTTTTTGTTGGTTGGTTGTTATTATGGTTATTAATAATTCGATCTATAGTTGTAATCTGAGCCTAAATAAAAAGAAAAAGCAAGTGATTAGGTTTATGAGCAATCTAATTACTTATTCGTTTAAAACGCTATATAAAATAAAGTTTATTATTAATTTGCTGGACAGAGCGGTGAACATTATTATGCATAAGACAAAGATAACGATCCTGATCAGTTTAGAAATCTGTGTACGCTGTAAGGTTTTTACTTCTTAAACTTTTAAAATACACGTTTTGAATGGAAAGAATCCTCTTCCTGGTATAGCACGCCAGCACGTCTTTTTTCTCCAATCAGAGGGGTGTCAGATGGTGTCAGCCAATCACCATTCTGCGTTGGGTAGCAACGGGTGACTGTTCTCAGGCGGAAGATGTAAACAGCTTAATGTTCGTGTTAAATATTTTTTTTTAATTAAAATTCATTCTATACAGCAATCGCATATTTGGGTACCGTTTCATAAAACTTTCATGCTTAAAATGTTTAGGGAGAAATGGAAGACTGGTGTGTATTTTTTCTTTAAACTACCAAGACCAGCCATACACAGTACAGTTTACATACATACAGTAATGTTTTAAATTAATATCGTTTATGACCTTCAGATGCGTTATGCTCCTCTTCTTTTTATGCTCAGCTACTAAAATTTCCCTTTAGTGGTAAAATCCATATAAATATTCAAAACTAAGCGGATTAAAATGTGCACAGTAAAGACATTAAATGATTCAATCTTTGCACTACCAACCAATGCACCACGAGTGCCCCTGTCGGTCATTTTGGCCAGCCAATCACTTGCCCTGCGGTATGCTCCGGTGCCCCGCGGTGGCTTGTGGGTAGGTTACCGTACCGCGGGTTTTTACCGCGCATTTTGAATGGCTGCATCTGTATTGTACCTCTGACCGGCCTACCTTCCAAGAGGTGAAAGATGAAACTTTTCCTTTATCGTCAACTCAGTGAATGTCTTTAAACTTTCGAAAACTGTAACAAAGAATAAGTTAAAAAACTTATTTTCATTGGACCCACAGAAAAGTCAAAGTTGTCCATAGAAATGCCCGTCTAAATCAGAAATCTACAGCACAAAGGCAGTGGCCTTTCGGGACATAAGAATGAAATCAGACGTTACTCAGACGAATTGCCCTTGGTCACGGACATCTTGCTATCAGTCACTACAAAGATGTTTTCTCTCGTGCCATGGCTTGCCTGACTTGCTTCTTCAGCTGGATGGCTTCTGGTCGCTGGTCAGGATCGACAGCCAGCATGTCCTGGAGCAGTGTCCTTAGCTCCGTGCTTATGGCTCTATTTACTTTCAGGGGGATGTGGAACTGCAGCCAGGGGTTCTCATGCAGGGCCTCTCCAACAGGCCCTGACAGACATATGCTCCTGTATCGGAAACACACTTTAGTTCAATTCTAAAATATTTCTCATAGGACTGAAGGAACCTTTGCCTGTTAAGAGTTAACAATTAGGTCCTCAAGAACTGTTTTACGGTTTTCTACACTCCTGGCTGGCCAAGGTCTCTTTAAGGTCTCTTACGTGGAGGTGTAACTCATGTATCCTACATGTGATTTAGCAACATGAAAGGGAATAGCTTCTTATCGGATTATGGTCTTGGTTAACTGCCTAAGGCTGACCTAAGTGCCTAACTTTCTGACTTTGTTTATACCTTATATGTTAAGAAGCTTCTTCTGACCAATCAGAAATGTATGCTTTATGTATGAACATTTTGCTCATCAAAGTGAGTGAGAGACAAGGTTAACAGAAATTAGCCACGGCAGTAAATGACAGCATATTTTTGGGTTCTTAAATGGTCTGTACCTGGCACACCTGCAGTGCAAACTGACACACACTGTTTAGAGAAACAGCTACTCTATTACTAATATTAATGAAACATTTCTTATTCTATGGAACAAAAACAAACAGTAAAACTAAAACACAGATCTCTTAGCTTCCTATTTCATGAACCAGATGACTGAATGACCAAGCCTAACTAGTAGCCAGAACCCCAGTTAACCCTCCGTAACACAAAGTTTAACCACACGACAGGAACTCTTTCAAACTGAGTGAAAATCATAAATGGATCCATAACTTTACATCAATTTACTATGTTGTGCCAATACCTGCATTTACATTTAGAACGAATGATGTCATAGAACCAGCATCACACCAGTTCCAGGTGTCTCCAAGGAGACAACAGAACTTCAGTTGTGTTTGCTAAAATACACACTTTGAAACATACTGTAACACTTAGTTAACATGTCTGGTTTAGTTGAAGAATCGGCTAAGGTAAGTTTCAGGGTTTAATGGTGGGATGGCACCTGTGCTTATTTCCCCCAACCGCTAGAATATGATTCGCACCAAACCCAAAAGAAATACTGCACAGTTCAGGAACTTCATCAACCTAGCAACTGTAAAATAAGCTTACAAACAACTGAATTGAAATGCCAAAAAGTTCAGAGAAAGGCACAAACTATGTTTACTTGGGGTTTCCAAAATTAAAGCTAACTAAAACTGTAATGATAAACAATCATGCTGCCAATGGACAGAGAAATATCATGTTTTTTGAATAATGTATTATTTGTTATATAGGAACCCAGTATAAGGGAATCCCTTGCGATCCTGTCTGCAGAGATAAAGGTAAGTATTTTTTTCTCTTTAGCTCTGTCACTCCAAGAAATATAAGGAACATAAATATATTTGCCAATCTTTTCATAGTAATTCAAACAACTCTGCGTGTATCTGACATTTGTAATATTTATCTACCGCAGTATAACTCTTCTGGCAAGGCGATTGCTATTGTACCTTGAAAGAAAACTGATTGGAAATGTCATGTACTCTATGGTTTCTATTGATGTCAAGTGGCAAATGTTGACTGGTGATGTTATGTGAATCTTAGGAAATGGTCATTTTTCAATCGAGTCTATGTTTCTCAGAATTTGAGACAGAGAGGTCAATCTCTGCAATCCGAGCTGAGGGCATTTCTTGGAATGGAAAGGTAAGAGCAACGTGTTCTTTGATATTCTCTTAAGACTCTTCGCCAGATTTTACGATGAAAAATGTAAATAATAATAACAAACATTATTTTATATAGTGCCTTGAAAGGTGGCTTCTTTACACAATGACAAAACCAACTACAATAAATAATACACAAGATATGCATGATGACAATACACAGTTAGAGGAGACAGTAGATGGTCATTGTCAGTGTATTCTGAAGGTAGTTTTTTCAATTTTTTGGAACAGGGTAAAAGAGGCCACCTCTACTAGAATCTTTGTCCTAACCAAAAATGTAACAAAGTATAATAATAATATTAAAAATAATAATAATAAACTTTATTTATAGAGCACCTTTCATACAAATAGTGCATTGGTGCTTTAAAAACCAAGAGTAAAAATAAAATATTAAAATTGAGAGATATACTTTCAGTTGTAAAGGAAAATACAGCTATACAGTAAAGCAACATACATGTTAATTAAATAAATAAAAATTAGGAAAGTCGTAAAAAAATAAGAACAATTAAAGAGAACTAAAAAAAGAAACAGAAATAGAAAGAACAAAGAACCACTTTAACTAAAAGCAACATTTTCAAATGTTTTTTAAAACAATGTATCAAGCTTAACTGCCTAATAAAAAGTGGAAGTGAGTTTCATAATTTAGAAGCATAAAAACAAAAAGCAGCCTTTCCACTCTTTCTGCATTTCACATGTGGTATTTGCAGTAGGCCAGTATGTGCAGATTTCAGGTCACGTATAGGAACATATGAAGACAGACGTTCAGTAAGGTACAGACGTGCTAGGTCGCTTAAAGCTTTAAAAACAAGTAAAAGAACTTTCAAATTTATCCTAGATAATACAGGTGACCAGTGAAGTTTTTTCAAAACAGGAATGATATTCTCTTTCTTGTATTTGTTAGGATCTGTGCTACTGCATTTCGAACAAGTAGTAAGGGATTTATTGTTTTCTTGGGAAGCCCACAAAACAGAGCATTATAATCATATCCACATCAATGTGAGCAATGGAGAAGTCAAATTAACGTGTCTAAATATCATCTAGTTCTATCCCAGGGAAGAGGGCTGTTGCCTACACAGACGACAAGACACAAAACGCTCAACTGTGCAAAACACGCATAAGGACATCAGTCAGGAGGAACAAGGTAAAGTGTTTTTACTTCTTCACCATGGTCATGTAGTTTCACTCCAAGCACTGTCATATGAAATAACTGTGGAAACGACCTCCCCAACATTTTGGGTTGTTGCATTTTGCTTCAATGAATTTTAACCTTTTCTTTTAGACATTAAGAGGAAGGACACATTCACCCTTGGTAGAGATTCAGTTGTTCTATGAGATGTCAAGGTGAGAATTAACCACTTCAGGCATAAGTCAATCCACATGACTGAAAAATGGGCAATGAACAGGATATGGGAATTTTGCTAGTTATAAAGTACAATAATCATCATTACATGATCTAAGACTACTGAAGTATAAGCTGTGTCCCTGACTGATTAATTAGCAAATTCATCTTTGTAGAGTGCAGCTACTATCTATTCAGTGGCATTTCCTTAAAACAACTGTATTCCCACATTCTGAATATGGAGTGAGATCATGTAAGAATGTTGGACTTGTAATAACTAATTGAAGGATAATAATAATCAACGAAAGTGCTTAAAAGTATCAACAAATGCCTTCAAAGTACTTGACACGTACTTTGCTTTCAAAAGTGAAACATAATTAATGCTTACGTAAGATTTCTCTTGACTTCTCAGGAGTATACTAACTCCAAGGACAAGTAACATCACAAACCATTACTTAAGTGCTGATGTTGGAGCTGCAATACTACTACCAAGACAAAAAATGATACAGGTAACACTGCTTTCAGATTTCTAAGAATTGCTAAAATAGTATGTTTACAGAGCATTCAGAGTCTCATAGAGAAAATAAGTTGAGAATATGACAAGTTCCTACCATCTCAAACACTGCCAATCTAGAACAAAAAGAAAGTACTTGAACGCCTGCAGTAATCGAACACAAACCAGAACATATCAGTGCATGACAATGAAATGTAGTCACAAAATGATTCTACCCTTTCAAGTCCCAAAAAGGACCGAGGAACTTACCGGAGGCGATACCTGGATTTCAAACAGAGTACAATGTAGCCACTGTAGGGGAGAAGATCACAGAGAGCTCTTCTCAGATTGCTCAGAGTCAGCCCCAGCACCCTGTCCTGACTGAAGCAGACAAAGTGGTCAAACAGGTAGGTAGAAATGAGTAAGGAACAGAGAGTATGGTTATTCTTGCATTGTTTGTTCGTCTGTCAAAGAAAAGAGTGCTTCTGACTTTTGTCAATGTTCATCTTTATTTTAGGAGAAGAACAAACGGTGGTATCACACTTTGCTCAAGTGTATGATGCCATGTGTGTACAGCAGACATCACCAAAGGAACAGGAGACACCTGAGTAGAGAACAAGAATATGAAAAGACTGATGAAAAAAAGCACCAGGAGAAATCCATTGAATATGCACAATCTCGTCCAGTATTTCAATGAAAAGTTTCAGTGTTGTTTTTAGTGTCGTCGTATTGCATACATTTAAAACAATGTGTCTTGTTTAATGAACAATTTCATTTACTTTAGTAAAAAGTGTTGTTTACTGTAGTCCTAGCGTGGATGCAATTGTTAGAAAAAACGGGAATGAAAAACTGAATGTTTAATACAACATGGGTTTGTGTTAACCCACACACCTAAGTGAAATGTTTGATTACGTTTACAAGACATAACACATAGTTCAGTTGAGTGTGAAAGGGAACAACAGAGAAAGTCACAAACAAAACATTTGTGAAGGACTTGATGAATGTTTTTTCTTTAGAAATGACAAAAAATAAAGAATTTTTCAACAAGATGTCTTTCTATAGCGAGTTTCATTTGAGATAGTCTTTTCTTAGAAGTGCAAGAGTGGTATTCCCTACAACTTATTCCCCAATTTGATCATTCTCAGAAATTAGGAGACGGAAACCACACCTACTGTAATATTAGACCTTGTAACAAGGCAACTAGGTTTCAATGGCTTAAAAGGTGCAGAAAGAGGCTCATGTATAATGACCTCCAGTGTCCCACAGGTTTCCCAAATCATTTCTTAGACTATGGAAAAAGAGGAAATAAAGTGTCTACAGAAAGCGTATACCCCCTTGAACTTTGTTCAGTTTGTTGCGCCAGTGCCAGAGTTTCATGCAATTAAATGAGGACCTCTTTCTCACACCACATATGTTATACTTTCAATGGGAAAAAAGGAAATATTACAATTGTATACATTTTCACCCACATGTTAATATTTGGTAGAAGCCCTTTTCACAGCAATTTCAGCTGTGAGTCTGTTGGTAATGGGCTCCACCACCTCTGCACCAACAAGATTTGATAATATTTGAGAATTTCAGAAGTCTGTCTGGTTTAGCTGAAGAATCAGCTAAGGTAAGTTTCAGGAAGAGCATCTGATTTCTTTCAATAAAGCAGAACAGAGAAAAAACACACAATACAAAATCATGAGAATTTGTATCCATATGACACTTTGACTCGAATACTTTTATCAGACCTACACAGAGTATATACTGTACACACTTTTTCAGCCCAGGTTTATACATTTGATACATTTGGAACTGCCATTTGTAGGTGTTTTTGTGTCTTAGCTCAACACTGTGAAACCTGTAGTTACAAACATGGAGGATGAAGACATGAAGACATATATTGTACCTCTGACCGGCCTACCTTCGAAGAGGTGAAAGATGAAACTTTTCCTTTATCGTCAACTCAGTGAATGTCTTTAAACTTTCGAAAACTGTAACAAAGAATAAGTTAAAAAACTTATTTTCATTGGACCCACAGAAAAGTCAAAGTTGTCCATAGAAATGCCCGTCTAAATCAGAAATCTACAGCACAAAGGCAGTGGCCTTTCGGGACATAAGAATGAAATCAGACGTTACTCAGACGAATTGCCCTTGGTCACGGACATCTTGCTATCAGTCACTACAAAGATGTTTTCTCTCGTGCCATGGCTTGCCTGACTTGCTTCTTCAGCTGGATGGCTTCTGGTCGCTGGTCAGGATCGACAGCCAGCATGTCCTGGAGCAGTGTCCTTAGCTCCGTGCTTATGGCTCTATTTACTTTCAGGGGGATGTGGAACTGCAGCCAGGGGTTCTCATGCAGGGCCTCTCCAACAGGCCCTGACAGACATATGCTCCTGTATCGGAAACACACTTTAGTTCAATTCTAAAATATTTCTCATAGGACTGAAGGAACCTTTGCCTGTTAAGAGTTAACAATTAGGTCCTCAAGAACTGTTTTACGGTTTTCTACACTCCTGGCTGGCCAAGGTCTCTTTAAGGTCTCTTACGTGGAGGTGTAACTCATGTATCCTACATGTGATTTAGCAACATGAAAGGGAATAGCTTCTTATCGGATTATGGTCTTGGTTAACTGCCTAAGGCTGACCTAAGTGCCTAACTTTCTGACTTTGTTTATACCTTATATGTTAAGAAGCTTCTTCTGACCAATCAGAAATGTATGCTTTATGTATGAACATTTTGCTCATCAAAGTGAGTGAGAGACAAGGTTAACAGAAATTAGCCACGGCAGTAAATGACAGCATATTTTTGGGTTCTTAAATGGTCTGTACCTGGCACACCTGCAGTGCAAACTGACACACACTGTTTAGAGAAACAGCTACTCTATTACTAATATTAATGAAACATTTCTTATTCTATGGAACAAAAACAAACAGTAAAACTAAAACACAGATCTCTTAGCTTCCTATTTCATGAACCAGATGACTGAATGACCAAGCCTAACTAGTAGCCAGAACCCCAGTTAACCCTCCGTAACACAAAGTTTAACCACACGACAGGAACTCTTTCAAACTGAGTGAAAATCATAAATGGATCCATAACTTTACATCAATTTACTATGTTGTGCCAATACCTGCATTTACATTTAGAACGAATGATGTCATAGAACCAGCATCACACCAGTTCCAGGTGTCTCCAAGGAGACAACAGAACTTCAGTTGTGTTTGCTAAAATACACACTTTGAAACATACTGTAACACTTAGTTAACATGTCTGGTTTAGTTGAAGAATCGGCTAAGGTAAGTTTCAGGGTTTAATGGTGGGATGGCACCTGTGCTTATTTCCCCCAACCGCTAGAATATGATTCGCACCAAACCCAAAAGAAATACTGCACAGTTCAGGAACTTCATCAACCTAGCAACTGTAAAATAAGCTTACAAACAACTGAATTGAAATGCCAAAAAGTTCAGAGAAAGGCACAAACTATGTTTACTTGGGGTTTCCAAAATTAAAGCTAACTAAAACTGTAATGATAAACAATCATGCTGCCAATGGACAGAGAAATATCATGTTTTTTGAATAATGTATTATTTGTTATATAGGAACCCAGTATAAGGGAATCCCTTGCGATCCTGTCTGCAGAGATAAAGGTAAGTATTTTTTTCTCTTTAGCTCTGTCACTCCAAGAAATATAAGGAACATAAATATATTTGCCAATCTTTTCATAGTAATTCAAACAACTCTGCGTGTATCTGACATTTGTAATATTTATCTACCGCAGTATAACTCTTCTGGCAAGGCGATTGCTATTGTACCTTGAAAGAAAACTGATTGGAAATGTCATGTACTCTATGGTTTCTATTGATGTCAAGTGGCAAATGTTGACTGGTGATGTTATGTGAATCTTAGGAAATGGTCATTTTTCAATCGAGTCTATGTTTCTCAGAATTTGAGACAGAGAGGTCAATCTCTGCAATCCGAGCTGAGGGCATTTCTTGGAATGGAAAGGTAAGAGCAACGTGTTCTTTGATATTCTCTTAAGACTCTTCGCCAGATTTTACGATGAAAAATGTAAATAATAATAACAAACATTATTTTATATAGTGCCTTGAAAGGTGGCTTCTTTACACAATGACAAAACCAACTACAATAAATAATACACAAGATATGCATGATGACAATACACAGTTAGAGGAGACAGTAGATGGTCATTGTCAGTGTATTCTGAAGGTAGTTTTTTCAATTTTTTGGAACAGGGTAAAAGAGGCCACCTCTACTAGAATCTTTGTCCTAACCAAAAATGTAACAAAGTATAATAATAATATTAAAAATAATAATAATAAACTTTATTTATAGAGCACCTTTCATACAAATAGTGCATTGGTGCTTTAAAAACCAAGAGTAAAAATAAAATATTAAAATTGAGAGATATACTTTCAGTTGTAAAGGAAAATACAGCTATACAGTAAAGCAACATACATGTTAATTAAATAAATAAAAATTAGGAAAGTCGTAAAAAAATAAGAACAATTAAAGAGAACTAAAAAAAGAAACAGAAATAGAAAGAACAAAGAACCACTTTAACTAAAAGCAACATTTTCAAATGTTTTTTAAAACAATGTATCAAGCTTAACTGCCTAATAAAAAGTGGAAGTGAGTTTCATAATTTAGAAGCATAAAAACAAAAAGCAGCCTTTCCACTCTTTCTGCATTTCACATGTGGTATTTGCAGTAGGCCAGTATGTGCAGATTTCAGGTCACGTATAGGAACATATGAAGACAGACGTTCAGTAAGGTACAGACGTGCTAGGTCGCTTAAAGCTTTAAAAACAAGTAAAAGAACTTTCAAATTTATCCTAGATAATACAGGTGACCAGTGAAGTTTTTTCAAAACAGGAATGATATTCTCTTTCTTGTATTTGTTAGGATCTGTGCTACTGCATTTCGAACAAGTAGTAAGGGATTTATTGTTTTCTTGGGAAGCCCACAAAACAGAGCATTATAATCATATCCACATCAATGTGAGCAATGGAGAAGTCAAATTAACGTGTCTAAATATCATCTAGTTCTATCCCAGGGAAGAGGGCTGTTGCCTACACAGACGACAAGACACAAAACGCTCAACTGTGCAAAACACGCATAAGGACATCAGTCAGGAGGAACAAGGTAAAGTGTTTTTACTTCTTCACCATGGTCATGTAGTTTCACTCCAAGCACTGTCATATGAAATAACTGTGGAAACGACCTCCCCAACATTTTGGGTTGTTGCATTTTGCTTCAATGAATTTTAACCTTTTCTTTTAGACATTAAGAGGAAGGACACATTCACCCTTGGTAGAGATTCAGTTGTTCTATGAGATGTCAAGGTGAGAATTAACCACTTCAGGCATAAGTCAATCCACATGACTGAAAAATGGGCAATGAACAGGATATGGGAATTTTGCTAGTTATAAAGTACAATAATCATCATTACATGATCTAAGACTACTGAAGTATAAGCTGTGTCCCTGACTGATTAATTAGCAAATTCATCTTTGTAGAGTGCAGCTACTATCTATTCAGTGGCATTTCCTTAAAACAACTGTATTCCCACATTCTGAATATGGAGTGAGATCATGTAAGAATGTTGGACTTGTAATAACTAATTGAAGGATAATAATAATCAACGAAAGTGCTTAAAAGTATCAACAAATGCCTTCAAAGTACTTGACACGTACTTTGCTTTCAAAAGTGAAACATAATTAATGCTTACGTAAGATTTCTCTTGACTTCTCAGGAGTATACTAACTCCAAGGACAAGTAACATCACAAACCATTACTTAAGTGCTGATGTTGGAGCTGCAATACTACTACCAAGACAAAAAATGATACAGGTAACACTGCTTTCAGATTTCTAAGAATTGCTAAAATAGTATGTTTACAGAGCATTCAGAGTCTCATAGAGAAAATAAGTTGAGAATATGACAAGTTCCTACCATCTCAAACACTGCCAATCTAGAACAAAAAGAAAGTACTTGAACGCCTGCAGTAATCGAACACAAACCAGAACATATCAGTGCATGACAATGAAATGTAGTCACAAAATGATTCTACCCTTTCAAGTCCCAAAAAGGACCGAGGAACTTACCGGAGGCGATACCTGGATTTCAAACAGAGTACAATGTAGCCACTGTAGGGGAGAAGATCACAGAGAGCTCTTCTCAGATTGCTCAGAGTCAGCCCCAGCACCCTGTCCTGACTGAAGCAGACAAAGTGGTCAAACAGGTAGGTAGAAATGAGTAAGGAACAGAGAGTATGGTTATTCTTGCATTGTTTGTTCGTCTGTCAAAGAAAAGAGTGCTTCTGACTTTTGTCAATGTTCATCTTTATTTTAGGAGAAGAACAAACGGTGGTATCACACTTTGCTCAAGTGTATGATGCCATGTGTGTACAGCAGACATCACCAAAGGAACAGGAGACACCTGAGTAGAGAACAAGAATATGAAAAGACTGATGAAAAAAAGCACCAGGAGAAATCCATTGAATATGCACAATCTCGTCCAGTATTTCAATGAAAAGTTTCAGTGTTGTTTTTAGTGTCGTCGTATTGCATACATTTAAAACAATGTGTCTTGTTTAATGAACAATTTCATTTACTTTAGTAAAAAGTGTTGTTTACTGTAGTCCTAGCGTGGATGCAATTGTTAGAAAAAACGGGAATGAAAAACTGAATGTTTAATACAACATGGGTTTGTGTTAACCCACACACCTAAGTGAAATGTTTGATTACGTTTACAAGACATAACACATAGTTCAGTTGAGTGTGAAAGGGAACAACAGAGAAAGTCACAAACAAAACATTTGTGAAGGACTTGATGAATGTTTTTTCTTTAGAAATGACAAAAAATAAAGAATTTTTCAACAAGATGTCTTTCTATAGCGAGTTTCATTTGAGATAGTCTTTTCTTAGAAGTGCAAGAGTGGTATTCCCTACAACTTATTCCCCAATTTGATCATTCTCAGAAATTAGGAGACGGAAACCACACCTACTGTAATATTAGACCTTGTAACAAGGCAACTAGGTTTCAATGGCTTAAAAGGTGCAGAAAGAGGCTCATGTATAATGACCTCCAGTGTCCCACAGGTTTCCCAAATCATTTCTTAGACTATGGAAAAAGAGGAAATAAAGTGTCTACAGAAAGCGTATACCCCCTTGAACTTTGTTCAGTTTGTTGCGCCAGTGCCAGAGTTTCATGCAATTAAATGAGGACCTCTTTCTCACACCACATATGTTATACTTTCAATGGGAAAAAAGGAAATATTACAATTGTATACATTTTCACCCACATGTTAATATTTGGTAGAAGCCCTTTTCACAGCAATTTCAGCTGTGAGTCTGTTGGTAATGGGCTCCACCACCTCTGCACCAACAAGATTTGATAATATTTGAGAATTTCAGAAGTCTGTCTGGTTTAGCTGAAGAATCAGCTAAGGTAAGTTTCAGGAAGAGCATCTGATTTCTTTCAATAAAGCAGAACAGAGAAAAAACACACAATACAAAATCATGAGAATTTGTATCCATATGACACTTTGACTCGAATACTTTTATCAGACCTACACAGAGTATATACTGTACACACTTTTTCAGCCCAGGTTTATACATTTGATACATTTGGAACTGCCATTTGTAGGTGTTTTTGTGTCTTAGCTCAACACTGTGAAACCTGTAGTTACAAACATGGAGGATGAAGACATGAAGACATATATTGTACCTCTGACCGGCCTACCTTCGAAGAGGTGAAAGATGAAACTTTTCCTTTATCGTCAACTCAGTGAATGTCTTTAAACTTTCGAAAACTGTAACAAAGAATAAGTTAAAAAACTTATTTTCATTGGACCCACAGAAAAGTCAAAGTTGTCCATAGAAATGCCCGTCTAAATCAGAAATCTACAGCACAAAGGCAGTGGCCTTTCGGGACATAAGAATGAAATCAGACTTTACTCAGACGAATTGCCCTTGGTCACGGACATCTTGCTATCAGTCACTACAAAGATGTTTTCTCTCGTGCCATGGCTTGCCTGACTTGCTTCTTCAGCTGGATGGCTTCTGGTCGCTGGTCAGGATCGACAGCCAGCATGTCCTGGAGCAGTGTCCTTAGCTCCGTGCTTATGGCTCTATTTACTTTCAGGGGGATGTGGAACTGCAGCCAGGGGTTCTCATGCAGGGCCTCTCCAACAGGCCCTGACAGACATATGCTCCTGTATCGGAAACACACTTTAGTTCAATTCTAAAATATTTCTCATAGGACTGAAGGAACCTTTGCCTGTTAAGAGTTAACAATTAGGTCCTCAAGAACTGTTTTACGGTTTTCTACACTCCTGGCTGACCAAGGTCTCTTTAAGGTCTCTTACGTGGAGGTGTAACTCATGTATCCTACATGTGATTTAGCAACATGAAAGGGAATAGCTTCTTATCGGATTATGGTCTTGGTTAACTGCCTAAGGCTGACCTAAGTGCCTAACTTTCTGACTTTCTTTATACCTTATATGTTAAGAAGCTTCTTCTGACCAATCAGAAATGTATGCTTTATGTATGAACATTTTGCTCATCAAAGTGAGTGAGAGACAAGGCTAACAGAAATTAGCCACGGCAGTAAATGACAGCATATTTTTGGGTTCTTAAATGGTCTCTACCTGGCACACCTGCAGTGCAAACTGACACACACTGTTTAGAGAAACAGCTACTCTATTACTAATATTAATGAAACATTTCTTATTCTATGGAACAAAAACAAACAGTAAAACTAAAACACAGATCTCTTAGCTTCCTATTTCATGAACCAGATGACTGAATGACCAAGCCTAACTAGTAGCCAGAACCCCAGTTAACCCTCCGTAACACAAAGTTTAACCACACGACAGGAACTCTTTCAAACTGAGTGAAAATCATAAATGGATCCATAACTTTACATCAATTTACTATGTTGTGCCAATACCTGCATTTACATTTAGAACGAATGATGTCATAGAACCAGCATCACACCAGTTCCAGGTGTCTCCAAGGAGACAACAGAACTTCAGTTGTGTTTGCTAAAATACACACTTTGAAACATACTGTAACACTTAGTTAACATGTCTGGTTTAGTTGAAGAATCGGCTAAGGTAAGTTTCAGGGTTTAATGGTGGGATGGCACCTGTGCTTTTTTCCCCCAACCGCTAGAATATGATTCGCACCAAACCCAAAAGAAATACTGCACAGTTCAGGAACTTCATCAACCTAGCAACTGTAAAATAAGCTTACAAACAACTGAATTGAAATGCCAAAAAGTTCAGAGAAAGGCACAAACTATGTTTACTTGGGGTTTCCAAAATTAAAGCTAACTAAAACTGTAATGATAAACAATCATGCTGCCAATGGACAGAGAAATATCATGTTTTTTGAATAATGTATTATTTGTTATATAGGAACCCAGTATAAGGGAATCCCTTGCGATCCTGTCTGCAGAGATAAAGGTAAGTATTTTTTTCTCTTTAGCTCTGTCACTCCAAGAAATATAATGAACATAAATATATTTGACAATCTTTTCATAGTAATCCAAACAACTCTGCGTGTATCTGACATTTGTAATATTTATCTACCGCAGTATAACTCTTCTGGCAAGGCGATTGCTATTGTACCTTGAAAGAAAACTGATTGGAAATGTCATGTACTCTATGGTTTCTATTGATGTCAAGTGGCAAATGTTGACTGGTGATGTTATGTGAATCTTAGGAAATGGTCATTTTTCAATCGAGTCTATGTTTCTCAGAATTTGAGACAGAGAGGTCAATCTCTGCAATCCGAGCTGAGGGCATTTCTTGGAATGGAAAGGTAAGAGCAACGTGTTCTTTGATATTCTCTTAAGACTCTTCGCCAGATTTTACGATGAAAAATGTAAATAATAATAACAAACATTATTTTATATAGTGCCTTGAAAGGTGGCTTCTTTACACAATGACAAAACCAACTACAATAAATAATACACAAGATATGCATGATGACAATACACAGTTAGAGGAGACAGTAGATGGTCATTGTCAGTGTATTCTGAAGGTAGTTTTCCAATTATTTGGAACAGGGTAAAAGAGGCCACCTCTACTAGAATCTTTGTCCTAACCAAAAATGTAACAAAGTATAATAATAATATTAAAAATAAATATAATAAACTTTATTTATAGAGCACCTTTCATACAAATAGTGCATTGGTGCTTTAAAAACCAAGAGTAAAAATAAAATATTAAAATTGAGAGATATACTTTCAGTTGTAAAGGAAAATACAGCTATACAGTAAAGCAACATACATGTTAATTAAATAAATAAAAATTAGGAAAGTCGTAAAAAAATAAGAACAATTAAAGAGAACTAAAAAAAGAAACAGAAATAGAAAGAACAAAGAACCACTTTAACTAAAAGCAACATTTTCAAATGTTTTTTAAAACAATGTACCAAGCTTAACTGCCTAATAAAAAGTGGAAGTGAGTTTCATAATTTAGAAGCATAAAAACAAAAAGCAGCCTTTCCACTCTTTCTGCATTTCACATGTGGTATTTGCAGTAGGCCAGTATGTGCAGATCTCAGGTCACGTATAGGAACATATGAAGACAGACATTCAGTAAGGTACAGATGTGCTAGGTCGCTTAAAGCTTTAAAAACAAGTAAAAGAACTTTCAAATTTATCCTAGATAATACAGGTGACCAGTGAAGTTTTTTCAAAACAGGAATGATATTCTCTTTCTTGTATTTGTTAGGATCTGTGCTACTGCATTTCGAACAAGTAGTAAGGGATTTATTGTTTTCTTGGGAAGCCCACAAAACAGAGCATTATAATCATATCCACATCAATGTGAGCAATGGAGAAGTCAAATTAACGTGTCTAAATATCATCTAGTTCTATCCCAGGGAAGAGGGCTGTTGCCTACACAGACGACAAGACACAAAACGCTCAACTGTGCAAAACACGCATAAGGACATCAGTCAGGAGGAACAAGGTAAAGTGTTTTTACTTCTTCACCATGGTCATGTAGTTTCACTCCAAGCACTGTCATATGAAATAACTGTGGAAACGACCTCCCCAACATTTTGGGTTGTTGCATTTTGCTTCAATGAATTTTAACCTTTTCTTTTAGACATTAAGAGGAAGGACACATTCACCCTTGGTAGAGATTCAGTTGTTCTATGAGATGTCAAGGTGAGAATTAACCACTTCAGGCATAAGTCAATCCACATGACTGAAAAATGGGCAATGAACAGGATATGGGAATTTTGCTAGTTATAAAGTACAATAATCATCATTACATGATCTAAGACTACTGAAGTATAAGCTGTGTCCCTGACTGATTAATTAGCAAATTCATCTTTGTAGAGTGCAGCTACTATCTATTCAGTGGCATTTCCTTAAAACAACTGGATTCCCACATTCTGAATATGGAGTGAGATCATGTAGAGAATGTTGGACTTGTAATAACTAATTGATGGATAATAAAAATCAACGAAAGTGCTTAAAAGTATCAACAAATGCCTTCAAAGTACTTGACACGTACTTTGCTTTCAAAAGTGAAACATAATTAATGCTTACGTAAGATTTCTCTTGACTTCTCAGGAGTATACTAACTCCAAGGACAAGTAACATCACAAACCATTATTTAAGTGCTGATGTTGGAGCTGCAATACTACTACCAAGACAAAAAATGATACAGGTAACACTGCTTTCAGATTTCTAAGAATTGCTAAAATAGTATGTTTACAGAGCATTCAGAGTCTCATAGAGAAAATAAGTTGAGAATATGACAAGTTCCTACCATCTCAAACACTGCCAATCTAGAACAAAAAGAAAGTACTTGAACGCCTGCAGTAATCGAACACAAACCAGAACATATCAGTGCATGACAATGAAATGTAGTCACAAAATGATTCTACCCTTTCAAGTCCCAAAAAGGACCGAGGAACTTACCGGAGGCGATACCTGGATTTCAAACAGAGTACAATGTAGCCACTGTAGGGGAGAAGATCACAGAGAGCTCTTCTCAGATTGCTCAGAGTCAGCCCCAGCACCCTGTTCTGACTGAAGCAGACAAAGTGGTCAAACAGGTAGGTAGAAATGAGTAAGGAACAGAGAGTATGGTTATTCTTGCATTGTTTGTTCGTCTGTCAAAGAAAAGAGTGCTTCTGACTTTTGTCAATGTTCATCTTTATTTTAGGAGAAGAACAAACGGTGGTATCACACTTTGCTCAAGTGTATGATGCCATGTGTGTACAGCAGACATCACCAAAGGAACAGGAGACACCTGAGTAGAGAACAAGAATATGAAAAGACTGATGAAAAAAAGCACCAGGAGAAATCCATTGAATATGCACAATCTCGTCCAGTATTTCAATGAAAAGTTTCAGTGTTGTTTTTAGTGTCGTCGTATTGCATACATTTAAAACAATGTGTCTTGTTTAATGAACAATTTCATTTACTTTAGTAAAAAGTGTTGTTTACTGTAGTCCTAGCATGGATGCAATTGTTAGAAAAAACGGGAATGAAAAACTGAATGTTTAATACAACATGGGTTTGTGTTAACCCACACACCTAAGTGAAATGTTTGATTACGTTTACAAGACATAACACATAGTTCAGTTGAGTGTGAAAGGGAACAACAGAGAAAGTCACAAACAAAACATTTGTGAAGGACTTGATGAATGTTTTTTCTTTAGAAATTACAAAAAATAAAGAATTTTTCAACAAGATGTCTTTCTATAGTGAGTTTCATTTGAGATAGTCTTTTCTTAGAAGTGCAAGAGTGGTATTCCCTACAACTTATTCCCCAATTTGATCATTCTCAGAAATTAGGAGATGGAAACCACACCTACTGTAATATTAGACCTTGTAACAAGGCAACTAGGTTTCAATGGCTTAAAAGGTGCAGAAAGAGGCTCATGTATAATGACCTCCAGTGTCCCACAGGTTTCCCAAATCATTTCTTAGACTATGGAAAAAGAGGAAATAAAGTGTCTACAGAAAGCGTATACCCCCTTGAACTTTGTTCAGTTTGTTGCGCCAGTGCCAGAGTTTCATGCAATTAAATGAGGACCTCTTTCTCACACCACATATGTTATACTTTCAAAGGGAAAAAAGGAAATATTACAATTGTATACATTTTCACCCACATGTTAATATTTGGTAGAAGCCCTTTTCACAGCAATTTCAGCTGTGAGTCTGTTGGTAATGGGCTCCACCACCTCTGCACCAACAAGATTTGATAATATTTGAGAATTTCAGAAGTCTGTCTGGTTTAGCTGAAGAATCAGCTAAGGTAAGTTTCAGGAAGAGCATCTGATTTCTTTCAATAAAGCAGAACAGAGAAAAAACACACAATACAAAATCATGAGAATTTGTATCCATATGACACTTTGACTCGAATACTTTTATCAGACCTACACAGAGTATATACTGTACACACTTTTTCAGCCCAGGTTTATACATTTGATACATTTGGAACTGCCATTTGTAGGTGTTTTTGTGTCTTAGCTCAACACTGTGAAACCTGTAGTTACAAACATGGAGGATGAAGACATGAAGACATATATTGTACCTCTGACCGGCCTACCTTCGAAGAGGTGAAAGATGAAACTTTTCCTTTATCGTCAACTCAGTGAATGTCTTTAAACTTTCGAAAACTGTAACAAAGAATAAGTTAAAAAACTTATTTTCATTGGACCCACAGAAAAGTCAAAGTTGTCCATAGAAATGCCCGTCTAAATCAGAAATCTACAGCACAAAGGCAGTGGCCTTTCGGGACATAAGAATGAAATCAGACTTTACTCAGACGAATTGCCCTTGGTCACGGACATCTTGCTATCAGTCACTACAAAGATGTTTTCTCTCGTGCCATGGCTTGCCTGACTTGCTTCTTCAGCTGGATGGCTTCTGGTTGCTGGTCAGGATCGACAGCCAGCATGTCCTGGAGCAGTGTCCTTAGCTCCGTGCTTATGGCTCTATTTACTTTCAGGGGGATGTGGAACTGCAGCCAGGGGTTCTCATGCAGGGCCTCTCCAACAGGCCCTGACAGACATATGCTCCTGTATCGGAAACACACTTTAGTTCAATTCTAAAATATTTCTCATAGGACTGAAGGAACCTTTGCCTGTTAAGAGTTAACAATTAGGTCCTCAAGAACTGTTTTACGGTTTTCTACACTCCTGGCTGGCCAAGGTCTCTTTAAGGTCTCTTACGTGGAGGTGTAACTCATGTATCCTACATGTGATTTAGCAACATGAAAGGGAATAGCTTCTTATCGGATTATGGTCTTGGTTAACTGCCTAAGGCTGACCTAAGTGCCTAACTTTCTGACTTTCTTTATACCTTATATGTTAAGAAGCTTCTTCTGACCAATCAGAAATGTATGCTTTATGTATGAACATTTTGCTCATCAAAGTGAGTGAGAGACAAGGTTAACAGAAATTAGCCACGGCAGTAAATGACAGCAGATTTTTGGGTTCTTAAATGGTCTCTACCTGGCACACCTGCAGTGCAAACTGACACACACTGTTTAGAGAAACAGCTACTCTATTACTAATATTAATGAAACATTTCTTATTCTATGGAACAAAAACAAACAGTAAAACTAAAACACAGATCTCTTAGCTTCCTATTTCATGAACCAGATGACTGAATGACCAAGCCTAACTAGTAGCCAGAACCCCAGTTAACCCTCCGTAACACAAAGTTTAACCACACGACAGGAACTCTTTCAAACTGAGTGAAAATCATAAATGGATCCATAACTTTACATCAATTTACTATGTTGTGCCAATACCTGCATTTACATTTAGAACGAATGATGTCATAGAACCAGCATCACACCAGTTCCAGGTGTCTCCAAGGAGACAACAGAACTTCAGTTGTGTTTGCTAAAATACACACTTTGAAACATACTGTAACACTTAGTTAACATGTCTGGTTTAGTTGAAGAATCGGCTAAGGTAAGTTTCAGGGTTTAATGGTGGGATGGCACCTGTGCTTATTTCCCCCAACCGCTAGAATATGATTCGCACCAAACCCAAAAGAAATACTGCACAGTTCAGGAACTTCATCAACCTAGCAACTGTAAAATAAGCTTACAAACAACTGAATTGAAATGCCAAAAAGTTCAGAGAAAGGCACAAACTATGTTTACTTGGGGTTTCCAAAATTAAAGCTAACTAAAACTGTAATGATAAACAATCATGCTGCCAATGGACAGAGAAATATCATGTTTTTTGAATAATGTATTATTTGTTATATAGGAACCCAGTATAAGGGAATCCCTTGCGATCCTGTCTGCAGAGATAAAGGTAAGTATTTTTTTCTCTTTAGCTCTGTCACTCCAAGAAATATAATGAACATAAATATATTTGACAATCTTTTCATAGTAATCCAAACAACTCTGCGTGTATCTGACATTTGTAATATTTATCTACCGCAGTATAACTCTTCTGGCAAGGCGATTGCTATTGTACCTTGAAAGAAAACTGATTGGAAATGTCATGTACTCTATGGTTTCTATTGATGTCAAGTGGCAAATGTTGACTGGTGATGTTATGTGAATCTTAGGAAATGGTCATTTTTCAATCGAGTCTATGTTTCTCAGAATTTGAGACAGAGAGGTCAATCTCTGCAATCCGAGCTGAGGGCATTTCTTGGAATGGAAAGGTAAGAGCAACGTGTTCTTTGATATTCTCTTAAGACTCTTCGCCAGATTTTACGATGAAAAATGTAAATAATAATAACAAACATTATTTTATATAGTGCCTTGAAAGGTGGCTTCTTTACACAATGACAAAACCAACTACAATAAATAATACACAAGATATGCATGATGACAATACACAGTTAGAGGAGACAGTAGATGGTCATTGTCAGTGTATTCTGAAGGTAGTTTTCCAATTATTTGGAACAGGGTAAAAGAGGCCACCTCTACTAGAATCTTTGTCCTAACCAAAAATGTAACAAAGTATAATAATAATATTAAAAATAATAATAATAAACTTTATTTATAGAGCACCTTTCATACAAATAGTGCATTGGTGCTTTAAAAACCAAGAGTAAAAATAAAATATTAAAATTGAGAGATATACTTTCAGTTGTAAAGGAAAATACAGCTATACAGTAAAGCAACATACATGTTAATTAAATAAATAAAAATTAGGAAAGTCGTAAAAAAATAAGAACAATTAAAGAGAACTAAAAAAAGAAACAGAAATAGAAAGAACAAAGAACCACTTTAACTAAAAGCAACATTTTCAAATGTTTTTTAAAACAATGTACCAAGCTTAACTGCCTAATAAAAAGTGGAAGTGAGTTTCATAATTTAGAAGCATAAAAACAAAAAGCAGCCTTTCCACTCTTTCTGCATTTCACATGTGGTATTTGTAGTAGGCCAGTATGTGCAGATCTCAGGTCACGTATAGGAACATATGAAGACAGACATTCAGTAAGGTACAGACGTGCTAGGTCGCTTAAAGCTTTAAAAACAAGTAAAAGAACTTTCAAATTTATCCTAGATAATACAGGTGACCAGTGAAGTTTTTTCAAAACAGGAATGATATTCTCTTTCTTGTATTTGTTAGGATCTGTGCTACTGCATTTCGAACAAGTAGTAAGGGATTTATTGTTTTCTTGGGAAGCCCACAAAACAGAGCATTATAATCATATCCACATCAATGTGAGCAATGGAGAAGTCAAATTAACGTGTCTAAATATCATCTAGTTCTATCCCAGGGAAGAGGGCTGTTGCCTACACAGACGACAAGACACAAAACGCTCAACTGTGCAAAACACGCATAAGGACATCAGTCAGGAGGAACAAGGTAAAGTGTTTTTACTTCTTCACCATGGTCATGTAGTTTCACTCCAAGCACTGTCATATGAAATAACTGTGGAAACGACCTCCCCAACATTTTGGGTTGTTGCATTTTGCTTCAATGAATTTTAACCTTTTCTTTTAGACATTAAGAGGAAGGACACATTCACCCTTGGTAGAGATTCAGTTGTTCTATGAGATGTCAAGGTGAGAATTAACCACTTCAGGCATAAGTCAATCCACATGACTGAAAAATGGGCAATGAACAGGATATGGGAATTTTGCTAGTTATAAAGTACAATAATCATCATTACATGATCTAAGACTACTGAAGTATAAGCTGTGTCCCTGACTGATTAATTAGCAAATTCATCTTTGTAGAGTGCAGCTACTATCTATTCAGTGGCATTTCCTTAAAACAACTGGATTCCCACATTCTGAATATGGAGTGAGATCATGTAGAGAATGTTGGACTTGTAATAACTAATTGATGGATAATAAAAATCAACGAAAGTGCTTAAAAGTATCAACAAATGCCTTCAAAGTACTTGACACGTACTTTGCTTTCAAAAGTGAAACATAATTAATGCTTACGTAAGATTTCTCTTGACTTCTCAGGAGTATACTAACTCCAAGGACAAGTAACATCACAAACCATTATTTAAGTGCTGATGTTGGAGCTGCAATACTACTACCAAGACAAAAAATGATACAGGTAACACTGCTTTCAGATTTCTAAGAATTGCTAAAATAGTATGTTTACAGAGCATTCAGAGTCTCATAGAGAAAATAAGTTGAGAATATGACAAGTTCCTACCATCTCAAACACTGCCAATCTAGAACAAAAAGAAAGTACTTGAACGCCTGCAGTAATCGAACACAAACCAGAACATATCAGTGCATGACAATGAAATGTAGTCACAAAATGATTCTACCCTTTCAAGTCCCAAAAAGGACCGAGGAACTTACCGGAGGCGATACCTGGATTTCAAACAGAGTACAATGTAGCCACTGTAGGGGAGAAGATCACAGAGAGCTCTTCTCAGATTGCTCAGAGTCAGCCCCAGCACCCTGTTCTGACTGAAGCAGACAAAGTGGTCAAACAGGTAGGTAGAAATGAGTAAGGAACAGAGAGTATGGTTATTCTTGCATTGTTTGTTCGTCTGTCAAAGAAAAGAGTGCTTCTGACTTTTGTCAATGTTCATCTTTATTTTAGGAGAAGAACAAACGGTGGTATCACACTTTGCTCAAGTGTATGATGCCATGTGTGTACAGCAGACATCACCAAAGGAACAGGAGACACCTGAGTAGAGAACAAGAATATGAAAAGACTGATGAAAAAAAGCACCAGGAGAAATCCATTGAATATGCACAATCTCGTCCAGTATTTCAATGAAAAGTTTCAGTGTTGTTTTTAGTGTCGTCGTATTGCATACATTTAAAACAATGTGTCTTGTTTAATGAACAATTTCATTTACTTTAGTAAAAAGTGTTGTTTACTGTAGTCCTAGCATGGATGCAATTGTTAGAAAAAACGGGAATGAAAAACTGAATGTTTAATACAACATGGGTTTGTGTTAACCCACACACCTAAGTGAAATGTTTGATTACGTTTACAAGACATAACACATAGTTCAGTTGAGTGTGAAAGGGAACAACAGAGAAAGTCACAAACAAAACATTTGTGAAGGACTTGATGAATGTTTTTTCTTTAGAAATTACAAAAAATAAAGAATTTTTCAACAAGATGTCTTTCTATAGTGAGTTTCATTTGAGATAGTCTTTTCTTAGAAGTGCAAGAATGGTATTCCCTACAACTTATTCCCCAATTTGATCATTCTCAGAAATTAGGAGATGGAAACCACACCTACTGTAATATTAGACCTTGTAACAAGGCAACTAGGTTTCAATGGCTTAAAAGGTGCAGAAAGAGGCTCATGTATAATGACCTCCAGTGTCCCACAGGTTTCCCAAATCATTTCTTAGACTATGGAAAAAGAGGAAATAAAGTGTCTACAGAAAGCGTATACCCCCTTGAACTTTGTTCAGTTTGTTGCGCCAGTGCCAGAGTTTCATGCAATTAAATGAGGACCTCTTTCTCACACCACATATGTTATACTTTCAATGGGAAAAAAGGAAATATTACAATTGTATACATTTTCACCCACATGTTAATATTTGGTAGAAGCCCTTTTCACAGCAATTTCAGCTGTGAGTCTGTTGGTAATGGGCTCCACCACCTCTGCACCAACAAGATTTGATAATATTTGAGAATTTCAGAAGTCTGTCTGGTTTAGCTGAAGAATCAGCTAAGGTAAGTTTCAGGAAGAGCATCTGATTTCTTTCAATAAAGCAGAACAGAGAAAAAACACACAATACAAAATCATGAGAATTTGTATCCATATGACACTTTGACTCGAATACTTTTATCAGACCTACACAGAGTATATACTGTACACACTTTTTCAGCCCAGGTTTATACATTTGATACATTTGGAACTGCCATTTGTAGGTGTTTTTGTGTCTTAGCTCAACACTGTGAAACCTGTAGTTACAAACATGGAGGATGAAGACATGAAGACATATATTGTACCTCTGACCGGCCTACCTTCGAAGAGGTGAAAGATGAAACTTTTCCTTTATCGTCAACTCAGTGAATGTCTTTAAACTTTCGAAAACTGTAACAAAGAATAAGTTAAAAAACTTATTTTCATTGGACCCACAGAAAAGTCAAAGTTGTCCATAGAAATGCCCGTCTAAATCAGAAATCTACAGCACAAAGGCAGTGGCCTTTCGGGACATAAGAATGAAATCAGACTTTACTCAGACGAATTGCCCTTGGTCACGGACATCTTGCTATCAGTCACTACAAAGATGTTTTCTCTCGTGCCATGGCTTGCCTGACTTGCTTCTTCAGCTGGATGGCTTCTGGTCGCTGGTCAGGATCGACAGCCAGCATGTCCTGGAGCAGTGTCCTTAGCTCCGTGCTTATGGCTCTATTTACTTTCAGGGGGATGTGGAACTGCAGCCAGGGGTTCTCATGCAGGGCCTCTCCAACAGGCCCTGACAGACATATGCTCCTGTATCGGAAACACACTTTAGTTCAATTCTAAAATATTTCTCATAGGACTGAAGGAACCTTTGCCTGTTAAGAGTTAACAATTAGGTCCTCAAGAACTGTTTTACGGTTTTCTACACTCCTGGCTGGCCAAGGTCTCTTTAAGGTCTCTTACGTGGAGGTGTAACTCATGTATCCTACATGTGATTTAGCAACATGAAAGGGAATAGCTTCTTATCGGATTATGGTCTTGGTTAACTGCCTAAGGCTGACCTAAGTGCCTAACTTTCTGACTTTCTTTATACCTTATATGTTAAGAAGCTTCTTCTGACCAATCAGAAATGTATGCTTTATGTATGAACATTTTGCTCATCAAAGTGAGTGAGAGACAAGGTTAACAGAAATTAGCCACGGCAGTAAATGACAGCATATTTTTGGGTTCTTAAATGGTCTCTACCTGGCACACCTGCAGTGCAAACTGACACACACTGTTTAGAGAAACAGCTACTCTATTACTAATATTAATGAAACATTTCTTATTCTATGGAACAAAAACAAACAGTAAAACTAAAACACAGATCTCTTAGCTTCCTATTTCATGAACCAGATGACTGAATGACCAAGCCTAACTAGTAGCCAGAACCCCAGTTAACCCTCCGTAACACAAAGTTTAACCACACGACAGGAACTCTTTCAAACTGAGTGAAAATCATAAATGGATCCATAACTTTACATCAATTTACTATGTTGTGCCAATACCTGCATTTACATTTAGAACGAATGATGTCATAGAACCAGCATCACACCAGTTCCAGGTGTCTCCAAGGAGACAACAGAACTTCAGTTGTGTTTGCTAAAATACACACTTTGAAACATACTGTAACACTTAGTTAACATGTCTGGTTTAGTTGAAGAATCGGCTAAGGTAAGTTTCAGGGTTTAATGGTGGGATGGCACCTGTGCTTATTTCCCCCAACCGCTAGAATATGATTCGCACCAAACCCAAAAGAAATACTGCACAGTTCAGGAACTTCATCAACCTAGCAACTGTAAAATAAGCTTACAAACAACTGAATTGAAATGCCAAAAAGTTCAGAGAAAGGCACAAACTATGTTTACTTGGGGTTTCCAAAATTAAAGCTAACTAAAACTGTAATGATAAACAATCATGCTGCCAATGGACAGAGAAATATCATGTTTTTTGAATAATGTATTATTTGTTATATAGGAACCCAGTATAAGGGAATCCCTTGCGATCCTGTCTGCAGAGATAAAGGTAAGTATTTTTTTCTCTTTAGCTCTGTCACTCCAAGAAATATAATGAACATAAATATATTTGACAATCTTTTCATAGTAATCCAAACAACTCTGCGTGTATCTGACATTTGTAATATTTATCTACCGCAGTATAACTCTTCTGGCAAGGCGATTGCTATTGTACCTTGAAAGAAAACTGATTGGAAATGTCATGTACTCTATGGTTTCTATTGATGTCAAGTGGCAAATGTTGACTGGTGATGTTATGTGAATCTTAGGAAATGGTCATTTTTCAATCGAGTCTATGTTTCTCAGAATTTGAGACAGAGAGGTCAATCTCTGCAATCCGAGCTGACGGCATTTCTTGGAATGGAAAGGTAAGAGCAACGTGTTCTTTGATATTCTCTTAAGACTCTTCGCCAGATTTTACGATAAAAAATGTAAATAATAATAACAAACATTATTTTATATAGTGCCTTGAAAGGTGGCTTCTTTACACAATGACAAAACCAACTACAATAAATAATACACAAGATATGCATGATGACAATACACAGTTAGAGGAGACAGTAGATGGTCATTGTCAGTGTATTCTGAAGGTAGTTTTCCAATTATTTGGAACAGGGTAAAAGAGGCCACCTCTACTAGAATCTTTGTCCTAACCAAAAATGTAACAAAGTATAATAATAATATTAAAAATAATAATAATAAACTTTATTTATAGAGCACCTTTCATACAAATAGTGCATTGGTGCTTTAAAAACCAAGAGTAAAAATAAAATATTAAAATTGAGAGATATACTTTCAGTTGTAAAGGAAAATACAGCTATACAGTAAAGCAACATACATGTTAATTAAATAAATAAAAATTAGGAAAGTCGTAAAAAAATAAGAACAATTAAAGAGAACTAAAAAAAGAAACAGAAATAGAAAGAACAAAGAACCACTTTAACTAAAAGCAACATTTTCAAATGTTTTTTAAAACAATGTACCAAGCTTAACTGCCTAATAAAAAGTGGAAGTGAGTTTCATAATTTAGAAGCATAAAAACAAAAAGCAACCTTTCCACTCTTTCTGCATTTCACATGTGGTATTTGCAGTAGGCCAGTATGTGCAGATCTCAGGTCACGTATAGGAACATATGAAGACAGACATTCAGTAAGGTACAGACGTGCTAGGTCGCTTAAAGCTTTAAAAACAAGTAAAAGAACTTTCAAATTTATCCTAGATAATACAGGTGACCAGTGAAGTTTTTTCAAAACAGGAATGATATTCTCTTTCTTGTATTTGTTAGGATCTGTGCTACTGCATTTCGAACAAGTAGTAAGGGATTTATTGTTTTCTTGGGAAGCCCACAAAACAGAGCATTATAATCATATCCACATCAATGTGAGCAATGGAGAAGTCAAATTAACGTGTCTAAATATCATCTAGTTCTATCCCAGGGAAGAGGGCTGTTGCCTACACAGACGACAAGACACAAAACGCTCAACTGTGCAAAACACGCATAAGGACATCAGTCAGGAGGAACAAGGTAAAGTGTTTTTACTTCTTCACCATGGTCATGTAGTTTCACTCCAAGCACTGTCATATGAAATAACTGTGGAAACGACCTCCCCAACATTTTGGGTTGTTGCATTTTGCTTCAATGAATTTTAACCTTTTCTTTTAGACATTAAGAGGAAGGACACATTCACCCTTGGTAGAGATTCAGTTGTTCTATGAGATGTCAAGGTGAGAATTAACCACTTCAGGCATAAGTCAATCCACATGACTGAAAAAGGGGCAATGAACAGGATATGGGGATTTTGCTAGTTATAAAGTACAATAATCATCATTACATGATCTAAGACTACTGAAGTATAAGCTGTGTCCCTGACTGATTAATTAGCAAATTCATCTTTGTAGAGTGCAGCTACTATCTATTCAGTGGCATTTCCTTAAAACAACTGTATTCCCACATTCTGAATATGGAGTGAGATCATGTAGAGAATGTTGGACTTGTAATAACTAATTGATGGATAATAAAAATCAACGAAAGTGCTTAAAAGTATCAACAAATGCCTTCAAAGTACTTGACACGTACTTTGCTTTCAAAAGTGAAACATAATTAATGCTTACGTAAGATTTCTCTTGACTTCTCAGGAGTATACTAACTCCAAGGACAAGTAACATCACAAACCATTATTTAAGTGCTGATGTTGGAGCTGCAATACTACTACCAAGACAAAAAATGATACAGGTAACACTGCTTTCAGATTTCTAAGAATTGCTAAAATAGTATGTTTACAGAGCATTCAGAGTCTCATAGAGAAAATAAGTTGAGAATATGACAAGTTCCTACCATCTCAAACACTGCCAATCTAGAACAAAAAGAAAGTACTTGAACGCCTGCAGTAATCGAACACAAACCAGAACATATCAGTGCATGACAATGAAATGTAGTCACAAAATGATTCTACCCTTTCAAGTCCCAAAAAGGACCGAGGAACTTACCGGAGGCGATACCTGGATTTCAAACAGAGTACAATGTAGCCACTGTAGGGGAGAAGATCACAGAGAGCTCTTCTCAGATTGCTCAGAGTCAGCCCCAGCACCCTGTCCTGACTGAAGCAGACAAAGTGGTCAAACAGGTAGGTAGAAATGAGTAAGGAACAGAGAGTATGGTTATTCTTGCATTGTTTGTTCGTCTGTCAAAGAAAAGAGTGCTTCTGACTTTTGTCAATGTTCATCTTTATTTTAGGAGAAGAACAAACGGTGGTATCACACTTTGCTCAAGTGTATGATGCCATGTGTGTACAGCAGACATCACCAAAGGAACAGGAGACACCTGAGTAGAGAACAAGAATATGAAAAGACTGATGAAAAAAAGCACCAGGAGAAATCCATTGAATATGCACAATCTCGTCCAGTATTTCAATGAAAAGTTTCAGTGTTGTTTTTAGTGTCGTCGTATTGCATACATTTAAAACAATGTGTCTTGTTTAATGAACAATTTCATTTACTTTAGTAAAAAGTGTTGTTTACTGTAGTCCTAGCATGGATGCAATTGTTAGAAAAAACGGGAATGAAAAACTGAATGTTTAATACAACATGGGTTTGTGTTAACCCACACACCTAAGTGAAATGTTTGATTACCTTTACAAGACATAACACATAGTTCAGTTGAGTGTGAAAGGGAACAACAGAGAAAGTCACAAACAAAACATTTGTGAAGGACTTGATGAATGTTTTTTCTTTAGAAATTACAAAAAATAAAGAATTTTTCAACAAGATGTCTTTCTATAGTGAGTTTCATTTGAGATAGTCTTTTCTTAGAAGTGCAAGAGTGGTATTCCCTACAACTTATTCCCCAATTTGATCATTCTCAGAAATTAGGAGACGGAAACCACACCTACTGTAATATTAGACCTTGTAACAAGGCAACTAGGTTTCAATGGCTTAAAAGGTGCAGAAAGAGGCTCATGTATAATGACCTCCAGTGTCCCACAGGTTTCCCAAATCATTTCTTAGACTATGGAAAAAGAGGAAATAAAGTGTCTACAGAAAGCGTATACCCCCTTGAACTTTGTTCAGTTTGTTGCGCCAGTGCCAGAGTTTCATGCAATTAAATGAGGACCTCTTTCTCACACCACATATGTTATACTTTCAATGGGAAAAAAGGAAATATTACAATTGTATACATTTTCACCCACATGTTAATATTTGGTAGAAGCCCTTTTCACAGCAATTTCAGCTGTGAGTCTGTTGGTAATGGGCTCCACCACCTCTGCACCAACAAGATTTGATAATATTTGAGAATTTCAGAAGTCTGTCTGGTTTAGCTGAAGAATCAGCTAAGGTAAGTTTCAGGAAGAGCATCTGATTTCTTTCAATAAAGCAGAACAGAGAAAAAACACACAATACAAAATCATGAGAATTTGTATCCATATGACACTTTGACTCGAATACTTTTATCAGACCTACACAGAGTATATACTGTACACACTTTTTCAGCCCAGGTTTATACATTTGATACATTTGGAACTGCCATTTGTAGGTGTTTTTGTGTCTTAGCTCAACACTGTGAAACCTGTAGTTACAAACATGGAGGATGAAGAGATGAAGACATATATTGTACCTCTGACCGGCCTACCTTCGAAGAGGTGAAAGATGAAACTTTTCCTTTATCGTCAACTCAGTGAATGTCTTTAAACTTTCGAAAACTGTAACAAAGAATAAGTTAAAAAACTTATTTTCATTGGACCCACAGAAAAGTCAAAGTTGTCCATAGAAATGCCCGTCTAAATCAGAAATCTACAGCACAAAGGCAGTGGCCTTTCGGGACATAAGAATGAAATTAGACTTTACTCAGACGAATTGCCCTTGGTCACGGACATCTTGCTATCAGTCACTACAAAGATGTTTTCTCTCGTGCCATGGCTTGCCTGACTTGCTTCTTCAGCTGGATGGCTTCTGGTCGCTGGTCAGGATCGACAGCCAGCATGTCCTGGAGCAGTGTCCTTAGCTCCGTGCTTATGGCTCTATTTACTTTCAGGGGGATGTGGAACTGCAGCCAGGGGTTCTCATGCAGGGCCTCTCCAACAGGCCCTGACAGACATATGCTCCTGTATCGGAAACACACTTTAGTTCAATTCTAAAATATTTCTCATAGGACTGAAGGAACCTTTGCCTGTTAAGAGTTAACAATTAGGTCCTCAAGAACTGTTTTACGGTTTTCTACACTCCTGGCTGGCCAAGGTCTCTTTAAGGTCTCTTACGTGGAGGTGTAACTCATGTATCCTACATGTGATTTAGCAACATGAAAGGGAATAGCTTCTAATCGGATTATGGTCTTGGTTAACTGCCTAAGGCTGACCTAAGTGCCTAACTTTCTGACTTTCATTATACCTTATATGTT
Source organism: Lepisosteus oculatus (assembly GCF_040954835.1). Taxonomy (NCBI): domain Eukaryota; kingdom Metazoa; phylum Chordata; class Actinopteri; order Semionotiformes; family Lepisosteidae; genus Lepisosteus; species Lepisosteus oculatus. Next base: position 3,039,566 of record NW_027167902.1, on the reverse strand, counting down.
AAGAAGCTTCTTCTGACCAATCAGAAATGTATGCTTTATGTATGAACATTTTGCTCATCAAAGTGAGTGAGAGACAAGGTTAACAGAAATTAGCCACGGCAGTAAATGACAGCATATTTTTGGGTTCTTAAATGGTCTCTACCTGGCACACCTGCAGTGCAAACTGACACACACTGTTTAGAGAAACAGCTACTCTATTACTAATATTAATGAAACATTTCTTATTCTATGGAACAAAAACAAACAGTAAAACTAAAACACAGATCTCTTAGCTTCCTATTTCATGAACCAGATGACTGAATGACCAAGCCTAACTAGTAGCCAGAACCCCAGTTAACCCTCCGTAACACAAAGTTTAACCACACGACAGGAACTCTTTCAAACTGAGTGAAAATCATAAATGGATCCATAACTTTACATCAATTTACTATGTTGTGCCAATACCTGCATTTACATTTAGAACCAATGATGTCATAGAACCAGCATCACACCAGTTCCAGGTGTCTCCAAGGAGACAACAGAACTTCAGTTGTGTTTGCTAAAATACACACTTTGAAACATACTGTAACACTTAGTTAACATGTCTGGTTTAGTTGAAGAATCGGCTAAGGTAAGTTTCAGGGTTTAATGGTGGGATGGCACCTGTGCTTTTTTCCCCCAACCGCTAGAATATGATTCGCACCAAACCCAAAAGAAATACTGCACAGTTCAGGAACTTCATCAACCTAGCAACTGTAAAATAAGCTTACAAACAACTGAATTGAAATGCCAAAAAGTTCAGAGAAAGGCACAAACTATGTTTACTTGGGGTTTACAAAATTAAAGCTAACTAAAACTGTAATGATAAACAATCATGCTGCCAATGGACAGAGAAATATCATGTTTTTTGAATAATGTATTATTTGTTATATAGGAACCCAGTATAAGGGAATCCCTTGCGATCCTGTCTGCAGAGATAAAGGTAAGTATTTTTTTCTCTTTAGCTCTGTCACTCCAAGAAATATAATGAACATTAATATATTTGACAATCTTTTCATAGTAATCCAAACAACTCTGCGTGTATCTGACATTTGTAATATTTATCTACCGCAGTATAACTCTTCTGGCAAGGCGATTGCTATTGTACCTTGAAAGAAAACTGATTGGAAATGTCATGTACTCTATGGTTTCTATTGATGTCAAGTGGCAAATGTTGACTGGTGATGTTATGTGAATCTTAGGAAATGGTCATTTTTCAATCGAGTCTATGTTTCTCAGAATTTGAGACAGAGAGGTCAATCTCTGCAATCCGAGCTGAGGGCATTTCTTGGAATGGAAAGGTAAGAGCAACGTGTTCTTTGATATTCTCTTAAGACTCTTCGCCAGATTTTACGATGAAAAATGTAAATAATAATAACAAACATTATTTTATATAGTGCCTTGAAAGGTGGCTTCTTTACACAATGACAAAACCAACTACAATAAATAATACACAAGATATGCATGATGACAATACACAGTTAGAGGAGACAGTAGATGGTCATTGTCAGTGTATTCTGAAGGTAGTTTTCCAATTTTTTGGAACAGGGTAAAAGAGGCCACCTCTACTAGAATCTTTGTCCTAACCAAAAATGTAACAAAGTATAATAATAATATTAAAAATAATAATAAACTTTATTTATAGAGCACCTTTCATACAAATAGTGCATTGGTGCTTTAAAAACCAAGAGTAAAAATAAAATATTAAAATTGAGAGATATACTTTCAGTTGTAAAGGAAAATACAGCTATACAGTAAAGCAACATACATGTTAATTAAATAAATAAAAATTAGGAAAGTCGTAAAAAAATAAGAACAATTAAAGAGAACTAAAAAAAGAAACAGAAATAGAAAGAACAAAGAACCACTTTAACTAAAAGCAACATTTTCAAATGTTTTTTAAAACAATGTACCAAGCTTAACTGCCTAATAAAAAGTGGAAGTGAGTTTCATAATTTAGAAGCATAAAAACAAAAAGCAGCCTTTCCACTCTTTCTGCATTTCACATGTGGTATTTGCAGTAGGCCAGTATGTGCAGATCTCAGGTCACGTATAGGAACATATGAAGACAGACATTCAGTAAGGTACAGACGTGCTAGGTCGCTTAAAGCTTTAAAAACAAGTAAAAGAACTTTCAAATTTATCCTAGATAATACAGGTGACCAGTGAAGTTTTCTCAAAACAGGAATGATATTCTCTTTCTTGTATTTGTTAGGATCTGTGCTACTGCATTTCGAACAAGTAGTAAGGGATTTATTGTTTTCTTGGGAAGCCCACAAAACAGAGCATTATAATCATATCCACATCAATGTGAGCAATGGAGAAGTCAAATTAACGTGTCTAAATATCATCTAGTTCTATCCCAGGGAAGAGGGCTGTTGCCTACACAGACGACAAGACACAAAACGCTCAACTGTGCAAAACACGCATAAGGACATCAGTCAGGAGGAACAAGGTAAAGTGTTTTTACTTCTTCACCATGGTCATGTAGTTTCACTCCAAGCACTGTCATATGAAATAACTGTGGAAACGACCTCCCCAACATTTTGGGTTGTTGCATTTTGCTTCAATGAATTTTAACCTTTTCTTTTAGACATTAAGAGGAAGGACACATTCACCCTTGGTAGAGATTCAGTTGTTCTATGAGATGTCAAGGTGAGAATTAACCACTTCAGGCATAAGTCAATCCACATGACTGAAAAATGGGCAATGAACAGGATATGGGAATTTTGCTAGTTATAAAGTACAATAATCATCATTACATGATCTAAGACTACTGAAGTATAAGCTGTGTCCCTGACTGATTAATTAGCAAATTCATCTTTGTAGAGTGCAGCTACTATCTATTCAGTGGCATTTCCTTAAAACAACTGGATTCCCACATTCTGAATATGGAGTGAGATCATGTAGAGAATGTTGGACTTGTAATAACTAATTGATGGATAATAAAAATCAACGAAAGTGCTTAAAAGTATCAACAAATGCCTTCAAAGTACTTGACACGTACTTTGCTTTCAAAAGTGAAACATAATTAATGCTTACGTAAGATTTCTCTTGACTTCTCAGGAGTATACTAACTCCAAGGACAAGTAACATCACAAACCATTATTTAAGTGCTGATGTTGGAGCTGCAATACTACTACCAAGACAAAAAATGATACAGGTAACACTGCTTTCAGATTTCTAAGAATTGCTAAAATAGTATGTTTACAGAGCATTCAGAGTTTCATAGAGAAAATAAGTTGAGAATATGACAAGTTCCTACCATCTCAAACACTGCCAATCTAGAACAAAAAGAAAGTACTTGAACGCCTGCAGTAATCGAACACAAACCAGAACATATCAGTGCATGACAATGAAATGTAGTCACAAAATGATTCTACCCTTTCAAGTCCCAAAAAGGACCGAGGAACTTACCGGAGGCGATACCTGGATTTCAAACAGAGTATAATGTAGCCACTGTAGGGGAGAAGATCACAGAGAGCTCTTCTCAGATTGCTCAGAGTCAGCCCCAGCACCCTGTCCTGACTGAAGCAGACAAAGTGGTCAAACAGGTAGGTAGAAATGAGTAAGGAACAGAGAGTATGGTTATTCTTGCATTGTTTGTTCGTCTGTCAAAGAAAAGAGTGCTTCTGACTTTTGTCAATGTTCATCTTTATTTTAGGAGAAGAACAAACAGTGGTATCACACTTTGCTCAAGTGTATGATGCCATGTGTGTACAGCAGACATCACCAAAGGAACAGGAGACACCTGAGTAGAGAACAAGAATATGAAAAGACTGATGAAAAAAAGCACCAGGAGAAATCCATTGAATATGCACAATCTCGTCCAGTATTTCAATGAAAAGTTTCAGTGTTGTTTTTCATGTCGTCGTATTGCATACATTTAAAACAATTTGTCTTGTTTAATCAACAATTTCATTTACTTTAGTAAAAACTGTTGTTTACTGTAGTCCTAGCATGGATGCAATTGTTAGAAAAAATGTGAATGAAAAACTGAATGTTTCATACAATATGGGTTTGTGTTAACCCACACACCTAAGTGAAATGTTTGATTACGTTTACAAGACATAACACATAGTTCAGTTGAGTGTGAAAGGGAACAACAGAGAAAGTCACAAACAAAACATTTGTGAAGGGCTTGATGAATGTTTTTTCTTTAGAAATTACAAAAAATAAAGAATTTTTCAACAAGATCTCTTTCTATAGCGAGTTTCATTTGAGATAGTCTTTTCTTAGAAGTGCAAGAGTGGTATTCCCTACAACTTATTCCCCAATTTGATCATTCTCAGAAATTAGGAGACAGAAACCACACCTACTGTAATATTAGACCTTGTAACAAGGCAACTAGGTTTCAATGGCTTAAAAGGTACAGAAAGAGGCTCATGTGTAATGACCTCTAGTGTCCCACAGGTTTCCCAAATCATTTCTTAGAGTATGGAAAAAGAGGAAATAAAGTGTCTACAGAAAGCGTATACCCCCTTGAACTTTGTTCAGTTTGTTGCGCCAGTGCCTGAGTTTTATGCACTTAAATGAGGACCTCATTCTCACACCACATATGTTATACCTTCAATGGGAAAAAAGGAAATATTAGAATTGTATACATTTTCAGCCATGTGTTCATATTTGGTAGAAGCCCTAACAACACCTAAAAAACACCTAACAACGGGTGCAGGACCGAATTAGGGCAGTACCCACTATTGATAAACATACAGAAAACAAAATTAAAGTACTGGCTTTAATATTAGCCAGACACAGCTGGATGAGCTCTACCAGCCAGGACAGGAGGCTCTACTGTACACAGAGAGGGGAGGGAGGGGGGAACAAGCTGCCCAGCCGTGTGGAATGCTACAGAACCCTAAACAGACAAAACATACTACCCGAATATTCGACCAAGATATCCAGACACAGCTGGATGAGCTCCACCAGTCAGGACAGGCTAATAAGATACACTCCACAGACATTCACAACAGTGACATATCATAAACACTTGAATTACTTATCTAGTCTCTCGAAACAAAATTTCAAGAAAAAACACATTGCCCAACGTTAGAAAGCACCTTGCATTACATTGCTTGAAAAACAATTTTATTTCGAAGGAATTATGGATCGGGAATTCTTCGAGGAAGTCGGGGTCACACAGCATGCCGCCCCATATATCAGGGAGCACAATGGATCAAGGCACAGTCTCTTTCAAGACAACGATCCGAAACACAAAGCAGCAAGGGCGAGGCTTATAGCAGAACGAGTGAACTGGGTGAAAACTCCAGCCGAATCTCCAGATTTAAATCCAATAGAGATGGTATGGCATTCGCTGAAAGACTATGTTTGGAAAACTGCTAAACCCAGCACAAAGCAAGAACTGATACTGATACAATGTCTGTTGATACTGATACTGTATGAGTAGGGCTGTTTCACCACTCCTTTTTTTTTGTTGCATGCAGCAGTACTTCTTATGGTAGTACTTAAGTACAGTACAGTAGGTACTTACATTAGTACTTCTCGCGTTAAGAAAGTTAGGTGTTAGCATAAACTATTAGTAATAAATAATATTAAACTTAGCACTGTAATAAATTATGCTAATATTAAATTCGATTCTGCTCTGAGAATGTAGGGGGAAGGAAAAATGCCAGTGGTCTTTTCACTGATGAACTTGTGCCTGATGAACACCACTGCGTCACATCACACAGCTGCCAGCGCACCTCACCATGCCAGGCCACCACTGCGTCACACCACACAGCTGCAAGCACACCTCACCGTGCCAGGCCACCACTGAGTCACACCACACAGCCGCCAGCACACCTTACCGTGCCCGGCCACAGCTGCGTCACGCAGCTGCCAGCGAACCTCACAGTGCCAGGCCACCACTGCGTCTTAAAGCTGCCAGCACACCTCACCGTACCAGGCCGCCACTGCGTCATACCACACAGCTACCAGCGCAACTCACCGTGCCAGGCCACCACTGCATCACACCACACAGTTGCCAGTGCACATCACTCTCCCCGGCCACCATTTCATTACACAGATGCCAAGGCATCTCACCGTGCCAGGCCACCACTACGTCAAACCACACAGGTGCCAGTGCACCTCACTGTGCCAGGCCACCACTGCGTCACACAGCTGCCAGCACACCTCACCATACCCTGCCACAGCTGCGTCACACAGCTGCCAGCGCACCTCACCATGCCAGGCCACCACTGCGTCAGACCACACACAGCTGAAACCGCACCTCACCGTACCAGGCCACCACTGAGTCACACCACACAGCTGCCAGCGCACATCACCATGCCAGGCCACCACTGAGTCACACCACATAGCTGCCAGTGCACCTCAGTAATACTACCTGCTATATAGATACATATTTTTAGATATTCAGATCCTTAAATTAATATCATTATTCATTTCTTTAGATACGTGATTCCATACTATATTCCCTATTACAAAACCAATAATTCCAGTCCTGAAATCTGATTGGCTGACACACATTCGAAGAACATACTGTAACACTTAGTTAACATGTCTGGTTTAGTTGAAGAATCGGCTAAGGTAAGTTTCAGGGTTTAATGGTGGGATGGCACCTGTGCTTTTTCCCCCAACCGCTAGAATATGATTTGCACAAAACCCAAAAGAAATACTGCACAGTTCAAGAACCTAGCAACTGTAAAATAAGCTTAAAAACAACTGAACTGAAATGCAAAAAAGTTCAGAGAAAGGCACAAAATATGTTTACCTGGGGTTTAAAAAATTAAAACTAACTAAAACATTCCAAACAGAAGCCAACCTACCTTCTTTTCTTTGTACCTGATAAGGATGAGGATGGCTTTAAAGATACAGCTAAACTTTTGCAGAACCATTCAAGCGCGTTGTTACTGTTTGTTGTAGAAGCCAAAAATTTGAGAATCTCAAAATCTAAAAATCTCATGGCGTCAGAATGTACAACTTAAAAAAAATAAATAATAATAATAAACATTAATTTATATAGTGCCTTGAAAGGTGGCTTCTTAATAGAATGACAAAACCAACAACAATAAATAATACACAAGATATGCATGATGACAATACACAGTTAGAGGAGACAGTAGATGGCGGTAATAAACACAGTGAGAGCAGAAGGATAAAGAACAGGGGTGAGTTTCCCGAAAACAACTAATCTTAGAGACTTTCAAGCAACTTTACGATGTACGTATGTACGTATGTAAACAATCGATTGACAATTCTTTCATTATATGGTGTCGGTTTTGGTCCTTCAGTGGGATGAAATAAAGTTGTGAAAAGGAATATGAAGTAAACTTGACATCATAGTTTAAGCAAAAGCATATAGATAGGCACAAAAAAGGACCTTATTGTTTCTAAGAGCAAAGAAAAGAAATGACTGACATGCCGTAAAAGAAAACCAAGATTAACTGCGTGGACAGTGTATGCGTCCCGCACGACGTCCTTGATTTAAAGCAATATTTTTTGGCGCGCTGCCATAGTTAAGAATCAATATTTCATGAGAAAAAAACTGTTATTTAGAGTTATTGGGTGTACTGGAACTCAATGGAAACATTAACTACTAAGCTACTACTACAGAAATAATATATATAATGTCGCCACACGAATCTGTAATGAAAATAAAATTAAAAATGCCGCTGGCGTCTCACCCGACTGGCGGCCACAGCGCGTCTGAGGGCTCCCCAGAGAAACGAGCCGCCTGTGACCCCAGGGGCACCTTCACAAACCCCAAGGGCTGTCGCAAAGCCAACTCCATACAGAAAAACGGAACTCATCTGGGGGAAGTTCACAAAATAAAATAATAAAATAAAAGATGACATCATATAACCACGGCTCAACGCAGCTGGCTACACGTGTGAGAAGGTGCAGTACTTGAAGTGCGCTGGGCAAACTTCCGAGGTCAAATTCTTCCAGCACGGTTGTACCTTTAAAGCGGAGACGACGGCACCGACATTTTTTGGCGCGCCTTCTCTTTAAAGCCCTGGCCAAATATGAAGACAGTACGTACAGTTATAATTCAAACGGAATTAAAAACTACACATCCCAGTTACCATGGTGGTGCTTGTGATCATTGCGTTTAACCAACGAAACAGGGCGAAAAATCAGTCACATGACTTTGGGGCAGAGTTTCGAAAGCTTAACCTATCAGCAACAAAGCGAAATTTACACGATAGGCTACCTCAAACTGTCAGTTACACGACTGTGTATGTCGCTTAAGCCACTCCTATTTGGCATTTTAGTTATGGAGGCGAGAAGACGCCCCCCCCCCCTCTCTGGGTGCCTGATTTGCCGCCATCTTTAACCGCTTCGTGTCCAAATCGCAGTAGCTACGCGTACGAAATAAAGTTCATCCCAGCTACAAAACATATATATTTTTGTGGTAAGAGGGAGCAAAACATCAGTATTTACTGCTATTAATTAGTGTACGATTTATAGTTGAAATCTGAGCCTAAATATAAAGTTAAAATCTCGACAAAGCAATGTAGGAAATACAGAGAAAATAAATCCTTTCTGACATCTAAAATCAGTTTCGATCAAGGTCTCTAAAACGAACAAGAAAAAGGGGATTTTCTGAGGGCAATTACGCTGTATTTATATAGAATAAGTGATTTATGAGCAATCTAATTTCTTGTTCGTTTAAAACAGTGAAATGTCAGCTGCAAAAGATCGCACCAGAAACAGCACTCTCTCTGCCTGTCATAGACGTCCAGGAAAGGCTGAATGAAGTCATGGTGATCAATAATAACAGTTGTAGGACAAGAAACAAAAGATAGTGAAAACTTAAGATTTTTAAGGCTAAAACTCAAATTCATTCTACAAATTAAGGCAAATGAAAATTCAGGACGTTAAAGTGCTAGAGGTGTAAAAAAATACAAAAATGCACATGAGCAAAAAGTTTTAGAAATGGAGCAAACAGAATAAAAGCCATGCCTATAGTGCAGAAGAGGGATGCAGGAACACTTGCTTAGATATACAACAACATTATTTTATTAACCCTTTACAATTTCTTGCATTAGTAATTATCTTTTCGCATACCCCAGCTTGCTCTCCATGAGATACACAGACACACAGATGAAAGAGATAGGGAGAGAGCCTGTGGTCAGAGTACAGGGTCAGCCATTGTACAGCGCCCCTGGAGCAGTTGGGGTTAAGGGCCTTGCTCAGCAGCCCAACGGAGTAGGATTCTTCTGCTGGGTGCGGGATTTATTGTTAAATTATTACTTTAAATGAATACTTTGAGTTACTGAAACAGCCCGCTAATAAAATTGTAGCAATTTTGTTCTCGTTTGGAAGAGCGAATCAAAAATGAGACATAATGATGGTTTCCGGCTTAGACCTTTAAAGGTACCCCATCACGGAAGAATTTGACCTCGGAACGTTTACCCAGCGTAATATTGTATTTCATTTCACTTTGACCGATTGTCTTTAAATCAATTGTTGTCAGAATATCCCCACCTCCAAACAAGAACAAAATTGCAACGATTTTATTAACTGGCTGTTTCAGTAACTTAAAGTACATATTTAAAGTAATAATTTAACAGGATATGTAAATGTTTTAAGATATGTATATGTTGTGAATGTCTGTAGATTGTATCTTATGATTTAAATACTTTTATTTTTTCACAATCTGGCAATGCCAGACAGAATTCTAATGGCCTTGCAGATCAGAAAATCAAGGAACAAAACAATTATTGCGCCCAGCTCCTCAATGGGATAGCTTTAACTTGCTAATGGGTTGGTGTACAAAAGTAAAAAACAATTACTTTTTGACAATGAAAACTGGTGTGTATCTCTCTCTTTGCTGGCGCGCGGGCGCGGTGGGGTGCTGTACCACCCGCACAGAACATTAAAGTGTCCCTTTCCATTCAATGGGTGTCTGAGTTGCTGTGTCCTATCTTCTGACAGTCGCTGTTGTGAATGTCTGCAGAGTGTATCTTATTTTTAGCATTGTAGCGCATTCGCCCTGGGGGGCGGCTGAAGAACACCCGGCTGGGGTGCGCGGTGAGGGGCAGGACAGGAGTGGTCAGGGCGGGGTTTAGGTAGGCCGCTGACTATTGCAGCTGCCACACAGTGAAAGGGGCATACGGGCTGGGGAGATCGCCCGTTTTCCATGTAAATAATTCCCTGGTTCCGCACCCCTCTCTCCCTCCCTCTCCAGATACAGCTGTATGAGCTCCACCAGTCAGGACAGGAGGCTCTACTGTACGCACAGAGGGGTGGTAGAGGGGAACAAGTTGCAAGCTGTGGGGTTGAAGCTGATACCCTGGATCCTCTCCAGACACAGCTGTATGAGCTCCACCAGTCAGGAAGGAGGCTCTACTGTACAGAGAGAGGGGTGGGAGGGGGGAACAAGCTACCCAGCCATGGGGTTGAAGCTGATACCCTGGATCCTCTCGAGACACAGCTGTATGAGCTCCACCAGTCATGAAGGAATGCTCTACTGTACACAGAGGGGGGCAGGAGGGGGGAACAAGCTGCCCAGCCGTGGGTTTGAAGCTGATACCCCGCTTGATCCTCTCCAGATACAGCTGAATGAGCTTCACCAGTCAAGACAGGAGGCTCTACTGTACACAGAGAGGTGCAGGGGGGGAAACAAGCTGCATAGCCGTGGGGTTGACCCTGATACCATGGATCCTCTCCAGACACAGTTGTATGAGCTCCACCAGTCAGGACAGGAGCCTCTACTGTACAGAGAGAGGTGCAGGAGGGGGGAACAAGCTGATACCCTGGCTTCTCACACAAACCTTAAAATCACGTAATAGGTTTATTCCATGCTGAAAAAAAGAAGAAAGAATACACATTCCATAGGAATCAGTGCCTTTATATAGCGCCTTTAAAGGTGGCTTCTCAAAGTGCCTTACGGGATAAAAACAACAAAAACAAAAACAATATTGTTTTCCATTGCACTTTGACAGATCATCTTTAAATCAATTGTTGATTTAAAGTTTGACAGTAAATGTTTATATTGTAAAGCATACAGCCGCCATTTCTTTCTAAAAATTAAAAAAATTGTTTGCGCAGTCTAAGAGGGGAGGGGTCTGCCGACAATCCCCCATACACTCAAGTGAAATATTAATAACCCCAATGTAAACAGCGTATTTACAATTTGTTGATAATAAAAATGTTAAGTTCTCTAAGACTTTGTGATACTTTACCCAGGGAGCTGTGTAAGCATGCGTGGTGACTATTCATTGTTATTAAAAAATGACTTAGATTCGAACATGTTGTAGAAATATAAAAAGTCAATTAATTGTCCATAATATTGCTATTTTATTTTTTCAAAGAAATGCTTGTTAAAAGAAAAGTCATGGCACAGGCTGGATTTGAACAGCCAACCTTACAAGTTCAGCACATGAATAGAATTATATCATTATTAATTTCTTTAGATATGCGATTCCATATTATATTCCCTATTAATCAAATTCTAAAAGTATGCTTGTTTGCTCCTGTATTGAGCGTATTTGCAGAAAAGCTTAAAACTACCACTTTTTATACACACGTTATTTCACATGTTAGTTAAAGACTTCGATGCTTAATATTGTTTAGGGAGAAATGGAATACTGGTGTGTATTTTTGTACCGAGACCAGCCATATACAGTTTACATACTGTAATACTGTATATTTATGTTCCAAAATTAATATCGTTTATGGCCTTCACACGCGTTATGCTCCTATTCTTTTTATGCTCAGCTACTAAGATTTCCCTTCAGTGGTAAAATTCCATATAAATATTTAATACTTAAACGGGCACAGTAAAGACATTAAATATACATATACATACTGTATACAGTACAGTTTGCATACAGTAATATGTTTATGTTCCTAAATCAATATCTCTTATGAGCATGCAAAAGGCATGGTGAATTGGAGATTCTCAAAAATGACTGTACTTTGCATGATTGGAAACAAATGCGTGATTGGATCAACGAAATGCTGTGGTGTTACTTTTACAAAGACGGTCAATGAAAAAAAGGATGTGGACCAGGGCAATACTTTGAGTTTACAGCTTGTCCAAGGTCATTCATTAGAACATGTGGTATTATGCGGTACTATGCGAGAATACACGGTATTAATATGGTAACATGTGTTACACCGCGATAAGCACACCGCAAAATAATGCGGTATTGCCCGCTTGTTTTGAATGGCTGCATCTGTATATCCCTGCTAGTGATGATGACCATGGTCACCTCACCCTCGCAATACACCAGCTGAAAGAACTTAAGAACAGGGTAAATCAAGAACAGGGCATTGGCAATGAGTTCCCCTTCTTTTCATGGTTAAAATCATTTTTTGGGTCTTGGGGACTAAAGCTATTCATGCCTGTTGTAGTGTTTTTGCTGTTGTGCTGTTGTCTGACTAGGGTGACCCCTATGAGGACTCTGTGGCTGCTCATTTGCAAATGAGTTTTGACATTAACTATAGTGACTATAGCAATGAGGTGGCACTGTGGTTCACAGAGCTGGGGTTCTGGGTTCAATTCCTGGGGTGCAGTCTGGATGGAATTGTATGTTCTCCCTTCATTTGTGTGGATTTCTTCCAGGTGCTCCAGTTTCTTCCCACAGTCCAAAGACATACAGTACTAGTAGGTTAATGTGGAACTACAGTCCCAATTTTGCAGACACAAATGTATTTAATTTCAGTCACAAAATAAAATCATTGACATTATAGAAAAACTTTACAAACTCAAAATTGAGCACAAAATCATGAATTTTGTGAAAGTACTGTAAGTTACGCCATGTTGTAACAAATTCGCATTCAAGTTCCACACAAATTGCGATGTGATGCAGCCCTTCCTGCTCACTAATCACTGTAATGACTAATGCAATGTGATGTAGGAGAGAAAAGGTATAGGTTATGCAGCAAACATTTCACTTCAAAAAACGTTCCATTCCAAGGTTCTTTATGCAGAGTTAACAATGTAATATTATTTATTGGCAAAAACGTAAAAAAGTTGAAAGCAATATTTCCATTGGATTAAACGAGATGTATTCACAAGCCTGCTCCTTTACAATGTCACAGGGCCACATCAGATTACAGGAAGTTTTGCTGCCTCGTTCTGAATCGCAGAACATGGTAATTCTTTAACCTTGAAATGTAGTCTATTTTGTGATGTAAATTGGAGGTTTTACAAGTTATTGTGTGTTCCCCTTTAGATGGCTTCTGGGAAAACTGGCCTCAACACTGTATTGGATAAGGCACTTAGAAAACAGATTCATGCGTGGACCACAGCAATGTCCCTTTACTGAGAGCCAGCAATCAACGGATGTGTCTGATCGTGAATGGTTTTCCCTGTTGTTTGTTGTATTACTCGGTGTTGCATTTTAAGCTGTGCATGAGGCAGGACCCGGAGGCTGCTGCTTCTGCTGGGATTGAGGAAGAGCTGAGCGCCATGTAAGGCAAAGACACTGCTTTCCACTTTATCAGGTGCCTGGAGTGTAAGAGCTGCAGATAATATTGAGTCACATTAATCCCAACATATTTCAAATATTATGAAAATTAAATAAATTAAATCAAATAACTTTAATTTAAAAAAATCAATCACACTTTACCTTGCTTTTTCAGTTGTTTTAAAGGAAAACTGATGCAGAGAATGTGTGAATACTACTTTTTGATGGTTCCAAGGCCAATGTGACCTGTTCTATTGCCTGCTAATTGTACGTTCCAGGTTGAACAATTATTTTTAGGAGGTCAAGGTGTATGAATGATAAGAACAGCTTGAAATTTATTTTCACGGTCGACACACATTTTCGCAAGGGAAAAAACTGAAATAACCACAGTTACGCAAACACCAGTCCACCAAAAAAAAATCATTTTATTAAAACAAGGTAACATTTTTTTTATCATCATACAGATGAACTGTGCTAAATATATTTCTAAAAAGAAAAAGCAGGACGTGAGTCGTGAGCAAAGATCATGACTCTTTTACTCTTCTTCACATCAGTTTTCATCTGTGAGGAGGAGGAGGAGGGCGGCTCCTGATGTGCTGACACTTGGGGATGTGCCTCTGTGCCGGCCTGGGGGCAAAGTGCCGGCCGCAGTGAGGGCAGGGCACGTAGTCGGGGTTTGGATTCGCGGGGGGCTGGGGCAGGTTCACAACCTTCCCTCCTTGCGTGATCACCTGCTGCACCTCCCTGGCCTATTTGATGCTCCGAATGAAATCCTCGTGCTTCTGCCTCCAGTTGTTCTTTCTCAGCTGGGAACAGGAAATGAAACCAATGAAACAGCTTCCAGAAAAAGTCCAGACTAGCACTGCGTACACAGTCTGGTCGCAAACCATTCACAAGGCAAGAAAATATCAATACAGTAATAACGTAGCTTTCTGGGCCTACCTTTCATGTCATTGGGTAGAGAGTACAATTTAGTTATGGTTTTGTTTCCCGTGAGTGCTATTTGCTTGATATCTCATGTAGATTTTTACAACAGAATTCAGAAGTCACTAAGACCCATTTATTCTGTCTGGCAAATGTGCCTTTGCGGCAGTTTTTCAGAAGAGTACTTCATAAAACACTTATTTATTGTTTACATTGATTTATAAGCTGAGTCTGACTCTAGGAGAAAACAAGGGAAGCTTGGAAAGAGTTTAAGGATAGCCCTTACCACGATTGGTGGTCTAACCTTCTTCTTATGGATGTATGTCTCCAGTTCTGTTCCCTTGGCCCTGTGCTTGAAAGAGTCAAAAACCTTCCTCTTTGAATTCTGAAGCTTCTTGCAGATCTTGCTGTGTTTCTCCAGCCTCTCTACAGCAAACTTCCTGTGACACAGTTCACAGGGCACCAGCTGAGGGTTTCCACTCTGGCTATTCTCATATGGAAATTGCTCAGCGGTAGGGCACATCAGACTTGTAGGGGACAAATATCTGTTTTCCACTGACAGAGTTTGTTCATCCAGACATGCGGTGTTATTTCTGAAGTGGGCCTGCGCGGCCTGTGCCGCTGACACGTCACTTTCAGGGAGCCTTGCTTTCTTGAGGTACTTTCTCCTTCCACAGGGGACGTCTTCTAGCCCACGGCTGCAAGGGCTCACTTGACGTCTCTCCTGATGGGAAAGCGCAGAGGGAAAGTGCGATTCTGCGCATCCGCCGTCTTCCATTGGAGAACCATAATCAAGGTTGTCTCCTTTGAAAGGAAGGGCTTTCCTTGGAGTGAAGGCTTTTTGCTTCTCCATTCTGCAGGTCAGAAGAGGCACGGCCTTAGAGCGGTGGTTGGCCCACGGTCCTCTGGGGCGAAGCTCGCTCTGCCTCGCCTGGAGTGTCTTCCTTCGGGTCAGGAGTCCTTTATTTTCCCTTCCGGCCACCTCTCTGGAGTCTTCCATCTCTCTCTGAACCATCCTCAGCTCCTCCTGAGCTCTAAAGAGCTTCGCCTGCATCATGGCCTCTTTCTGGCGAATCTCGTCCTTCATCATGGCCTCCTTCCGGCGCATCACATCCTGCAGACTGGCCTCCCTCCGGCGATGCTCCTCCTTCAGCGCGGCCTCTGCCTCGGCCACTTTTCGTAGCTTCTCTTGCAACTGAAAGTGCTCCTTCCCATTGGCATGAGAAGGGCATTGCCCTGTAGGGGTCGCCACCATGGGGAGGACAGTCCTGTCCTTAGGTTTGCGTACTCTTGAGTCCCTCCTGCCCGGCCTCTCGCAGGGCCTCTCATGACCATCCTGAGGCGGGGTGGGGGCAAACAAGGAATCGCTCTGTGCTTCCGGGCGGTCCACAGCCGGGACCTCACCAGGGCCGGAGACTTTCCTGTTACCCATAGGCTTCAGGGGGTAAGACCGATCATACCCCACCATGTTCTTCTCGGGGCCCTGTTGGGTTTGGAAGCGATAGCTGTTCCCCGTCTTCTTCTCCGCAGCGTATTTGACATATTGGAAAGATTTTCTCATCTTCTGTAGAGCCGCCTCCTGCCGTCGATTGTATATGGCGATCATTTTTTTCTCCTTTTCCTGCATCAGTTTCTCTTGGAAGGTGTCCTTCAGAAGCTGTATCTTGGGAGGCGGGCAGTACGTGGAGATCAGATCCTGTCGCCTTAAGGGCGCGGGTCGATTCGAGTCTGTGTCCTTCGGGGAGGGGGACAGAGCACCAGGCTTAGGACTGGGCTCCATTGGCAAATGAGATATGAGCTTTGTTTCCCAGGTATCTGGAAAAGGCAAAAATGGCAAATAAATGATATCCTGCACAGTCTAGTATGGTCTAATAGAAAAGAATAAAAAAAACAATTCAGGAAATACACAACTTTTTAATATTAAACCTAATGGTGTTGAATGCTGCATGCTGACTCAGTAGGAGACAGATCCTAAACATAAACATTATAATAAACATTTGTTTCCCAAATAACATTCTCAATGTTCAGAATGCTTAAAGTCATGAGCTTTTTTAAAAATGTTTAACTGAAACCTGGAAATGTACTATTTCATTTCAAAGCTTGTATTATATCTATGATATAAATGTTATAAAAGTTTTTTATATAAAATTAACCCATTATGCAACAGGGGTTTGAGCAAAAGTCACTGTGAATAAGGGAATTTATCAATATTAATTAGCCGTTTCACTACATTATAGATAGCTGAAGGATTATGATACAGTATATCGATTTCGCTACAAATTGACAAGAATATTTGATGACACTTACCAAACAAGTCTCAAACAGCGGAGAAATAGTTCACCACGACGATAGCAATGCAATGTTTGACTGCATCTCCCTATGTGATATATCTGTATTTGGGTAAATACAGATCACGTAATTCAGGGAGCACTGTTACGTCAGGTCACCAACCATTATTACGACGCTCATATGTCATAGAGCTCCTTAGGATGTTTGTATAATCTTTATCCAAATTTTCATATGGCCGCAGTTACGGCGTTTATTTTACAGTTAATGTAACAGGATGTGATTATATTTTTCTGTCTTTATGGTGGCAGACCACTTAACTAAATCTGAGTAGGCGGTTTCTACAAATGGGTCAGATAAAATATTAAATATACAGTAAAAGCTCACACCTATTCATACCCTTTATGTACTGTATATCTACAATTACGTATACTGTATAATACGATAACTACCATTACAAAATGTCTCCCTTTTGATTTGAAGTGGTTCTTTTAAATAAGTAAATTGCAATCACTTAGCCTACATCTGAGCTCCTAATTCATCGCGACGACGGACTGAGACTCCAGTTGGATTTGTGAGAAGTAAAGGGGTGTGCCTGTTTTAAAACCGATTCATACGTCTTAAACACATGGACATTGATAGCAGTCTGTGTTATATAATTTATCTTTTTATTTTATTTAAATTTAAGTATCACATACACATTTTCAAAGTAACTGTACCCCTTTTAATTATGATCCCCATCGCTCACAGCTCCGAAGGTGAGACGAGGGCTACTTCAGATGGGATTTCCAACATTTCTCTCTTAGCTTGTATACCGGTGGAAAGGAGAGCGCTCTTAAAACGTGTTGATAGTAAGATTGGGATGTATTTGCAGTCTAGATATAGTTTTTTTAATGTTCGGAGCCGGCACAGATTCATTTTCTTACGACTGCTTTTCTGGATGACAATAACAATGCAAACGATGGTGTTAAGGCGAGGCTGTGCCTTAAGGCTCCTCTGATTACAATATTCAGCGTGTAAATCGCAAATGAGCGCCTCTCTTACGATGAAAATGCGGCAAATAAGAACACGAGATTTAAACCTACGGCTTACAAATTTATGCGTAAACACTAAAACCGTATCTTTAGCAAACCTGGCGAGACAATGTGTTTTATCATTTAAAAAAGTACTGGAAAATAATTAAAGGTTATCACGATAAACAGAGGTTACTGATCTACTACTGTACGCTGTGACCAAAAATGAGAGTCCCCCGATCCTCGCAGCCTTCATGCTTTGGTCTGGGCCTGGCCGTTTTTTTTTAGGATAATGGGGTCAAGTTAAGAAATTATGCAAGTTTCTAATCAAATCCAAGGGCGCCCCGATCTCCTAAACATCTTTAGAAGGCCGACGGACCACACTGCACGGTCCGGGTCCGGGCCCTGACCCGGTTCTGGATAATGCCAGCTTAAAGTGAAAAATTCTACTGTACATATTATGTTTCTTATTATGGTATATATGTATAATGTGGCGCGACCGCTTCACGAAGCTAGAAAGAAAGTTATCCGCCATTTTTATTTTACCTGCAATTGAATTTGCCATTAAAATCACGATTAATACCGCAGCTGCTAAATTACTTACCTAAAAGCGTTCAGATACAAAAGCACTTGAGCTGTAATGTTTATATACTGTTGGCCCGATGACCTACTTCAAGAAGAATTGTTACATAGACCGCCAAGGACTGTCATCACACTTTACGTCATAAAGCGCTTTAAAACTTTTGACAAGTTCAACACCTCATATTTTGTACTGTTTATCATGGTAAAAGCAACTCAAAGCAATTATAAAAATGATCGAAAGGTAAAAATACAAGCTTATACGAGCTGTCATTTTAACATTTATAACATATATTTAAACAAAACATATATAGTCAAAACCAGTTGCTTTTTATTTCCTGTTTTACGACAGAGCAAGGAGGGTGTCCACAGACCACTGTGCACCTGCAGGCTGATATGGGGGGTAAAAAGTCTAGAAGTGAGTAAATAAGATTTTAGCACATGTTCTAAAACAAACCGGACACCTGTACAGCGATGCCAACACAGTGATCTGAGCTCCTTCTTTGAGTTAAATCCTAGCATCTGCATTTTTTACAAGTTGTTGCTATGGCAGAGCATGACCAGAGCATAACAGAAACCACCCATTTTCTAACCGCTTCATCCAATTCAGGGTCAGGGGGTCAGGGGGTCGCGGGGCACGGGGGAGCCAGAGCCTCAGAAAGTAATAAGCAGGAGATACCTGGGACTGGATGGTAGTCCAATGCAGGGAAGACACAGACACTCACCAATTATCCCAGAAGCCAATTAACCTACCAGTAGTTCTTTGAAGTGTGGGAGGAAGCCGGAGCACCCAAAGCAAACTCATGCAAACATGGGGAGAACATACAAGCTCCATACAGATAGCACCCCAGGTCCAGAAGTGT
This sequence comes from Lepisosteus oculatus, assembly GCF_040954835.1. NCBI lineage: Eukaryota > Metazoa > Chordata > Actinopteri > Semionotiformes > Lepisosteidae > Lepisosteus > Lepisosteus oculatus. The sequence continues at coordinate 3,020,501 of NW_027167902.1, read as the reverse complement.
ACCCAGGGCCTCAGCACTGTGAGCTAGCAATGCTAAACGCTGGGCTACTGTGCATGCTAATTTCTAGGCATCAGGTGATCAATCAGGTAGTGTTTCTCAGATAAAAGGACACCAGTAATTTAGTATGAGATTCAAATTGACCTCAGAACAAAAAACTGTATAACTTATGTTATATAACTTATGTATAACTTACTACAGCATAACTGTCTTATTTGGCTCTTGTAGAAAATATTAACAGCATGCCTATTAAACATACAGTATCTAGCAATCAGCAATCAAAATAAAAACATTTCCAAACATGGAAACTGCCCAGTTAATGAAGCATTTCAAAGACATTAATCTATTCAATAATTACAGTTTTAAGTAGATAACAGATTTATATTCAGATTACGAAAGTATCATAACAACGGCTGCTTGTGTAAGGAATCCATGAATACCACTGTACATGAGAATTCCACACCTATTTGTAATCAATACACAAAATCCTATTGAATTTCAGGTACTTGTTTATTCAGCATTGCTTGACTCCGCGGACTCCTTGTTGTTTCAATATTCTAGCAATAGGACTAATCGCCAATACAGTGCCGTTGTAATCTATTCCTTCTGCCAGCAGAGGACGGTATTCGCACAGCCCGTTCAGGATAAGATACGGTCCTCGCAGTTCACAGTACAACTGGCCACAGCCGTACTCGGAATATGCTCTCGATAACCTCGTTTAGTTTAAGTACGGCCGTATTTCATATCAACCCACAGATGCATTGCATAAACACTAGAATTCTGGTTGTACTTAAATTGACCTTATACGTTTTGGATTATGTTTAACCTTCTTCAATTTCTTCAACCATAATTTGAGATGATTACGTTTACAGAAGCAAATATTATTCAGTGCTTTTTCTTCACTCCTTTAATCAAACCCACATTTCTAAAAGGAGGGCCATTGTGAAACTCCCCAAAGTGAGCTGAATTAATCTTTTATTCTTCACACCTGCGAAGTCATTCCTTCATTGTGTAATATGAAGGCCTTTCATTATTCACGTATACTACAACATCTGAAAATAATGGGTCTTGAAATAGTTGAATGAAAGAAAATCCTGAATAACTCCTCCAAATGCGTGTTACACTTTCATCAAGTACACACACTTTGAATGTGATGAACTATAAAAAGTTATTTTAACCATACCCAATGGAGCTCGGGAGTGCGATTGCATACACAATCATGTTTTCAGTGTTTGGACATCAGCCGTACATCAGAACAATCATTTCACTAACACAGCTCCGTGTTGAGTGATATATCTGTATTTGGGTATATACAGATCATGTAATTCAGGGAGCACTGTTACGTCAGGTCACCAACCATTATTACGACGCTCATATGTCATAGAGCTCCTTAGGATGTTTGTATAATTTGTATCCAAATTTTCATATGGCCGCAGTTACGGCGTTTATTTTACAGTTAATGTAACAGGGTGTCATTATATTTTTCTGTCTTTATGGTGGCAGACCACTTAACTAAATCTGAGTAGGCGGTTTCTACAAGTGGGTCAGATAAAATATTAAATATACAGTAAAAGCTCACACCTATTCATACCCTTTATGTACTGTATATCTACAATTACGTATACTGTATAATACGATAACTACCATTACAAAATGTCTCCCTTTTGATTTGAAGTGGTTCTTTTAAATAAGTAAATTGCAATCACTTAGCCTACATCTGAGCTCCTAATTCATCGCGACGACGGACTGAGACTCCAGTTGGATTTGTGAGAAGTAAAGGGGTGTGCCTGTTTTAAAACCGATTCATACGTCTTAAACACATGGACATAGATAGCAGTCTGTGTTATATAATTTATCTTTTTATTTTATTTAAATATAAGTATCACATACACATTTTCAAAGTAACTGTACCCCTTTTAATTATGATCCCCATCGCTCACAGCTCCGAAGGTGAGACGAGGGCTACTTCAGATGGGATTTCCAATATTTCTCTCTTAGCTTGTATACCGGTGGAAAGGAGAGGGCTCTTAAAACGTGTTGATAGTAAGATTGGGATGTATTTGCAGTCTAGATATAGTTTTTTTAATGTTCGGAGCCGCCACAGATTCATTTTCTTACGACTGCTTTTCTGGATGACAATGACAATGCAAACGATGGTGTTAAGGCGAGGCTGTGCCTTAAGGCTCCTCTGCTTACAATGTTCAGCGCGTAAATCGCAAACGAGCGCCTTCCCTTACGATGAAAATGCAGAAAATAAGACCACGAGATTTAAACCTACGGCTTACAAATTTATGCGTAAACACTAAAACCGTATCTTTAGCAAAACTGGCGAGACAATGTGTTTTATCATTTAAAAAAGTACTGGAAAATAATTAAAGGTTATCACGATAAACAGAGGTTACTGATCTACTACTGTACGCTGTGACCAAAAATGAGAGTCCCCCGATCCTCGCAGCCTTCATGCTTTGGTCTTGGCCTGGCCGTTTTTTTTTTAAGATAATGGGGTCAAGTTAAGAAATTATGCAAGTTTCTAATCAAATCCAAGGGCGCCTCCATCTCCTAAACATCTTTAGAAGGCCGACGGACCACACTGCACGGTCCGGGTCCGGGCCCTGACCCGGTTCTGGATAATGCCAGCTTAAAGTGAAAAATTCTACTGTACATATTATGTTTCTTATTATGGTATATATGTATAATGTGGCGCGACCGCTTCACGAAGCTAGAAAGAAAGTTATCCGCCATTTTTATTTTACCTGCAATTGAATTTGCCATTAAAATCATTATTAATACCGCAGCTGCTAAATTACTTACCTAAAAGCGTTCAGATACAAAAACACTTGAGCTGTAATGTTTATATACTGTTGGCCCGATGACCTACTTCAAGAAGAATTGTTACATAGACCGCCAAGGACTGACATCACACTTTACGTCATAAAGCGCTTTAAAACTTTTGACAAGTTCAACACCTCATATTTTGTACTGTTTATCGTGGTAAAAGCAACTCAAAGCAATTATAAAAATGATCGAAAGGTAAAAATACAAGCTTATACGAGCTGTCATTTTAACATTTATAACATATATTTAAACAAAATATATATAATCTATTTGAATAAAATAGAAAAGTGTTCTTAGTCTTCACTTAAAAGCTGTTAGAAGCTGCCTTTCTGACAAGAGAGTTCTGTGAGTTCCACAGTCTCAGTGCATTAAAGTCAAAACCAGTTGCTTTTTATTTCCTGTTTTACGACAGAGCAAGGAGGGTGTCCACAGACCACTGTGCACCTGCAGGCTGATATGGGGGGTAAAAAGTCTAGAAGTGAGTAAATAAGATTTTAGCACATGTTCTAAAACAAACCGGACACCTGTACAGCGATGCCAACACAGTGATCTGAGCTCCTTCTTTGAGTTAAATCCTAGCATCTGCATTTTTTACAAGTTGTTGCTATGGCAGAGCATGACCAGAGCATAACAGAAACCACCCATTTTCTAACCGCTTCATCCAATTCAGGGTCAGGTGGTCAGGGGGTCGCGGGGCACGGGGGAGCCAGAGCCTCAGAAAGTAATAAGCAGGAGATACCTGGGACTGGATGGTAGTCCAATGCAGGGAAGACACAGACACTCACCAATTATCCCAGAAGCCAATTAACCTACCAGTAGTTCTTTGAAGTGTGGGAGGAAGCCGGAGCACCCAAAGCAAACTCATGCAAGCATGGGGAGAACATACAAGCTCCATACAGATAGCACCCCAGGTCCAGAAGTGTACCCAGGGCCTCAGCACTGTGAGCTAGCAATGCTAAACGCTGGGCTACTGTGCATGCTAATTTCTAGGCATCAGGTGATCAATCAGGTAGTGTTTCTCAGATAAAAGGACACCAGTAATTTAGTATGAGATTCAAATTGACCTCAGAACAAAATATAACTTATGTTATATAACTTATATAGAACTTACTACAGCATAACTGTCTTATTTGTAGAAAATATTAACAGCATGCCTATTAAACATACAGTATCTAGCAATCAGCAATCAAAATAAAAACATTTCCAAACATGGAAACTGCCCAGTTAATGAAGCATTTCAAAGACATTAATCTATTCAATAATTACAGTTTCAAGTAGATAACAGATTTATATTCAGATTACGAAAGTATCATAACAACGGCTGCTTGTGTAAGGAATCCATGAATACCACTGTACATGAGAATTTCACACCTATTTGTAATCAATACACAAAATCCTATTGAATTACAGGTACTTGTTTATTCAGCATTGCTTGACTCCGCGGACTCCTTGTTGTTTCAATATTCTAGCAATTGGACTAATCGCCAATACAGTGCCGTTGTAATCTATTCCTTCTGCCAGCAGAGGACGGTATTCGCACAGCCAGTTCAGGATAAGATACGGTCCTCGCAGTTCACAGTACAACTGGCCACAGCCGTACTCGGAATATGCTCTCGATAACCTCGTTTAGTTTAAGAACGGCCGTATTTCATATCAACCCACAGATGCATTGCATAAACACTAGAATTCTGGTTGTACTTAAATTGACCTTATACGTTTTGGATTATGTTTAACCTTCTTCAATTTCTTTAACCATATTTTGAGATGATTACGTTTACAGAAGCAAATATTATTCAGTGCTTTTTCTTCACTCCTTTAATCAAACCCACATTTCTTTAAGGAGGGCCATTGTGAAACTCCCCAAAGTGAGCTGAATTAATCTTTTATTCTTCACACCTGCGAAGTTCATTCCTTCATTGTGTAATATGAAGGCCTTTCATTATTCACGTATACTACAACATCTGAAAATAATGGGTCTTGAAATAGTTGAATGAAAGAAAATCCTGAATAACTCCTCCAAATGCGTGTTACACTTTCATCAGGTACACACACTTTGAATGTGATGATCTATAAAAAGTTATTTTAACCATACCCAATGGAGCTCGGGAGTGCGATTGCATACACAATCATGTTTTCAGTGTTTGGACATCAGCCGTACATCAGAACAATCATTTCACTAACACAGCTCCATGTTGAGTGACTTCCCTCCAAAAACACAAAGTCACTTTCCCTTAGCAATTATTGCATGGACTTAGATTATCTGCCTTCTGCATCAAGCCCTGTATGATATACTGTACAAAGCCAAGCTTTGGGAGAGTGCTTTGTTTGGATCCTTGTCTTGATCCTTTTGGATCCCAGGCTGCTCATTTGCAAATGAGTTTTGACATTAATTATAGTGACTATAGCAATGAGGTGGCACTGTGGTTCACAGAGCTGGGGTCCTGGGTTCAATTCCTGGGGTGCAGTCTGGATGGAATTGTATGTTCTCCCTTCATTTGTGTGGATTTCTTCCAGGTGCTCCAGTTTCTTCCCACAGTCCAAAGACATACAGTACTAGTAGGTTAAGGTGGAACTACAGTCCCAATTTTGCAGACACAAAAGTATTTAATTTCAGTCACAAAATAAAATCATTGACATTATAGAAAAACTTTACAAACTCAAAATTGAGCACAAAATCATGAATTTTGTGAAAGTACTGTAAGTTACGCCATGTTGTAACAAATTCGCATTCAAGTTCCACACAAATTGCGATGTGATGCAGCCCTTCCTGCTCACTAATCACTGTAATGACTAATGCAATGTGATGTAGGAGAGAAAAGGTATAGGTTATGCAGCAAACATTTCACTGCAAAAAACGTTCCATTCCAAGGTTCTTTATGCAGAGTTAACAATGTAATATTATTTATTGGCAAAAACGTAAAAAAGTTGAGAGCAATATTTCCATTGGATTAAACGAGATGTATTCACAAGCCTGCTCCTTTACAATGTCACAGGGCCACATCAGATTACAGGAAGTTTTGCTGCCTCGTTCTGAATCGCAGAACATGGTAATTCTTTAACCTTGAAATGTAGTCTATTTTGTGATGTAAATTGGAGGTTTTACAAGTTATTGTGTGTTCCCCTTTAGATGGCTTCTGGGAAAACTGGCCTCAACACTGTATTGGATAAGGCACTTAGAAAACAGATTAATGCGTGGACCACAGCAATGTCCCTTTACTGAGAGCCAGCAATCAACGGATGTGTCTGATCGTGAATGGTTTTCCCTGTTGTTTGTTGTATTACTCGGTGTTGCATTTTAAGCTGTGCATGAGGCAGGACCCGGAGGCTGCTGCTTCTGCTGGGATTGAGGAAGAGCTGAGCGCCATGTAAGGCAAAGACACTGCGTTCCACTTTATCAGGTGCCTGGAGTGTAAGAGCTGCAGATAATATTGAGTCACATTAATCCCAACATATCTCAAATATTATGAAAATTAAATAAATTAAATCAAATAACTTTCATTAAAAAAATCAATCACACTTTACCTTGCTTTTTCAGTTGTTTTAAAGGAAAATTGATGCAGAGAATGTGTGAATACTACTTTTTGATGGTTCCAAGGCCAATGTGACCTGTTCTATTGCCTGCTAATTGTACGTTCCAGGTTGAACAATTATTTTTAGGAGGTCAAGGTGTATGAATGATAAGAACAGCTTGAAATTTATTTTCACGGTCGACACACATTTTCGCAAGGGAAAAAAACTGAAATAACCACAGTTACGCAAACACCAGTCCACCAAAAAAAAAATCATTTTATTAAAACAAGGTAACATTTTTTTTATCATCATACGGATGAACTGTGCTAAATATATTTCTAAAAAGAAAAAGCAGGACGTGAGTCGTGAGCCAAGATCATGACTCTTTTACTCTTCTTCACATCAGTTTCCATCTGTGAGGAGGAGGAGGAGGGCGGCTCCTGATGTGCTGACACTTGGGGATGTGCCTCTGTGCCGGCCTGGGGGCAAAGCGCCGGCCGCAGTGAGGGCAGGGCACGTAGTTGGGGTTTGGATTCGCGGGGGGCTGGGGCAGGTTCACAACCTTCCCTCCTTGCGTGATCACCTGCTGCACCTCCCTGGCCTATTTGATGCTCCGAATGAAATCCTCGTGCTTCTGCCTCCAGTTGTTCTTTCTCAGCTGGGAACAGGAAATGAAACCAATGAAACAGCTTCCAGAAAAAGTCCAGACTAGCACTGCGTACACAGTCTGGTCGCAAACCATTCACAAGGCAAGAAAATATCAATACAGTAATAACGTAGCTTTCTGGGCCTACCTTTCATGTCATTGGGTAGAGAGTACAATTTAGTTATGTTTTTTTTCCCGTGAGTGCTATTTGCTTGATATCTCATGTAGATTTTTACAACAGAATTCAGAAGTCACTAAGACCCATTTATTCTGTCTGGCAAATGTGCCTTTGTGGCAGTTTTTCAGAAGAGTACTTCATAAAACACTTATTTATTGTTTACATTGATTTATAAGCTGAGTCTGACTCTAGGAGAAAACAAGGGAAGCTTGGAAAGAGTTTAAGGATAGCCCTTACCACGATTGGCGGTCTAACCTTCTTCTTATGGATGTATGTCTCCAGTTCTGTTCCCTTGGCCCTGTGCTTGAAAGAGTCAAAAACCTTCCTCTTTGAATTCTGAAGCTTCTTGCAGATCTTGCTGTGTTTCTCCAACCTCTCTACAGCAAACTTTCTGTGACACAGTTCACAGGGCACCAGCTGAGGGTTTCCACTCTGGCTATTCTCATATGGAAATTGCTCAGCGATAGGGCACATCAGAGTTGTAGGGGACAAATATCTGTTTTCCACTGACAGAGTTTGTTCATCCAGACATGCGGTGTTATTTCTGAAGTGGGCCTGCGCGGCCTGTGCCGCTGACACGTCACTTTCAGGGAGCCTTGCTTTCTTGAGGTACTTTCTCCTTCCACAGGGGACGTCTTCTAGCCCACGGCTGCAAGGGCTCACTTGACGTCTCTCCTGATGGGAAAGCGCAGAGGGAAAGTGCGATTCTGCGCATCCGCCGTCTTCCATTGGAGAACCATAATCAAGGTTGTCTCCTTTGAAAGGAAGGGCTTTCCTTGGAGTGAAGGCTTTTTGCTTCTCCATTCTGCAGGTCAGAAGAGGCACGGCCTTAGAGCGGTGGTTGGCCCACGGTCCTCTGGGGCGAAGCTCGCTCTGCCTCGCCTGGAGTGTCTTCCTTCGGGTCAGGAGTCCTTTATTTTCCCTTCCGGCCACCTCTCTGGAGTCTTCCATCTCTCTCTGAACCATCCTCAGCTCCTCCTGAGCTCTAAAGAGCTTCGCCTGCATCATGGCCTCTTTCTGGCGAATCTCGTCCTTCATCATGGCCTCCTTCCGGCGCATCACATCCTGCAGACTGGCCTCCCTCCGGCGATGCTCCTCCTTCAGCGCGGCCTCTGCCTCGGCCACTTTTCGTAGCTCCTCTTGCAACTGAAAGTGCTCCTTCCCATTGGCATGAGAAGGGCATTGCCCTGTAGGGGTCGCCACCATGGGGAGGACAGTCCTGTCCTTAGGTTTGCGTACTCTTGAGTCCCTCCTGCCCGGCCTCTCGCAGGGCCTCTCATGACCATCCTGAGGCGGGGTGGGGGCAAACAAGGAATCGCTCTGTGCTTCCGGGCGGTCCACAGCCGGGACCTCACCAGGGCCGGAGACTTTCCTGTTACCCATAGGCTTCAGGGGGTAAGACCGATCATACCCCACCATGTTCTTCTCGGGGCCCTGTTGGGTTTGGAAGCGATAGCTGTTCCCCGTCTTCTTCTCCGCAGCGTATTTGACATATTGGAAAGATTTTCTCATCTTCTGTAGAGCCGCCTCCTGCCGTCGATTGTATATGGCGATCATTTTTTTCTCCTTTTCCTGCATCAGTTTCTCTTGGAAGGTGTCCTTCAGAAGCTGTATCTTGGTAGGCGGGCAGTACGTGGAGATCAGATCCTGTCGCCTTAAGGGCGCGGGTCGATTCGAGTCTGTGTCCTTCGGGGAGGGGGACAGAGCACCAGGCTTAGGACTGGGCTCCATTGGCAAATGAGATATGAGCTTTGTTTCCCAGGTATCTGGAAAAGGCAAAAATGGCAAATAAATGATATCCTGCACAGTCTAGTATGGTCTAATAGAAAAGAATAAAAAAAACAATTCAGGAAATACACAACTTTTTAATATTAAACCTAATGGTGTTGAATGCTGCATGCTGACTCAGTAGGAGACAGATCCTAAACATAAACATTATAATAAACATTTGTTTCCCAAATAACATTCTCAATGTTCAGAATGCTTAAAGTCATGAGCTTTTTTAAAAATGTTTAACTGAAACCTGGAAATGTACTATTTCATTTCAAAGCTTGTATTATATCTATGATATAAATGTTTTTTATATAAAATTAACCCATTATGCAACAGCGGTTTGAGCAAAAGTCACTGTGAATAAGGGAATTTATCAATATTAATTAGCCGTTTCACTACATTATAGATAGCTGAAGGATTATGATACAGTATATCGATTTCGCTACAAATTGACAAGAATATTTGATGACACTTACCAAACAAGTCTCAAACAGCGGAGAAATAGTTCACCACGACGATAGCAATGCAATGTTTGACTGCATCTCCCTATGTGATATATCTGTATTTGGGTAAATACAGATCACGTAATTCAGGGAGCACTGTTACGTCAGGTCACCAACCATTATTACGACGCTCATATGTCATAGAGCTCCTTAGGATGTTTGTATAATCTTTATCCAAATTTTCATATGGCCGCAGTTACGGCGTTTATTTTACAGTTAATGTAACAGGATGTCATTATATTTTTCTGTCTTTATGGTGGCAGACCACTTAACTAAATCTGAGTAGGCGGTTTCTACAAATGGGTCAGATAAAATATTAAATATACAGTAAAAGCTCACACCTATTCATACCCTTTATGTACTGTATATCTACAATTACGTATACTGTATAATACGATAACTACCATTACAAAATGTCTCCCTTTTGATTTGAAGTGGTTCTTTTAAATAAGTAAATTGCAATCACTTAGCCTACATCTGTGCTCCTAATTCATCGCGACGACGGACTGAGACTCCAGTTGGATTTGTGAGAAGTAAAGGGGTGTGCCTGTTTTAAAACCGATTCATACGTCTTAAACACATGGACATTGATAGCAGTCTGTGTTATATAATTTATCTTTTTATTTTATTTAAATTTAAGTATCACATACACATTTTCAAAGTAACTGTACCCCTTTTAATTATGATCCCCATCGCTCACAGCTCCGAAGGTGAGACGAGGGCTACTTCAGATGGGATTTCCAACATTTCTCTCTTAGCTTGTATACCGGTGGAAAGGAGAGGGCTCTTAAAACGTGTTGATAGTAAGATTGGGATGTATTTGCAGTCTATATATAGTTTTTTTAATGTTCGGAGCCGCCACAGATTCATTTTCTTACGACTGCTTTTCTGGATGACAATGACAATGCAAACGATGGTGTTAAGGCGAGGCTGTGCCTTAAGGCTCCTCTGCTTACAATATTCAGCGCGTAAATCGCAAACGAGCGCCTCTCTTACGATGAAAATGCAGCAAATAAGAACACGAGATTTAAACCTACGGCTCACAAATTTATGCGTAAACACTAAAACCGTATCTTTAGCAAAACTGGCGAGGCAACGTGTTTTATCATTTAAAAAAGTACTGGAAAATAATTAAAGGTTATCACGATAAACAGAGGTTACTGATCTACTACTGTACGCTGTGACCAAAAATAACAGTCCCCCGATCCTCGCAGCCTTCATGCTTTGGTCTGGGCCTGGCCGTTTTTTTTTTAGGATAATGGGGTCAAGTTAAGAAATTATGCAAGTTTCTAATCAAATCCAAGGGCGCCTCCATCTCTTAAACATCTTTAGAAGACCGACGGACCACACTGCACGGTCCGGGTCCGGGCCCTGACCCGGTTCTGGATAATGCCAGCTTAAAGTGAAAAATTCTACTGTACATATTATGTTTCTTATTATGGTATATATGTATAATGTGGCGCGACCGCTTCACGAAGCTAGAAAGAAAGTTATCCGCCATTTTTATTTTACCTGCAATTGAATTTGCCATTAAAATCACGATTAATACCGCAGCTGCTAAATTACTTACCTAAAAGCGTTCAGATACAAAAGCACTTGAGCTGTAATGTTTATATACTGTTGGCCCGATGACCTACTTCAAGAAGAATTGTTACATAGACCGCCAAGGACTGTCATCACACTTTACGTCATAAAGCGCTTTAAAACTTTTGACAAGTTCAACACCTCATATTTTGTACTGTTTATCATGGTAAAAGCAACTCAAAGCAATTCTAAAAATGATCGAAAGGTAAAAATACAAGCTTATACGAGCTGTCGTTTTAACATTTATAACATATATTTAAACAAAACATATATAATCTATTTTAATAAAATAGAAAAGTGTTCTTAGTCTTCACTTAAAAGCTGTTAGAAGCTACCTTTCTGACAAGAGAGTTCTGTGAGTTCCACAGTCTCAGTGCATTAAAGTCAAAACCAGTTGCTTTTTATTTCCTGTTTTACGACAGAGCAAGGAGGGTGTCCACAGACCACTGTGCACCTGCAGACTGATATGGGGGGTAAAAAGTCTAGAAGTTAGTAAATAAGATTTTAACATATGTTCTAAAACACACCTGTACAGTGATGCCAACACAGTGATCTGAGCTCCTACTTTGAGTTAAATCCTAGCATCTGCATTTTTTACAAGTTGTTGCTATGGCAGAGCATGACCAGAGCATAACAGAAACCACCCATTTTCTAACCGCTTCATCCAATTCAGGGTCAGGGGGTCAGGGGGTCGCGGGGCACGGGGGAGCCAGAGCCTCAGAAAGTAATAAGCAGGAGATACCTGGGACTGGATGGTAGTCCAATGCAGGGAAGACACAGACACTCACCAATTATCCCAGAAGCCAATTAACCTACCAGTAGTTCTTTGAACTGTGGGAGGAAGCCGGAGCACCCAAAGCAAACTCATGCAAACATGGGGAGAACATACAAGCTCCATACAGATAGCACCCCAGGTCCAGAAGTGTACCCAGGGCCTCAGCACTGTGAGCTAGCAATGCTAAGCGCTGGGCTACTGTGCATGCTAATTTCTAGGCATCAGGTGATCAATCAGGTAGTGTTTCTCAGATAAAAGGACACCAGTAATTTAGTATGAGATTCAAATTGACCTCAGAACAAAATATAACTTATGTTATATAACTTATATAGAACTTACTACAGCATAACTGTCTTATTTGTAGAAAATATTAACAGCATGCCTATTAAACATACAGTATCTAGCAATCAGCAATCAAAATAAAAACATTTCCAAACATGGAAACTGCCCAGTTAATGAAGCATTTCAAAGAAATTAATCTATTCAATAATTACAGTTTCAAGTAGATAACAGATTTATATTCAGATTACGAAAGTATCATAACAACGGCTGCTTGTGTAAGGAATCCATGAATACCACTGTACATGAGAATTTCACACCTATTTGTAATCAATACACAAAATCCTATTGAATTTCAGGTACTTGTTTATTCAGCATTGCTTGACTCCGCGGACTCCTTGTTGTTTCAATATTCTAGCAATAGGACTAATCGCCAATATAGTGCTGTTGTAATCTATTCCTTCTGCCAGCAGAGGACGGTATTCGCACAGCCAGTTCAGGATAAGATACGGTCCTCGCAGTTCACAGTACAACTGGCCACAGCCGTACTCGGAATATGCTCTCGATAACTTCGTTTAGTTTAAGAACGGCCGTATTTCATATCAACCCACAGATGCATTGCATAAACACTAGAATTCTGGTTGTACTTAAATTGACCTTATACGTTTTGGATTATGTTTAACCTTCTTCAATTTCTTTAACCATATTTTGAGATGATTACGTTTACAGAAGCAAATATTATTCAGTGCTTTTTCTTCACTCCTTTAATCAAACCCACATTTCTTTAAGGAGGGCCATTGTGAAACTCCCCAAAGTGAGCTGAATTAATCTTTTATTCTTCACACCTGTGAAGTCATTCCTTCATTGTGTAATATGAAGGCCTTTCATTATTCACGTATACTACAACATCTGAAAATAATGGGTCTTGAAATAGTTGAATGAAAGAAAATCCTGAATAACTCCTCCAAATGCGTGTTACACTTTCATCAGGTACACACACTTTGAATGTGATGAACTATAAAAAGTTATTTTAACCATACCCAATGGAGCTCGGGAGTGCGATTGCATACACAATCATGTTTTCAGTGTTTGGACATCAGCCGTACATCAGAACAATCATTTCACTAACACAGCTCCATGTTGAGTGACTTCCCTCCAAAAACACAAAGTCACTTTCCCTTAGCAATTATTGCATGGACTTAGATTATCTGCCTTCTGCATCAAGCCCTGTATGATATACTGTACAAAGCCAAGCTTTGGGATAGTGCTTTGTTTGGATCCTTGTCTTGATCCTTTTGGATCCCAGGCTGCTCATTTGCAAATGAGTTTTGACATTAATTATAGTGACTATAGCAATGAGGTGGCACTGTGGTTCACAGAGCTGGGGTCCTGGGTTCAATTCCTGGGGTGCAGTCTGGATGGAATTGTATGTTCTCCCTTCATTTGTGTGGATTTCTTCCAGGTGCTCCAGTTTCTTCCCACAGTCCAAAGACATACAGTACTAGTAGGTTAAGGTGGAACTACAGTCCCACTTTTGCAGACACATAAGTATTTAATTTCAGTCACAAAATAAAATCATTGACATTATAGAAAAACTTTACAAACTCAAAATTGAGCACAAAATCATGAATTTTGTGAAAGTACTGTAAGTTACGCCATGTTGTAACAAATTCGCATTCAAGTTCCACACAAATTGCGATGTGATGCAGCCCTTCCTGCTCACTAATCACTGTAATGACTAATGCAATGTGATGTAGGAGAGAAAAGGTATAGGTTATGCAGCAAACATTTCACTGCAAAAAACGTTCCATTCCAAGGTTCTTTATGCAGAGTTAACAATGTAATATTATTTATTGGCAAAAACGTAAAAAAGTTGAGAGCAATATTTCCATTGGATTAAACGAGATGTATTCACAAGCCTGCTCCTTTACAATGTCACAGGGCCACATCAGATTACAGGAAGTTTTGCTGCCTCGTTCTGAATCGCAGAACATGGTAATTCTTTAACCTTGAAATGTAGTCTATTTTGTGATGTAAATTGGAGGTTTTACAAGTTATTGTGTGTTCCCCTTTAGATGGCTTCTGGGAAAACTGGCCTCAACACTGTATTGGATAAGGCACTTAGAAAACAGATTCATGCGTGGACCACAGCAATGTCCCTTTACTGAGAGCCAGCAATCAACGGATGTGTCTGATCGTGAATGGTTTTCCCTGTTGTTTGTTGTATTACTCGGTGTTGCATTTTAAGCTGTGCATGAGGCAGGACCCGGAGGCTGCTGCTTCTGCTGGGATTGAGGAAGAGCTGAGCGCCATGTAAGGCAAAGACACTGCGTTCCACTTTATCAGGTGCCTGGAGTGTAAGAGCTGCAGATAATATTGAGTCACATTAATCCCAACATATCTCAAATATTATGAAAATTAAATAAATTAAATCAAATAACTTTCATTAAAAAAATCAATCACACTTTACCTTGCTTTTTCAGTTGTTTTAAAGGAAAATTGATGCAGAGAATGTGTGAATACTACTTTTTGATGGTTCCAAGGCCAATGTGACCTGTTCTATTGCCTGCTAATTGTACGTTCCAGGTTGAACAATTATTTTTAGGAGGTCAAGGTGTATGAATGATAAGAACAGCTTGAAATTTATTTTCACGGTCGACACACATTTTCGCAAGGGAAAAAAACTGAAATAACCACAGTTACGCAAACACCAGTCCACCAAAAAAAAAATCATTTTATTAAAACAAGGTAACATTTTTTTTATCATCATACGGATGAACTGTGCTAAATATATTTCTAAAAAGAAAAAGCAGGACGTGAGTCGTGAGCCAAGATCATGACTCTTTTACTCTTCTTCACATCAGTTTCCATCTGTGAGGAGGAGGAGGAGGGCGGCTCCTGATGTGCTGACACTTGGGGATGTGCCTCTGTGCCGGCCTGGGGGCAAAGCGCCGGCCGCAGTGAGGGCAGGGCACGTAGTTGGGGTTTGGATTCGCGGGGGGCTGGGGCAGGTTCACAACCTTCCCTCCTTGCGTGATCACCTGCTGCACCTCCCTGGCCTATTTGATGCTCCGAATGAAATCCTCGTGCTTCTGCCTCCAGTTGTTCTTTCTCAGCTGGGAACAGGAAATGAAACCAATGAAACAGCTTCCAGAAAAAGTCCAGACTAGCACTGCGTACACAGTCTGGTCGCAAACCATTCACAAGGCAAGAAAATATCAATACAGTAATAACGTAGCTTTCTGGGCCTACCTTTCATGTCATTGGGTAGAGAGTACAATTTAGTTATGGTTTTGTTTCCCGTGAGTGCTATTTGCTTGATATCTCATGTAGATTTTTACAACAGAATTCAGAAGTCACTAAGACCCATTTATTCTGTCTGGCAAATGTGCCTTTGTGGCAGTTTTTCAGAAGAGTACTTCATAAAACACTTATTTATTGTTTACATTGATTTATAAGCTGAGTCTGACTCTAGGAGAAAACAAGGGAAGCTTGGAAAGAGTTTAAGGATAGCCCTTACCACGATTGGCGGTCTAACCTTCTTCTTATGGATGTATGTCTCCAGTTCTGTTCCCTTGGCCCTGTGCTTGAAAGAGTCAAAAACCTTCCTCTTTGAATTCTGAAGCTTCTTGCAGATCTTGCTGTGTTTCTCCAACCTCTCTACAGCAAACTTCCTGTGACACAGTTCACAGGGCACCAGCTGAGGGTTTCCACTCTGGCTATTCTCATATGGAAATTGCTCAGCGATAGGGCACATCAGAGTTGTAGGGGACAAATATCTGTTTTCCACTGACAGAGTTTGTTCATCCAGACATGCGGTGTTATTTCTGAAGTGGGCCTGCGCGGCCTGTGCCGCTGACACGTCACTTTCAGGGAGCCTTGCTTTCTTGAGGTACTTTCTCCTTCCACAGGGGACGTCTTCTAGCCCACGGCTGCAAGGGCTCACTTGACGTCTCTCCTGATGGGAAAGCGCAGAGGGAAAGTGCGATTCTGCGCATCCGCCGTCTTCCATTGGAGAACCATAATCAAGGTTGTCTCCTTTGAAAGGAAGGGCTTTCCTTGGAGTGAAGGCTTTTTGCTTCTCCATTCTGCAGGTCAGAAGAGGCACGGCCTTAGAGCGGTGGTTGGCCCACGGTCCTCTGGGGCGAAGCTCGCTCTGCCTCGCCTGGAGTGTCTTCCTTCGGGTCAGGAGTCCTTTATTTTCCCTTCCGGCCACCTCTCTGGAGTCTTCCATCTCTCTCTGAACCATCCTCAGCTCCTCCTGAGCTCTAAAGAGCTTCGCCTGCATCATGGCCTCTTTCTGGCGAATCTCGTCCTTCATCATGGCCTCCTTCCGGCGCATCACATCCTGCAGACTGGCCTCCCTCCGGCGATGCTCCTCCTTCAGCGCGGCCTCTGCCTCGGCCACTTTTCGTAGCTTCTCTTGCAACTGAAAGTGCTCCTTCCCATTGGCATGAGAAGGGCATTGCCCTGTAGGGGTCGCCACCATGGGGAGGACAGTCCTGTCCTTAGGTTTGCGTACTCTTGAGTCCCTCCTGCCCGGCCTCTCGCAGGGCCTCTCATGACCATCCTGAGGCGGGGTGGGGGCAAACAAGGAATCGCTCTGTGCTTCCGGGCGGTCCACAGCCGGGACCTCACCAGGGCCGGAGACTTTCCTGTTACCCATAGGCTTCAGGGGGTAAGACCGATCATACCCCACCATGTTCTTCTCGGGGCCCTGTTGGGTTTGGAAGCGATAGCTGTTCCCCGTCTTCTTCTCCGCAGCGTATTTGACATATTGGAAAGATTTTCTCATCTTCTGTAGAGCCGCCTCCTGCCGTCGATTGTATATGGCGATCATTTTTTTCTCCTTTTCCTGCATCAGTTTCTCTTGGAAGGTGTCCTTCAGAAGCTGTATCTTGGGAGGCGGGCAGTACGTGGAGATCAGATCCTGTCGCCTTAAGGGCGCGGGTCGATTCGAGTCTGTGTCCTTCGGGGAGGGGGACAGAGCACCAGGCTTAGGACTGGGCTCCATTGGCAAATGAGATATGAGCTTTGTTTCCCAGGTATCTGGAAAAGGCAAAAATGGCAAATAAATGATATCCTGCACAGTCTAGTATGGTCTAATAGAAAAGAATAAAAAAAACAATTCAGGAAATACACAACTTTTTAATATTAAACCTAATGGTGTTGAATGCTGCATGCTGACTCAGTAGGAGACAGATCCTAAACATAAACATTATAATAAACATTTGTTTCCCAAATAACATTCTCAATGTTCAGAATGCTTAAAGTCATGAGCTTTTTTAAAAATGTTTAACTGAAACCTGGAAATGTACTATTTCATTTCAAAGCTTGTATTATATCTATGATATAAATGTTTTTTATATAAAATTAACCCATTATGCAACAGCGGTTTGAGCAAAAGTCACTGTGAATAAGGGAATTTATCAATATTAATTAGCCGTTTCACTACATTATAGATAGCTGAAGGATTATGATACAGTATATCGATTTCGCTACAAATTGACAAGAATATTTGATGACACTTACCAAACAAGTCTCAAACAGCGGAGAAATAGTTCACCACGACGATAGCAATGCAATGTTTGACTGCATCTCCCTATGTGATATATCTGTATTTGGGTAAATACAGATCACGTAATTCAGGGAGCACTGTTACGTCAGGTCACCAACCATTATTACGACGCTCATATGTCATAGAGCTCCTTAGGATGTTTGTATAATCTTTATCCAAATTTTCATATGGCCGTAGTTACGGCGTTTATTTTACAGTTAATGTAACAGGATGTCATTATATTTTTCTGTCTTTATGGTGGCAGACCACTTAACTAAATCTGAGTAGGCGGTTTCTACAAATGGGTCAGATAAAATATTAAATATACAGTAAAAGCTCACACCTTTTCATACCCTTTATGTACTGTATATCTACAATTACGTATACTGTATAATACGATAACTACCATTACAAAATGTCTCCCTTTTGATTTGAAGTGGTTCTTTTAAATAAGTAAATTGCAATCACTTAGCCTACATCTGTGCTCCTAATTCATCGCGACGACGGACTGAGACTCCAGTTGGATTTGTGAGAAGTAAAGGGGTGTGCCTGTTTTAAAACCGATTCATACGTCTTAAACACATGGACATTGATAGCAGTCTGTGTTATATAATTTATCTTTTTATTTTATTTAAATTTAAGTATCACATACACATTTTCAAAGTAACTGTACCCCTTTTAATTATGATCCCCATCGCTCACAGCTCCGAAGGTGAGACGAGGGCTACTTCAGATGGGATTTCCAATATTTCTCTCTTAGCTTGTATACCGGTGGAAAGGAGAGCGCTCTTAAAACGTGTTGATAGTAAGATTGGGATGTATTTGCAGTCTATATATAGTTTTTTTAATGTTCGGAGCCGCCACAGATTCATTTTCTTACGACTGCTTTTCTGGATGACAATGACAATGCAAACGATGGTGTTAAGGCGAGGCTGTGCCTTAAGGCTCCTCTGCTTACAATATTCAGCGCGTAAATCGCAAACGAGCGCCTCTCTTACGATGAAAATGCAGCAAATAAGAACACGAGATTTAAACCTACGGCTCACAAATTTATGCGTAAACACTAAAACCGTATCTTTAGCAAAACTGGCGAGGCAACGTGTTTTATCATTTAAAAAAGTACTGGAAAATAATTAAAGGTTATCACGATAAACAGAGGTTACTGATCTACTACTGTACGCTGTGACCAAAAATAACAGTCCCCCGATCCTCGCAGCTTTCATGCTTTGGTCTGGGCCTGGCCGTTTTTTTTTTAGGATAATGGGGTCAAGTTAAGAAATTATGCAAGTTTCTAATCAAATCCAAGGGCGCCTCCATCTCTTAAACATCTTTAGAAGACCGACGGACCACACTGCACGGTCCGGGTCCGGGCCCTGACCCGGTTCTGGATAATGCCAGCTTAAAGTGAAAAATTCTACTGTACATATTATGTTTCTTATTATGGTATATATGTATAATGTGGCGCGACCGCTTCACGAAGCTAGAAAGAAAGTTATCCGCCATTTTTATTTTACCTGCAATTGAATTTGCCATTAAAATCACGATTAATACCGCAGCTGCTAAATTACTTACCTAAAAGCGTTCAGATACAAAAGCACTTGAGCTGTAATGTTTATATACTGTTGGCCCGATGACCTACTTCAAGAAGAATTGTTACATAGACCGCCAAGGACTGTCATCACACTTTACGTCATAAAGCGCTTTAAAACTTTTGACAAGTTCAACACCTCATATTTTGTACTGTTTATCATGGTAAAAGCAACTCAAAGCAATTCTAAAAATGATCGAAAGGTAAAAATACAAGCTTATACGAGCTGTCGTTTTAACATTTATAACATATATTTAAACAAAACATATAATCTATTTTAATAAAATAGAAAAGTGTTCTTAGTCTTCACTTAAAAGCTGTTAGAAGCTACCTTTCTGACAAGAGAGTTCTGTGAGTTCCACAGTCTCAGTGCATTAAAGTCAAAACCAGTTGCTTTTTATTTCCTGTTTTACGACAGAGCAAGGAGGGTGTCCACAGACCACTGTGCACCTGCAGACTGATATGGGGGGTAAAAAGTCTAGAAGTTAGTAAATAAGATTTTAACATATGTTCTAAAACACACCTGTACAGTGATGCCAACACAGTGATCTGAGCTCCTACTTTGAGTTAAATCCTAGCATCTGCATTTTTTACAAGTTGTTGCTATGGCAGAGCATGACCAGAGCATAACAGAAACCACCCATTTTCTAACCGCTTCATCCAATTCAGGGTCAGGGGGTCAGGGGGTCGCGGGGCACGGGGGAGCCAGAGCCTCAGAAAGTAATAAGCAGGAGATACCTGGGACTGGATGGTAGTCCAATGCAGGGAAGACACAGACACTCACCAATTATCCCAGAAGCCAATTAACCTACCAGTAGTTCTTTGAACTGTGGGAGGAAGCCGGAGCACCCAAAGCAAACTCATGCAAACATGGGGAGAACATACAAGCTCCATACAGATAGCACCCCAGGTCCAGAAGTGTACCCAGGGCCTCAGCACTGTGAGCTAGCAATGCTAAGCGCTGGGCTACTGTGCATGCTAATTTCTAGGCATCAGGTGATCAATCAGGTAGTGTTTCTCAGATAAAAGGACACCAGTAATTTAGTATGAGATTCAAATTGACCTCAGAACAAAATATAACTTATGTTATATAACTTATATAGAACTTACTACAGCATAACTGTCTTATTTGTAGAAAATATTAACAGCATGCCTATTAAACATACAGTATCTAGCAATCAGCAATCAAAATAAAAACATTTCCAAACATGGAAACTGCCCAGTTAATGAAGCATTTCAAAGAAATTAATCTATTCAATAATTACAGTTTCAAGTAGATAACAGATTTATATTCAGATTACGAAAGTATCATAACAACGGCTGCTTGTGTAAGGAATCCATGAATACCACTGTACATGAGAATTTCACACCTATTTGTAATCAATACACAAAATCCTATTGAATTTCAGGTACTTGTTTATTCAGCATTGCTTGACTCCGCGGACTCCTTGTTGTTTCAATATTCTAGCAATAGGACTAATCGCCAATATAGTGCTGTTGTAATCTATTCCTTCTGCCAGCAGAGGACGGTATTCGCACAGCCAGTTCAGGATAAGATACGGTCCTCGCAGTTCACAGTACAACTGGCCACAGCCGTACTCGGAATATGCTCTCGATAACTTCGTTTAGTTTAAGAACGGCCGTATTTCATATCAACCCACAGATGCATTGCATAAACACTAGAATTCTGGTTGTACTTAAATTGACCTTATACGTTTTGGATTATGTTTAACCTTCTTCAATTTCTTTAACCATATTTTGAGATGATTACGTTTACAGAAGCAAATATTATTCAGTGCTTTTTCTTCACTCCTTTAATCAAACCCACATTTCTTTAAGGAGGGCCATTGTGAAACTCCCCAAAGTGAGCTGAATTAATCTTTTATTCTTCACACCTGTGAAGTCATTCCTTCATTGTGTAATATGAAGGCCTTTCATTATTCACGTATACTACAACATCTGAAAATAATGGGTCTTGAAATAGTTGAATGAAAGAAAATCCTGAATAACTCCTCCAAATGCGTGTTACACTTTCATCAGGTACACACACTTTGAATGTGATGAACTATAAAAAGTTATTTTAACCATACCCAATGGAGCTCGGGAGTGCGATTGCATACACAATCATGTTTTCAGTGTTTGGACATCAGCCGTACATCAGAACAATCATTTCACTAACACAGCTCCATGTTGAGTGACTTCCCTCCAAAAACACAAAGTCACTTTCCCTTAGCAATTATTGCATGGACTTAGATTATCTGCCTTCTGCATCAAGCCCTGTATGATATACTGTACAAAGCCAAGCTTTGGGATAGTGCTTTGTTTGGATCCTTGTCTTGATCCTTTTGGATCCCAGGCTGCTCATTTGCAAATGAGTTTTGACATTAATTATAGTGACTATAGCAATGAGGTGGCACTGTGGTTCACAGAGCTGGGGTCCTGGGTTCAATTCCTGGGGTGCAGTCTGGATGGAATTGTATGTTCTCCCTTCATTTGTGTGGATTTCTTCCAGGTGCTCCAGTTTCTTCCCACAGTCCAAAGACATACAGTACTAGTAGGTTAAGGTGGAACTACAGTCCCACTTTTGCAGACACATAAGTATTTAATTTCAGTCACAAAATAAAATCATTGACATTATAGAAAAACTTTACAAACTCAAAATTGAGCACAAAATCATGAATTTTGTGAAAGTACTGTAAGTTACGCCATGTTGTAACAAATTCGCATTCAAGTTCCACACAAATTGCGATGTGATGCAGCCCTTCCTGCTCACTAATCACTGTAATGACTAATGCAATGTGATGTAGGAGAGAAAAGGTATAGGTTATGCAGCAAACATTTCACTGCAAAAAACGTTCCATTCCAAGGTTCTTTATGCAGAGTTAACAATGTAATATTATTTATTGGCAAAAACGTAAAAAAGTTGAGAGCAATATTTCCATTGGATTAAACGAGATGTATTCACAAGCCTGCTCCTTTACAATGTCACAGGGCCACATCAGATTACAGGAAGTTTTGCTGCCTCGTTCTGAATCGCAGAACATGGTAATTCTTTAACCTTGAAATGTAGTCTATTTTGTGATGTAAATTGGAGGTTTTACAAGTTATTGTGTGTTCCCCTTTAGATGGCTTCTGGGAAAACTGGCCTCAACACTGTATTGGATAAGGCACTTAGAAAACAGATTCATGCGTGGACCACAGCAATGTCCCTTTACTGAGAGCCAGCAATCAACGGATGTGTCTGATCGTGAATGGTTTTCCCTGTTGTTTGTTGTATTACTCGGTGTTGCATTTTAAGCTGTGCATGAGGCAGGACCCGGAGGCTGCTGCTTCTGCTGGGATTGAGGAAGAGCTGAGCGCCATGTAAGGCAAAGACACTGCGTTCCACTTTATCAGGTGCCTGGAGTGTAAGAGCTGCAGATAATATTGAGTCACATTAATCCCAACATATCTCAAATATTATGAAAATTAAATAAATTAAATCAAATAACTTTCATTAAAAAAATCAATCACACTTTACCTTGCTTTTTCAGTTGTTTTAAAGGAAAATTGATGCAGAGAATGTGTGAATACTACTTTTTGATGGTTCCAAGGCCAATGTGACCTGTTCTATTGCCTGCTAATTGTACGTTCCAGGTTGAACAATTATTTTTAGGAGGTCAAGGTGTATGAATGATAAGAACAGCTTGAAATTTATTTTCACGGTCGACACACATTTTCGCAAGGGAAAAAAACTGAAATAACCACAGTTACGCAAACACCAGTCCACCAAAAAAAAAATCATTTTATTAAAACAAGGTAACATTTTTTTTATCATCATACGGATGAACTGTGCTAAATATATTTCTAAAAAGAAAAAGCAGGACGTGAGTCGTGAGCCAAGATCATGACTCTTTTACTCTTCTTCACATCAGTTTCCATCTGTGAGGAGGAGGAGGAGGGCGGCTCCTGATGTGCTGACACTTGGGGATGTGCCTCTGTGCCGGCCTGGGGGCAAAGCGCCGGCCGCAGTGAGGGCAGGGCACGTAGTTGGGGTTTGGATTCGCGGGGGGCTGGGGCAGGTTCACAACCTTCCCTCCTTGCGTGATCACCTGCTGCACCTCCCTGGCCTATTTGATGCTCCGAATGAAATCCTCGTGCTTCTGCCTCCAGTTGTTCTTTCTCAGCTGGGAACAGGAAATGAAACCAATGAAACAGCTTCCAGAAAAAGTCCAGACTAGCACTGCGTACACAGTCTGGTCGCAAACCATTCACAAGGCAAGAAAATATCAATACAGTAATAACGTAGCTTTCTGGGCCTACCTTTCATGTCATTGGGTAGAGAGTACAATTTAGTTATGGTTTTGTTTCCCGTGAGTGCTATTTGCTTGATATCTCATGTAGATTTTTACAACAGAATTCAGAAGTCACTAAGACCCATTTATTCTGTCTGGCAAATGTGCCTTTGTGGCAGTTTTTCAGAAGAGTACTTCATAAAACACTTATTTATTGTTTACATTGATTTATAAACTGAGTCTGACTCTAGGAGAAAACAAGGGAAGCTTGGAAAGAGTTTAAGGATAGCCCTTACCACGATTGGCGGTCTAACCTTCTTCTTATGGATGTATGTCTCCAGTTCTGTTCCCTTGGCCCTGTGCTTGAAAGAGTCAAAAACCTTCCTCTTTGAATTCTGAAGCTTCTTGCAGATCTTGCTGTGTTTCTCCAACCTCTCTACAGCAAACTTCCTGTGACACAGTTCACAGGGCACCAGCTGAGGGTTTCCACTCTGGCTATTCTCATATGGAAATTGCTCAGCGATAGGGCACATCAGAGTTGTAGGGGACAAATATCTGTTTTCCACTGACAGAGTTTGTTCATCCAGACATGCGGTGTTATTTCTGAAGTGGGCCTGCGCGGCCTGTGCCGCTGACACGTCACTTTCAGGGAGCCTTGCTTTCTTGAGGTACTTTCTCCTTCCACAGGGGACGTCTTCTAGCCCACGGCTGCAAGGGCTCACTTGACGTCTCTCCTGATGGGAAAGCGCAGAGGGAAAGTGCGATTCTGCGCATCCGCCGTCTTCCATTGGAGAACCATAATCAAGGTTGTCTCCTTTGAAAGGAAGGGCTTTCCTTGGAGTGAAGGCTTTTTGCTTCTCCATTCTGCAGGTCAGAAGAGGCACGGCCTTAGAGCGGTGGTTGGCCCACGGTCCTCTGGGGCGAAGCTCGCTCTGCCTCGCCTGGAGTGTCTTCCTTCGGGTCAGGAGTCCTTTATTTTCCCTTCCGGCCACCTCTCTGGAGTCTTCCATCTCTCTCTGAACCATCCTCAGCTCCTCCTGAGCTCTAAAGAGCTTCGCCTGCATCATGGCCTCTTTCTGGCGAATCTCGTCCTTCATCATGGCCTCCTTCCGGCGCATCACATCCTGCAGACTGGCCTCCCTCCGGCGATGCTCCTCCTTCAGCGCGGCCTCTGCCTCGGCCACTTTTCGTAGCTTCTCTTGCAACTGAAAGTGCTCCTTCCCATTGGCATGAGAAGGGCATTGCCCTGTAGGGGTCGCCACCATGGGGAGGACAGTCCTGTCCTTAGGTTTGCGTACTCTTGAGTCCCTCCTGCCCGGCCTCTCGCAGGGCCTCTCATGACCATCCTGAGGCGGGGTGGGGGCAAACAAGGAATCGCTCTGTGCTTCCGGGCGGTCCACAGCCGGGACCTCACCAGGGCCGGAGACTTTCCTGTTACCCATAGGCTTCAGGGGGTAAGACCGATCATACCCCACCATGTTCTTCTCGGGGCCCTGTTGGGTTTGGAAGCGATAGCTGTTCCCCGTCTTCTTCTCCGCAGCGTATTTGACATATTGGAAAGATTTTCTCATCTTCTGTAGAGCCGCCTCCTGCCGTCGATTGTATATGGCGATCATTTTTTTCTCCTTTTCCTGCATCAGTTTCTCTTGGAAGGTGTCCTTCAGAAGCTGTATCTTGGGAGGCGGGCAGTACGTGGAGATCAGATCCTGTCGCCTTAAGGGCGCGGGTCGATTCGAGTCTGTGTCCTTCGGGGAGGGGGACAGAGCACCAGGCTTAGGACTGGGCTCCATTGGCAAATGAGATATGAGCTTTGTTTCCCAGGTATCTGGAAAAGGCAAAAATGGCAAATAAATGATATCCTGCACAGTCTAGTATGGTCTAATAGAAAAGAATAAAAAAAACAATTCAGGAAATACACAACTTTTTAATATTAAACCTAATGGTGTTGAATGCTGCATGCTGACTCAGTAGGAGACAGATCCTAAACATAAACATTATAATAAACATTTGTTTCCCAAATAACATTCTCAATGTTCAGAATGCTTAAAGTCATGAGCTTTTTTAAAAATGTTTAACTGAAACCTGGAAATGTACTATTTCATTTCAAAGCTTGTATTATATCTATGATATAAATGTTTTTTATATAAAATTAACCCATTATGCAACAGCGGTTTGAGCAAAAGTCACTGTGAATAAGGGAATTTATCAATATTAATTAGCCGTTTCACTACATTATAGATAGCTGAAGGATTATGATACAGTATATCGATTTCGCTACAAATTGACAAGAATATTTGATGACACTTACCAAACAAGTCTCAAACAGCGGAGAAATAGTTCACCACGACGATAGCAATGCAATGTTTGACTGCATCTCCCTATGTGATATATCTGTATTTGGGTAAATACAGATCACGTAATTCAGGGAGCACTGTTACGTCAGGTCACCAACCATTATTACGACGCTCATATGTCATAGAGCTCCTTAGGATGTTTGTATAATCTTTATCCAAATTTTCATATGGCCGTAGTTACGGCGTTTATTTTACAGTTAATGTAACAGGATGTCATTATATTTTTCTGTCTTTATGGTGGCAGACCACTTAACTAAATCTGAGTAGGCGGTTTCTACAAATGGGTCAGATAAAATATTAAATATACAGTAAAAGCTCACACCTATTCATACCCTTTATGTACTGTATATCTACAATTACGTATACTGTATAATACGATAACTACCATTACAAAATGTCTCCCTTTTGATTTGAAGTGGTTCTTTTAAATAAGTAAATTGCAATCACTTAGCCTACATCTGTGCTCCTAATTCATCGCGACGACGGACTGAGACTCCAGTTGGATTTGTGAGAAGTAAAGGGGTGTGCCTGTTTTAAAACCGATTCATACGTCTTAAACACATGGACATTGATAGCAGTCTGTGTTATATAATTTATCTTTTTATTTTATTTAAATTTAAGTATCACATACACATTTTCAAAGTAACTGTACCCCTTTTAATTATGATCCCCATCGCTCACAGCTCCGAAGGTGAGACGAGGGCTACTTCAGATGGGATTTCCAATATTTCTCTCTTAGCTTGTATACCGGTGGAAAGGAGAGCGCTCTTAAAACGTGTTGATAGTAAGATTGGGATGTATTTGCAGTCTATATATAGTTTTTTTAATGTTCGGAGCCGCCACAGATTCATTTTCTTACGACTGCTTTTCTGGATGACAATGACAATGCAAACGATGGTGTTAAGGCGAGGCTGTGCCTTAAGGCTCCTCTGCTTACAATATTCAGCGCGTAAATCGCAAACGAGCGCCTCTCTTACGATGAAAATGCAGCAAATAAGAACACGAGATTTAAACCTACGGCTCACAAATTTATGCGTAAACACTAAAACCGTATCTTTAGCAAAACTGGCGAGGCAACGTGTTTTATCATTTAAAAAAGTACTGGAAAATAATTAAAGGTTATCACGATAAACAGAGGTTACTGATCTACTACTGTACGCTGTGACCAAAAATAACAGTCCCCCGATCCTCGCAGCTTTCATGCTTTGGTCTGGGCCTGGCCGTTTTTTTTTTAGGATAATGGGGTCAAGTTAAGAAATTATGCAAGTTTCTAATCAAATCCAAGGGCGCCTCCATCTCTTAAACATCTTTAGAAGACCGACGGACCACACTGCACGGTCCGGGTCCGGGCCCTGACCCGGTTCTGGATAATGCCAGCTTAAAGTGAAAAATTCTACTGTACATATTATGTTTCTTATTATGGTATATATGTATAATGTGGCGCGACCGCTTCACGAAGCTAGAAAGAAAGTTATCCGCCATTTTTATTTTACCTGCAATTGAATTTGCCATTAAAATCACGATTAATACCGCAGCTGCTAAATTACTTACCTAAAAGCGTTCAGATACAAAAGCACTTGAGCTGTAATGTTTATATACTGTTGGCCCGATGACCTACTTCAAGAAGAATTGTTACATAGACCGCCAAGGACTGTCATCACACTTTACGTCATAAAGCGCTTTAAAACTTTTGACAAGTTCAACACCTCATATTTTGTACTGTTTATCATGGTAAAAGCAACTCAAAGCAATTCTAAAAATGATCGAAAGGTAAAAATACAAGCTTATACGAGCTGTCGTTTTAACATTTATAACATATATTTAAACAAAACATATATAATCTATTTTAATAAAATAGAAAAGTGTTCTTAGTCTTCACTTAAAAGCTGTTAGAAGCTACCTTTCTGACAAGAGAGTTCTGTGAGTTCCACAGTCTCAGTGCATTAAAGTCAAAACCAGTTGCTTTTTATTTCCTGTTTTACGACAGAGCAAGGAGGGTGTCCACAGACCACTGTGCACCTGCAGACTGATATGGGGGGTAAAAAGTCTAGAAGTTAGTAAATAAGATTTTAACATATGTTCTAAAACACACCTGTACAGTGATGCCAACACAGTGATCTGAGCTCCTACTTTGAGTTAAATCCTAGCATCTGCATTTTTTACAAGTTGTTGCTATGGCAGAGCATGACCAGAGCATAACAGAAACCACCCATTTTCTAACCGCTTCATCCAATTCAGGGTCAGGGGGTCAGGGGGTCGCGGGGCACGGGGGAGCCAGAGCCTCAGAAAGTAATAAGCAGGAGATACCTGGGACTGGATGGTAGTCCAATGCAGGGAAGACACAGACACTCACCAATTATCCCAGAAGCCAATTAACCTACCAGTAGTTCTTTGAACTGTGGGAGGAAGCCGGAGCACCCAAAGCAAACTCATGCAAACATGGGGAGAACATACAAGCTCCATACAGATAGCACCCCAGGTCCAGAAGTGTACCCAGGGCCTCAGCACTGTGAGCTAGCAATGCTAAACGCTGGGCTACTGTGCATGCTAATTTCTAGGCATCAGGTGATCAATCAGGTAGTGTTTCTCAGATAAAAGGACACCAGTAATTTAGTATGAGATTCAAATTGACCTCAGAACAAAATATAACTTATGTTATATAACTTATATAGAACTTACTACAGCATAACTGTCTTATTTGTAGAAAATATTAACAGCATGCCTATTAAACATACAGTATCTAGCAATCAGCAATCAAAATAAAAACATTTCCAAACATGGAAACTGCCCAGTTAATGAAGCATTTCAAAGAAATTAATCTATTCAATAATTACAGTTTCAAGTAGATAACAGATTTATATTCAGATTACGAAAGTATCATAACAACGGCTGCTTGTGTAAGGAATCCATGAATACCACTGTACATGAGAATTTCACACCTATTTGTAATCAATACACAAAATCCTATTGAATTTCAGGTACTTGTTTATTCAGCATTGCTTGACTCCGCGGACTCCTTGTTGTTTCAATATTCTAGCAATAGGACTAATCGCCAATATAGTGCTGTTGTAATCTATTCCTTCTGCCAGCAGAGGACGGTATTCGCACAGCCAGTTCAGGATAAGATACGGTCCTCGCAGTTCACAGTACAACTGGCCACAGCCGTACTCGGAATATGCTCTCGATAACTTCGTTTAGTTTAAGAACGGCCGTATTTCATATCAACCCACAGATGCATTGCATAAACACTAGAATTCTGGTTGTACTTAAATTGACCTTATACGTTTTGGATTATGTTTAACCTTCTTCAATTTCTTTAACCATATTTTGAGATGATTACGTTTACAGAAGCAAATATTATTCAGTGCTTTTTCTTCACTCCTTTAATCAAACCCACATTTCTTTAAGGAGGGCCATTGTGAAACTCCCCAAAGTGAGCTGAATTAATCTTTTATTCTTCACACCTGTGAAGTCATTCCTTCATTGTGTAATATGAAGGCCTTTCATTATTCACGTATACTACAACATCTGAAAATAATGGGTCTTGAAATAGTTGAATGAAAGAAAATCCTGAATAACTCCTCCAAATGCGTGTTACACTTTCATCAGGTACACACACTTTGAATGTGATGAACTATAAAAAGTTATTTTAACCATACCCAATGGAGCTCGGGAGTGCGATTGCATACACAATCATGTTTTCAGTGTTTGGACATCAGCCGTACATCAGAACAATCATTTCACTAACACAGCTCCATGTTGAGTGACTTCCCTCCAAAAACACAAAGTCACTTTCCCTTAGCAATTATTGCATGGACTTAGATTATCTGCCTTCTGCATCAAGCCCTGTATGATATACTGTACAAAGCCAAGCTTTGGGATAGTGCTTTGTTTGGATCCTTGTCTTGATCCTTTTGGATCCCAGGCTGCTCATTTGCAAATGAGTTTTGACATTAATTATAGTGACTATAGCAATGAGGTGGCACTGTGGTTCACAGAGCTGGGGTCCTGGGTTCAATTCCTGGGGTGCAGTCTGGATGGAATTGTATGTTCTCCCTTCATTTGTGTGGATTTCTTCCAGGTGCTCCAGTTTCTTCCCACAGTCCAAAGACATACAGTACTAGTAGGTTAAGGTGGAACTACAGTCCCACTTTTGCAGACACATAAGTATTTAATTTCAGTCACAAAATAAAATCATTGACATTATAGAAAAACTTTACAAACTCAAAATTGAGCACAAAATCATGAATTTTGTGAAAGTACTGTAAGTTACGCCATGTTGTAACAAATTCGCATTCAAGTTCCACACAAATTGCGATGTGATGCAGCCCTTCCTGCTCACTAATCACTGTAATGACTAATGCAATGTGATGTAGGAGAGAAAAGGTATAGGTTATGCAGCAAACATTTCACTGCAAAAAACGTTCCATTCCAAGGTTCTTTATGCAGAGTTAACAATGTAATATTATTTATTGGCAAAAACGTAAAAAAGTTGAGAGCAATATTTCCATTGGATTAAACGAGATGTATTCACAAGCCTGCTCCTTTACAATGTCACAGGGCCACATCAGATTACAGGAAGTTTTGCTGCCTCGTTCTGAATCGCAGAACATGGTAATTCTTTAACCTTGAAATGTAGTCTATTTTGTGATGTAAATTGGAGGTTTTACAAGTTATTGTGTGTTCCCCTTTAGATGGCTTCTGGGAAAACTGGCCTCAACACTGTATTGGATAAGGCACTTAGAAAACAGATTCATGCGTGGACCACAGCAATGTCCCTTTACTGAGAGCCAGCAATCAACGGATGTGTCTGATCGTGAATGGTTTTCCCTGTTGTTTGTTGTATTACTCGGTGTTGCATTTTAAGCTGTGCATGAGGCAGGACCCGGAGGCTGCTGCTTCTGCTGGGATTGAGGAAGAGCTGAGCGCCATGTAAGGCAAAGACACTGCGTTCCACTTTATCAGGTGCCTGGAGTGTAAGAGCTGCAGATAATATTGAGTCACATTAATCCCAACATATTTCAAATATTATGAAAATTAAATAAATTAAATCAAATAACTTTCATTAAAAAAATCAATCACACTTTACCTTGCTTTTTCAGTTGTTTTAAAGGAAACTTGATGCAGAGAATGTGTGAATACTACTTTTTGATGGTTCCAAGGCCAATGTGACCTGTTCTATTGCCTGCTAATTGTACGTTCCAGGTTGAACAATTATTTTTAGGAGGTCAAGGTGTATGAATGATAAGAACAGCTTGAAATTTATTTTCACGGTCGACACACATTTTCGCAAGGGAAAAAAACTGAAATAACCACAGTTACGCAAACACCAGTCCACCAAAAAAAAATCATTTTATTAAAACAAGGTAACATTTTTTTTATCATCATACGGATGAACTGTGCTAAATATATTTCTAAATAGAAAAAGCAGGACGTGAGTCGTGAGCCAAGATCATGACTCTTTTACTCTTCTTCACATCAGTTTTCATCTGCGAGGAGGAGGAGGAGGGCGGCTCCTGATGTGCTGACACTTGGGGATGTGCCTCTGTGCCGGCCTGGGGGCAAAGAGCCGGCCGCAGTGAGGGCAGGGCACGTAGTCGTTTTGGATTCGTTTGGATTCGCGGGGGGCTGGGGCAGGTTCACAACCTTCCCTCCTTGCGTGATCACCTGCTGCACCTCCCTGGCCTATTTGATGCTCCGAATGAAATCCTCGTGCTTCTGCCTCCAGTTGTTCTTTCTCAGCTGGGAACAGGAAATGAAACCAATGAAACAGCTTCCAGAAAAAGTCCAGACTAGCACTGCTTACACAGTCTGGTCGCAAACCATTCACAAGGCAAGAAAATATCAATACAGTAATAACGTAGCTTTCTGGGCCTACCTTTCATGTCATTGGGTAGAGAGTACAATTTAGTTATGGTTTTGTTTCCCGTGAGTGCTATTTGCTTGACATATCATGTAGATTTTTACAACAGAATTCAGAAGTCACTAAGACCCATTTATTCTGTCTGGCAAATGTGCCTTTGCGGCAGTTTTTCAGAAGAGTACTTTATAAAACACTTATTTATTGTTTACATTGATTTATAAGCTGAGTCTGACTCTAGGAGAAAACAAGGGAAGCTTGGAAAGAGTTTAAGGATAGCCCTTACCACGATTGGCGGTCTAACCTTCTTCTTATGGATGTATGTCTCCAGTTCTGTTCCCTTGGCCCTGTGCTTGAAAGAGTCAAAAACCTTCCTCTTTGAATTCTGAAGCTTCTTGCAGATCTTGCTGTGTTTCTCCAACCTCTCTACAGCAAACTTCCTGTGACACAGTTCACAGGGCACCAGCTGAGGGTTTCCACTCTGACTTGCAGGGGACTGTTGTAACAGAAGAAATAAGGTTCTTGATCCCAAGATGAAGTAAAACAAATGAGTTTATTGCATGCAAGGAACAATAAAGCCGAAGTCTTGTTTCCCGCAAGAAACAACAAAACCGAAGTATTGTTAGCCGTACTGTTACAAACTTTTGGGTTATATAGTGTTTTCTTCTCCGTTTCTGACGTCACTTGGTCTGATGGTAAAGAGGGGGGTTCATGGTATTTGGCCAGTTTACGATGTTCTGGACAAATGGTCAGTTTAAGATTACACCCAGGGGGGTTCCTAGCTTGCATCTGCAGTCCTTATCAGTTAACCCCCTTTCCTGCCATAAACCCCAGCTTGTGACTTAGAAGTCTAAACCCCCTACAGAAAGGATTAAATTCAAACCCCCGTCTTCACATCATTCTTCAATGTCAAGTGGCAAATGTTGACTGGTGATGTTATGTGAATCATAGGAAATGGTCATTTTTCAATCGAGTCTATGTTTCTCAGAATTTGAGACAGAGAGGTCAATCTCTGCAATCCGAGCTGAGGGCATTTCTTGGAATGGAAAGGTAAGAGCAACTTTGGTAAGAGTTCTTTGATATTCTCTTAAGACTCTTCGCCAGATTTTACGATGAAAAATGTAAATAATAATAACAAACATTATTTGATATAGTGCCTTGAAAGGTGGCTTCTTTACACAATGACAAAACCAACTACAATAAATAATACACAAGATATGCATGATGACAATACACAGTTAGAGGAGATAGTAGATGGTCATTGTCAGTGTACTCTGAAGGTAGTTTTCCAATTTTTTGGAACGGGGTAAAAGAGGCCACCTCTACTAGAATCTTTGTCCTAACCAAAAATGTAACAAAGTATAATAATAATATTAAAAATAATAATAATAAACTTTATCTATAGAGCACCTTTCATACAAATAGTGCTTTGGTGCTTTAAAAACCAAGCGTAAAAATAAAATATTAAAATTGAGAGATATACTTTCAGTTGTAAAGGAAAATACAGCAATACAGTAAAGCAACATACATGTCAATTAAATAAATAAAAATTAGGAAAGTCGTAATAAAATAAGAACAATTAAAGAGAACTAAAAAAAGAAACAGAAATAGAAAGAACAAAGAACCACTTTAACTAAAAGCAACATTTTCAAATGTTTTTTAAAACAATGTACCGAGCTTGACTGCCTAATAAAAAGTGGAAGTGAGTTTCATAATTTAGAAGCATAAAAACAAAAAGCAGCCTCTCCACTCTTTCTGCATTTCACATGTGGTATTTGCAGTAGGCCAGTATGTGCAGATCTCAGGTCACGTATAGGAACATATGAAGACAGACATTCAGTAAGGTACAGACGTGCTAGGTCGCTTAAAGCTTTAAAAACAAGTAAAAGAACTTTCAAATTTATCCTAGATAATACAGGTGACCAGTGAAGTTTTTTCAAAACAGGAATGATATTCTCTTTCTTGTATTTGTTAGGATCTGTGCTACTGCATTTCGAACAAGTAGTAAGGGATTTATTGTTTTCTTGGGAAGCCCACAAAACAGAGCATTATAATCATATCCACATCAATGTGAGCAATGGAGAAGTCAAATTAACGTGTCTAAATATCATCTAGTTCTATCCCAGGGAAGAGGGCTGTTGCCTACACAGACGACAA
Source organism: Lepisosteus oculatus (assembly GCF_040954835.1). Classification (NCBI taxonomy): domain Eukaryota; kingdom Metazoa; phylum Chordata; class Actinopteri; order Semionotiformes; family Lepisosteidae; genus Lepisosteus; species Lepisosteus oculatus. The sequence goes on along the minus strand of NW_027167902.1, from coordinate 2,986,631 downwards.
GACACAAAACGCTCAACTGTGCAAAACACGCATAAGGACATCAGTCAGGAGGAACAAGGTAAAGTGTTTTTTCTTCTTCACCATGGTCACGTAGTTTCACTCCAAGCACTGTCATATGAAATAACTGTGGAAACGACCTCCCCAACATTTTGGGTTGTTGCATTTTGCTTCAATGAATTTTAACCTTTTCTTTTAGACATTAAGAGGAAGGACACATTCACCCTTGGTAGAGATTCAGTTGTTCTATGAGATGTCAAGGTGAGATTTAACCACTTCAGGGATAAGTCAATCCACATAACTGAAAAAGGGGCAATGAACAGGATATGGGGATTTTGCTAGTTATAAAGTACAATAATCATCATTACATGATCTAAGACTACTGAAGTATAAGCTGTGTCCCTGACTGATTAATTAGCAAATTCATCTTTGTAGAGTGCAGCTACTATCTATTCAGTGGCATTTCCTTAAAACAATTGTATTCCCACATTCTGAATATGGAGTGAGATCATGTAGAGAATGTTGGACTTGTAATAACTAATTGAAGGATAATAATAATCAACGAAAGTACTTAAAAGTATCAACAAATGCCTTCAAAGTACTTGACACGTACTTTGCTTTCAAAAGTGAAACATAATTAATGCTTACGTAAGATTTCTCTTGACTTCTCAGGAGTATACTAACTCCAAGGACAAGTAACATCACAAACCATTATTTAAGTGCTGATGTTGGAGCTGCAATACTACTACCAAGACAAAAAATGATACAGGTAACACTGCTTTCAGATTTCTAAGAATTGCTAAAATAGTATGTTTACAGAGCATTCAGAGTTGAGAATATGACAAGTTCCTACCATCTCAAACACTGCCAATCTACAACAAAAAGAAAGTACTTGAACGCCTGCAGTAATCGAACACAAACCAGAACATATCAGTGCATGACAAGGAAATGTAGTCACAAAATGATTCTACCCTTTCAAGTCCCAAAAAGGACCGAGGAACTTACCGGAGGCGATACCTGGATTTCAAACAGAGTACAATGTAGCCACTGTAGGGGAGAAGATCACAGAGAGCTCTTCTCAGATTGCTCAGAGTCAGCCCCAGCACCCTGTCCTGACTGAAGCAGACAAAGTGGTCAAACAGGTAGGTAGAAATGAGTAAGGAACAGAGAGTATGGTTATTCTTGCATTGTTTTGTTCGTCTGTCAAAGAAAAGAGTGCTTCTGACTTTTGTCATGTTCATCTTTATTTTAGGAGAAGAACAAACGGTGGTATCACACTTTGCTCAAGTGTATGATGCCATGTGTGTACAGCAGACATCACCAAAGGAACAGGAGACACCTGAGTAGAGAACAAGAATATGAAAAGACTGATGAAAAAAAGCACCAGGAGAAATCCATTGAATATGCACAATCTCGTACAATATTTCAATAAAAAGTTTCAGTGTTGTTTTTAGTGTCGTCGTATTGCATACATTTAAAACAATTTGTCTTGTTTAATGAACAATTTCATTTACTTTCGTAAAAAGTGTTGTTTACTGTAGTCCTAGCATGGATGCAATTGTTAGAAAAAACGGGAATGAAAAACTGAATGTTTCATACAATATGGGTTTGTGTTAACCCACACGCCTAAGTGAAATGTTTGATTACGTTTACAAGACCTAACACATAGTTCAGTTGAGTGTGAAAGGGAACAACAGAGAAAGTCACAAACAAAACATTTGTGAAGGACTTGATGAATGTTTTTTCTTTAGAAATGACAAAAAATAAAGAATTTTTCAACAAGATGTCTTTCTATAGCGAGTTTCATTTGAGATAGACTTTTCTTAGAAGTGCAAGAGTGGTATTCCCTACAACTTATTCCCCAATTTGATCATTCTCAGAAATTAGGAGACGGAAACCACACCTACTGTAATATTAGACCTTGTAACAAGGCAACTAGGTTTCAATGGCTTAAAAGGTGCAGAAAGAGGCTCATGTATAATGACCTCCAGTGTCCCACAGGTTTCCCAAATCATTTCTTAGAGTATGGAAAAAGAGGAAATAAAGTGTCTACAGAAAGCGTATACCCCCTTGAACTTTGTTCAGTTTGTTGCGCCAGTGCCAGAGTTTCATGCAATTAAATGAGGGCCTCTTTCTCACACCACATATGTTATACTTTCAATGGGAAAAAAGGAAATATTACAATTGTATACATTTTCACCCACATGTTAATATTTGGTAGAAGCCCTTTTCACAGCAATTTTAGCTGTGAGTCTGTTGGTAATGGGCTCCACCACCTCTGCACCAACAAGATTTGACAATATTTGAGAATTTCAGAAGTCTGTCTGGTTTAGCTGAAGAATCAGCTAAGGTAAGTTTCAGGAAGAGCATCTGATTTCTTTCAATAAAGCAGAACAGAGAAAAAACACACAATACAAAATCATGAGAATTTGTATCCATATGACACTTTGACTCGAATACTTTTATCAGACCTACACAGAGTATATACTGTACACACTTTTTCAGCCCAGGTTTATACATTTGATACATTTGGAACTGCCATTTGTAGGTGTTTTTGTGTCTTAGCTTCACACTGGGAAACCTGTAGTTATAAACATGGAGGATGAAGACATGAAGACATATATTGTACCTCTGACCGGCCTACCTTCCAAGAGGTGAAAGATGAAACTTTTCCTTTATCGTCAACTCAGTGAATGTCTTTAAACTTTCGAAAACTGTAACAAAGAATAAGTTAAAAAACTTATTTTCATTGGACCCACAGAAAAGTCAAAGTTGTCCATAGAAATGCCCGTCTAAATCAGAAATCTACAGCACAAAGGCAGTGGCCTTTCGGGACATAAAAATGAAATCAGACTTTACTCAGACGAATTGCCCTTGGTCACGGACATCTTGCTATCAGTCACTACAAAGATGTTTTCTCTCGTGCCATGGCTTGCCCGACTTGCTTCTTCTGCTGGATGGCTTCTGGTCGCTGGTCAGGATCGACAGCCAGCATGTCCTGGAGCAGTGTCCTTAGCTCCGTGCTTATGGCTCTATTTACTTTCAGGGGGATGTGGAACTGCAGCCAGGGGTTCTCATGCAGGGCCTCTCCAACAGGACCTGACAGACATATGCTCCTGTATCGGAAAGACACTTTAGTTCAATTCTAAAATATTTCTCATAGGACTGAAGGAACCTTTGCCTGTTAAGAGTTAACAATTAGGTCCTCAAGAACTGTTTTACGGTTTTCTACACTCCTGGCTGGCCAAGGTCTCTTTAAGGTCTCTTAAGTGGAGGTGTAACTCATGTATCCTACACGTGATTTAGCAACATGAAAGGGAATAGCTTCTTATCGGATTATGGTCTTGGTTAACTGCCTAAGGCTGACCTAAGTGCCTAACTTTCTGACTTTCTTTATACCTTATATGTTAAGAAGCTTCTTCTGACCAATCAGAAATGTATGCTTTATGTATGAACATTTTGCTCATCAAAGTGAGTGAGAGACAAGGTTAACAGAAATTAGCCACGGCAGTTAATGACAGCATATTTTTGGGTTCTTAAATGGTCTCTACCTGGCTCACCTGCAGTGCAAACTGACACACACTGTTTAGAGAAACAACTACTCTATTACTAATATTAATGAAACATTTCTTATTCTATGGAACAAAAACAAACAGTAAAACTAAAACACAGATCTCTTAGCTTCCTATTTCATGAACCAGATGACTGAATGACCAAGCCTAACTAGTAGCCAGAACCCCAGTTAACCCTCCGTAACACAAAGTTTAACCACACGACAGGAACTCTTTCAAACTGAGTGAAAATCATAAATGGATCCATAACTTTACATCAATTTACTATGTTGTGCCAATACCTGCATTTACATTTAGAACGAATGATGTCATAGAACCAGCATCACACCAGTTCCAGGTGTCTCCAAGGAGACAACAGAACTTCAGTTGTGTTTGCTAAAATACACACTTTGAAACATACTGTAACACTTAGTTAACATGTCTGGTTTAGTTGAAGAATCGGCTAAGGTAAGTTTCAGGGTTTAATGGTGGGATGGCACCTGTGCTTTTTTCCCCCAACCGCTAGAATATGATTCGCACCAAACCCAAAAGAAATACTGCACAGTTCAGGAACTTCATCAACCTAGCAACTGTAAAATAAGCTTACAAACAACTGAATTGAAATGCCAAAAAGTTCAGAGAAAGGCACAAACTATGTTTACTTGGGGTTTACAAAATTAAAGCTAACTAAAACTGTAATGATAAAAAATCATGCTGCCAATGGACAGAGAAATATCATGTTTTTTGAATAATGTATTATTTGTTATATAGGAACCCAGTATAAGGGAATCCCTTGCGATCCTGTCTGCAGAGATAAAGGTAAGTATTTTTTTCTCTTTAGCTCTGTCACTCCAAGAAATATAATGAACATAAATATATTTGCCAATCTTTTCATAGTAATCCAAACAACTCTGCGTGCATCTGACATTTGTAATATTTATCTACCGCAGTATAACTCTTCTGGCAAGGCGATTGGTATTGTACCTTGAAAGAAAACTGATTGGAAATGTCATGTACTCTATGGTTTCTATTGATGTCAAGTGGCAAATGTTGACTGGTGATGTTATGTGAATCTTAGGAAATGGTCATTTTTCAATCGAGTCTATGTTTCTCAGAATTTGAGACAGAGAGGTCAATCTCTGCAATCCGAGCTGAGGGTATTTCTTGGAATGGAAAGGTAAGAGCAACGTGTTCTTTGATATTCTCTTAGGACTCTTCGCCAGATTTTACGATGAAAAATGTAAATAATAATAACAAACATTATTTTATATAGTGCCTTGAAAGGTGGCTTCTTTACACAATGACAAAACCAACTACAATAAATAATACACAAGATATGCATGATGACAATACAAAGTTAGAGGAGACAGTAGATGGTCATTGTCAGTGTATCCTGAAGGTAGTTTTCCAATTTTTTGGAACGGGGTAAAAGAGGCCACCTCTACTAGAATCTTTGTCCTAACCAAAAATGTAACAAAGTATAATAATAATATTAAAAATAATAATAATAAACTTTATCTATAGAGCACCTTTCATACAAATAGTGCTTTGGTGCTTTAAAAACCAAGCGTAAAAATAAAATATTAAAATTGAGAGATATACTTTCAGTTGTAAAGGAAAATAAAGCAATACAGTAAAGCAACATACATGTCAATTAAAGAAATAAAAATTAGGAAAGTCGTAATAAAATAAGAACAATTAAAGAGAACTAAAAAAAGAAACAGAAATAGAAAGAACAAAGAACCACTTTAACTAAAAGCAACATTTTCAAATGTTTTTTAAAACAATGTACCGAGCTTGACTGCCTAATAAAAAGTGGAAGTGAGTTTCATAATTTAGAAGCATAAAAACAAAAGCAGCCTCTCCACTCTTTCTGCATTTCACATATGGTATTTGCAGTAGGCCAGTATGTGCAGATCTCAGGTCACGTATAGGAACATATGAAGACAGACATTCAGTAAGGTACAGACGTGCTAGGTCGCTTAAAGCTTTAAAAACAAGTAAAAGAACTTTCAAATTTATCCTAGATAATACAGGTGACCAGTGAAGTTTTTTCAAAACAGGAATGATATTCTCTTTCTTGTATTTGTTAGGATCTGTGCTACTGCATTTCGAACAAGTAGTAAGGGATTTATTGTTTTCTTGGGAAGCCCACAAAACAGAGCATTATAATCATATCCACATCAATGTGAGCAATGGAGAAGTCAAATTAACGTGTCTAAATATCATCTAGTTCTATCCCAGGGAAGAGGGCTGTTGCCTACACAGACGACAAGACACAAAACGCTCAACTGTGCAAAACGTGCATAAGGACATCAGTCAGGAGGAACAAGGTAAAGTGTTTTTACTTCTTCACCATGGTCATGTAGTTTCACTCCAAGCACTGTCTTATGAAATAACTGTGGAAACGACCTCCCCAAACATTTTGGGTTGTTGCATTTTGCTTCAATGAATTTTAACCTTTTCTTTTAGACATTAAGAGGAAGGACACATTCACCCTTGGTAGAGATTCAGTTGTTCTACGAGATGTCAAGGTGAGAATTAACCACTTCAGGCATAAGTCAATCCACATGACCGGAAATGGGGCAATGAACAGGATATGGGGATTTTGCTAGTTATAAAGTACAATAATCATCATTACATGATCTAAGACTACTGAAGTATAAGCTGTGTCCCTGACTGATTAATTAGCAAATTCATCTTTGTAGAGTGCAGCTACTATCTATTCAGTGGCATTTCCTTTAAACAACTGTATTCCCACATTCTGAATATGGAGTGAGATCATGCAGAGAATGTGGGACTTGGAATAACTAATTGAAGGATAATAATAATCAACGAAAGTGCTTAAAAGTATCAACAAATGCCTTATAAGTACTTGACACGTACTTTGCTTTCAAAAGTGAAACAATTAATGCTTACGTAAGATTTCTCTTGACTTCTCAGGGGTATACTAACTCCAAGGACAAGTAACATCACAAACCATTATTTAAGTGCTGATGTTGGAGCTGCATTACTACTACCAAGACAAAAAATGATACAGGTAACACTGCTTTCAGATTTCTAAGAATTGCTAAAATAGTATGTTTACAGAGCATTCAGAGTTGAGAATATGACAAGTTCCTACCATCTCAAACACTGCCAATCTAGAACAAAAAGAAAGTACTTGAACGCCTGCAGTAATCGAACACAAACCAGAACATATCAGTGCATGACAAGGAAATGTAGTCACAAAATGATTCTACCCTTTCAAGTCCCAAAATGGACCGAGGAACTTACCGGAGGCGATACCTGGATTTCAAACAGAGTACAATGTAGCCACTGTAGGGGAGAAGATCACAGAGAGCTCTTCTCAGATTGCTCAGAGTCAGCCCCAGCACCCTGTCCTGACTGAAGCAGACAAAGTGGTCAAACAGGTAGGTAGAAATGAGTAAGGAACAGAGAGTATGGTTATTCTTGCATTGTTTTGTTCGTCTGTCAAAGAAAAGAGTGCTTCTGACTTTAGTCAATGTTCATCTTTATTTTAGGAGAAGAACAAACGGTGGTATCACACTTTGCTCAAGTGTATGATACCATGTGAGTACAGCAGACATCACCAAAGGAACAGGAGACACCTGAGTAGAGAACAAGAATATGAAAAGACTGATGAAAAAAGGCACCAGGAGAAATCCATTGAATATGCACAATCTCGTCCAGTATTTCAATGAAAAGTTTCAGTGTTGTTTTTAGTGTCGTCGTATTGCATACATTTAAAACAATGTGTCTTGTTTAATGAACAATTTCATTTACTTTAGTAAAAAGTTTTGTTTACTGTAGTCCTAGCATGGATGCAATTGTTAGAAAAAACATGAATGAAAAACTGAATGTATCATACAATATGGGTTTGTGTTAACCCAACACCTAAGTGAAATGTTTGATTACGTTTACAAGACATAACACATAGTTCAGTTGAGTGTGAAACGGAACAACAGAGAAAGTCACAAACAAAACATTTGTGAAGGACTTGATGAATGTTTTTTCTTTAGAAATGACAAAAAATAAAGAATTTTTCAACAAGATGTCTTTCTATAGCGAGTTTCATTTGAGATAGTCTTTTCTTAGAAGTGCAAGAGTGGTATTCCCTACAACTTATTCCCCAATTTGATCATTCTCAGAAATTAGGAGACGGAAACCACACCTACTGTAATATTAGACCTTGTAACAAGGCAACTAGGTTTCAATGGCTTAAAAGGTGCAGAAAGAGGCTCATGTATAATGACCTCCAGTGTCCCACAGGTTTCCCAAATCATTTCTTAGAGTATGGAAAAAGAGGAAATAAAGTGTCTACAGAAAGCGTATACCCCCTTGAACTTTGTACAGTTTGTTGCGCCAGTGCCAGAGTTTCATGCAATTAAATGAGGACCTCTTTCTCACACCACATATGTTATAGTTTCAATGGGAAAAAAGGAAATATTACAATTGTATACATTTTAAAGCCATGTGTTCATATTTGGTAGAAGCCCTAACAACACCTAAAAAACACCTAACAACGGGTGCAGGACCGAATTAGGGCAGTACCCACTATTGATAAACATACAGAAAACAATATGAAAGTACTGGCTTTAATATTAGCCAGACACAGCTGGATGAGCTCTACCAGCCAGGACAGGAGGCTCTACTGTACACAGAGAGGGGAGGGAGGGGGGAACAAGCTGCCCAGCCGTGTGGAATGCTACAGAACCCTAAACAGACAAAACATACTACCCGAATATTTGACCAAGATATCCAGACACAGCTGGATGAGCTCCACCAGTCAAGACAGGCTAATAAGATACACTCCACAGACATTCACAACAGTGACATATCATAAACACTTGGATTACTTATCTAGTCTCTCGAAACAAAATTTTGAGAAAAAACACATTGCCCAACGTTAGAAAGCACCTTGCATTACATTGCTTGAAAAACAATTTTATTTCGAAGGAATTATGGATCGGGAATTCTTCGAGGAAGTCGGGGTCACACAGCATGCCGCCCCATATATCAGGGAGCACATTGGATCAAGGCACCGTCTCTTTCAAGACAACGATACGAAACACACAGCAGCAAGGGCGAGGCTTATAGCAGAACGAGTGAACTGGGTGAAAACTCCAGGCGAATCTCCAGATTTAAATCCAATATGGATGGTATGGCATTAGCTGAAAGACTATGTTTGGAAAACTGCTAAACCCAGCACAAAGCAAGAACTGATACTGATACAATGTCTGTTGATACTGATACTGTATGAGTAAGGCCGTTTCACCACTCCTTTTTTTTGTTGCATACAGCAGTACTTCTTATGGTAGTACTTAAGTACAGTACAGTAGGTACTTACATTAGTACTTCTCACGTTAAAAAAGTTAGGTGTTAGCATAAACTATTAGTAATAAATAATATTAAACTTAGCACTGTAATAAATTATGCTAATATTAAATTCGATTCTGCTCTGAGAATGTAGGGGGAAGGAAAAATGCCAGTGGTCTTTTCACTGATGAACTTGTGCCTGATGAACACCACTGCATCACACCACACAGCTGCAAGTGCACCTCACCGTACCCGGCCACCTCTTCATCATACAGCTGCCAGCGCACCTGACCATGCAAGGCCACCACTGCGTCACACAGATCCCAGCGCACCTCACCGTGCCCGGCCACCACTGCGTCACACAGATCCCAGCGCACCTCACAGTGCTAGACCACCACTGCGTCACACAGCTGCCATCGCACCTCACCATGCCAGATAACCACTGCGTCACACCACACAGCTGCAAGCGTACTTCACCGTGCCAGGCCACCACTGCGTCACACAGCTGCCAGCGCACCTCACCATACCAGGCCACCACTGCGTCACACCACACAGCTGCCAGCGCACCTCACTGTGCCAGGCCAGCACTGAGTCACACCACACAGCCGCCAGTGCACCTCACCGTACCATACCACAACTGCGTCACACAGCTGCCAGCGCACCTCACCATAACAGGCCACCACTACGTCAAACCACACAGCCGCCAGCGCACCTCACCGTGCCAGGCCACCACTGAGTCACACCACACAGCCGCCAGCGCACCTCACTGTGCCAGGCCACCACTGCGTCACACAGCTGAAAGCGCACCTCACCGTGCCAGGCCACCACTGCGTCACAACACACAGCTGCCAGCGCACCTCACCGTGCCAAGCCACCACTGCGTCACACAGCTGCCAGCACACCTCACCGTACCAGGCCACAACAGCGTCACACAGCTGCCAGCACACCTCACCGAGCACGGCCACAGCTGCATCACGCAGCTGAAATCGCACTTCACCGTGCCAAGCCACAACTGCGTCACACAGCTGCCAGTAGACCTCACCGTGCCCGGCCACCACTGCATCACACAGCTACCAGTGCACCTCACCATACCAGGCCACCACTACGTCAAACCACACAGGTGCCAGTGCACCTCACTGTGCCCAGCAGCCACTGCATCACACAGCTGACAGCACAACTCACCGTGACACAGCTGCCAGCTGCCAGTGCACCTCACCGTGCCAGGCCACCACTGCGTCACACCAAACAGCTACCAGTGCACCTCAGCGTGTCAGGCCGCCACTGCGTCACACCACACAGCCACCAGCGCACCTCACCGTGCCAGGCCACCACTGTGTCACACCACACAGATGCCAGTGCACCTCACCGTGCAAGGCCACCACTGCATCACACACCTGCCAGAACACCTGAGTGTGCAAGGCCACCACTGCGTCACACAGCTGCCAGGACACCTCACCGTGCCAGGCCACCACTGCGTCATACCACACAGCTGCCAGCGCACCTCACCGTACCAGGCCACCACTGCGTCAGACCACACACAGCTGAAAGCGCACCTCACCGTGCCAAGCCACCACTGCGTCACAACACACAGCTGCCAGCGCACCTCACCATGCCAGGCCACCACTGCGTCACACAGCTGCCAGCGCACCTCACCATGCCAGGCCACCACTGCATCACACCACACAGCTGCCAGCGCACCTCAAAGTACCCGGCCACCAGTGCGTCACACCACACAGCTGCCAGCGCAGCTCACCATGCCAGGCCAGCACTGAGTCACACCATACAGCTGCCAGCGCACCTCAACGTGCCAGGCCACCACTGAATCACACCACACAGCCGCCAGCGCACCTCACTGTGCCAGGCCACCACTGCGTCACACAGCTGAAAGCGCACCTCACCGTGCCAAGCCACCACTGCGTCACACAGCTGCCAGCACACCTCACCGTACCAGGCCACAACTGCGTCACACAGCTGCCAGCGCACCTCACTGAACCCTGCCACAGCTGCGTCACACATCTACCAGCGCACCTCACCATGCTCAGCCACCACTGCATCACACAGCTGCAAGCGCACCTCAAAGTTCCCGACCACTATTGAATCACACCACACAGGTGGCAGCGCACCGTACCAGACCACCACTGCGTCACACAGGTGCCAGCACACCTCACCGAGCACGGCCACAGCTGCATCACGCAGCTGCCAGCGCACCTCACCGTGCCAGGCCACCACTGCGTCACTCCACACAGCCGCCAGCGCACATCACTGTGCCAGGCCACCACTGCGTCACACAGCTGAAATCGCACTTCACCGTGCCAAGCCACAACTGCGTCACACAGCTGCCAGCGCACCTCACCGTACCAGGCCACCACTACATCAAACCACACAGGTGCCAGTGCACCTCACTGTGCCCAGCAGCCACTGCATCACACAGCTGAAAGCACAACTCACCGTGCCAGGACACCACTGTGTCACACCACACAGCTGCCAGTGCACCTCACCGTGCCAGGCCACCACTGCGTCACACAGCTGCCAGCGCACCTCACCGTGCCAGGCCACCACTGCGTCACAGAGCTGCCAGCACACCTCACAGTGCCAGGCCACCACTGCGTCAAACCACACAGGTGCCAGTGCACCTCACTGTGCCTAGCAGCCACTGCATCACAAAGCTGAAAGCACAACTCACCGTGCCAGGACACCACTGTGTCACACCACACAGCTGCCAGCACACCTCACCATGCCAGGCACACACAGAGTCACACCACACATCTGCCAGCACACCTCACCGTGTCAGGCCACCACTGCGTCACACCACACTGCCACCAGCGCACCTCACCGTGCCAGGCCACCACTGAGTCACGCCACACAGCCACCAGCGCACCTCACCGTGCCAGGCCACCACTGTGTCACACATCTGCCAACGCACCTCACTGAACCCTGCCACAGGTGTGTCACACATCTACCAGCGCACCTCACCATGCCCAGCCACCACTGCATCACACAGCTGCAAGCGCACCTCAAAGTTCCCGGCCACTACTGAATCACACCACACAGGTGGCAGCGCACCGTACCAGACCACCACTGCGTCACACAGGTGCCAACGCACCTCACCGTGCCCAGCCACCACTGCGTCACACAGCTGCCAGCACACCTCACCGTGCCCGGCCACCACTTCATCATACAACTGCCAGTACACCTGACCGTGCAAGGCCACCACTGTGTCACACAGCTGCCAGCGCACCTCACCGTGCCAGGCCACCACTGCGTCACTCCACACAGCCGCCAGCGCACATCACTGTGCCAGGCCACCACTGCGTCACACAGCTGAAATCGCACTTCACCGTGCCAAGCCACAACTGCGTCACACAGCTGCCAGCACACCTCACCGTACCAGGCCACCACTACATCAAACCACACAGGTGCCAGTGCACCTCACTGTGCCCAGCAGCCACTGCATCACACAGCTGAAAGCACAACTCACCGTGCCAGGACACCACTGTGTCACACCACACAGCTGCCAGTGCACCTCACCGTGCCAGGCCACCACTGCGTCACACCACACAGCTGCCAGTGCACCTCAGCGTGTCAGGCCGCCACTGCGTCACACCACACAGCCACCAGCGCACCTCACCGTGCCAGGCCACCACTGTGTCACACCACACAGATGCCAGTGCACCTCACCGTGCCAGGCCACCACTTCATCATAGAATTGCCAGCGCACCTCAAAGTACCCGGCCACCAATGCGTCACACCACACAGCTGCCAGCGTACCTCACCGTGCCAGGCCACCACTGCGTCACACACCTGCCAGAACACCTGAGCGTGCAAGGCCACCACTGCGTCACACAGCTGCCAGCGCACCTCACCGTGCCAGGCCACCACTGCGTCACACCACACAGCTGCCAGCGCACCTCACCGTGCCAGGCCACCACTGCGTCAGACCACACACAGCTGAAAGCGCACCTCACCGTACCAAGCCACCACTGCGTCAAACAGCTGCCAGCACACCTCACCGTGCCAGGCCACCACTGCGTCAGACCACACACAGCTGAAAGCGCACCTCACCGTGCCAAGCCACCACTGCGTCAAACAGCTGCCAGCGCACCTCACCGTGCCAGGCCACCACTGCGTCAGACCACACACAGCTGAAAGTGCACCTCACCGTACCAGGCCACCACTGCATCCCACAGCTGCCAGCACACCTCATGCCTTGTTATGTGAAACTTTAATTCTCTTTTTAGGAGAATTACAATTCGTGAACCACAATTCACGCTCAACCACATCACAGATCTACTACACACACCTCAGGATGGTGACGTCACTGCCTTTCATATGGAAACAGTTTGACACCGCGCTCAACAATCTTAGGAAGATCACAAAACAAGCCTGCTAGCCTCGATTTTACCTAAAAAAATCACGCCCGAGAAAGTGAAGTACTGTAGCATTAACTAGCAAAGGTGTATTGCAGACATAGGCATAGTACGTAATACAGGCTTTATGAACTCTAATAATATTGTTTCGGCTGTGAATCCTTCTTCAGCTGTGAGGGTCTTCAGCTCATAATGAAACGCTTGGAGTTTGCAATGTACGGCGCTCTGAACGAGTTCAACTTTAATGCAGGAAAAATGGATTTCCCAGAAGCTATACTGATTCTTATGGAAGCCCGTTTCCGCCAGGGAGTAGAAAAAATGCGCCCTGGTATTCTCTGGGATGCAGTGCAGTTAAAACTGTTCACTGTTACTGACCATACTGCCTGCCTGCGGGCACTTTTCCTTTCCGTGGGGGAGGGTGGACTGTCTTTCATTAGAAGGTTAGCCTATTCTACTCGGAGAATGTAGAGGGGGTGGAAAGTGCCCGCAGTCATTTAATTAGTATTACAATTCGCACTGATTCCCCTGCGAAGATATGGACATAAGAATATTCGTGCGTGGTCAAAAAATGCCATAAAAATGACAAAATGAAGGCTGTGAAAACATTCACAATGTGCTGTATACACAAAGCACGTGTTCTCACAACTCGAGGAGGTTTCGTGAAAACTTTATATCGTCACACAAAATAAAGTTTTTTTGTTTACAAAGACGATTACAAAGAATGTGGACCAGGGTAATACTTTGAGTTTACAGCTTGTCCAAGGTCATTCATTATTAATACTATTAGGGATATCTTCGGTAAAGACTGACAGCAGGAACATTCCTGTTCTTTACTCAGCAGCTTATTAAAAACAGGGTGTTCAAAACGTTTTTTTTTACCCAGAAGAGTGACACAGCTTCGCGTTGTGAATCTGTTATTCCGTATTTACAAAGAAAGTGGAATACAGTAATACTACCTGCTATATAGATACATATTTTTAGATATTCAGATCCTTAAATTAATATCATTATTCATTTCTTTAGATACGTGATTCCATACTATATTCCCTATTACAAAACCAATAATTCCAGTCCTGAAATCTGATTGGCTGACACACATTCGAAGAACATACTGTAACACTTAGTTAACATGTCTGGTTTAGTTGAAGAATCGGCTAAGGTAAGTTTCAGGGTTTAATGGTGGGATGGCACCTGTGCTTTTTCCCCCCAACCGTTAGAATATGATTTGCACAAAACCCAAAAGAAATACTGCACAATTCAAGAACCTAGCAACTGTAAAATAAGCTTAAAAACAACTGAACTGAAATGCAAAAAAGTTCAGAGAAAGGCACAAAATATGTTTACTTGGGGTTTAAAAAATTAAAACTAACTAAAACATTCCAAACAGAAGCCGGCCTACCTTCTTTTCTTTGTACCTGATAAAGATGAGGATGGCTTTAAAGATACAGCTAAACTTTTGCAGAACCATTCAAGCGCATTGTTACTGTTTGCTGTAGAAGCCAAAAATATGAGAATCTCAAAATCTAAAAATCTCATGGCGTCAGAATGTACAACTTTAAAAAAATAAATAATAATAATAATAATAAACATTAATTTATATAGCGCCTTGAAAGGTGGCGTCTTAATAGAATGACAAAACCAACAACAATAAATAATACACAAGATATGCATGATGACAATACACAGTTAGAGGAGACAGTAGATGGCGGTAATAAACACAGTGAGAGCAGAAGGATAAAGAACAGGGGTGAGTTTCCCGAAAACAACTAATCTTAGAGACTTTCAAGCAACTTTACGATGTACGTATGTACGTATGTAAACAATCGATTGACAATTCTTTCATTATATGGTGTCGGTTTTGGTCCTTCAGTGGGATGAAATAAAGTTGTGAAAAGGAATATGAAGTAAACTTGACATCATAGTTTAAGCAAAAGCATATAGATAGGCACAAAAAGGGACAAAAAGGGACCTTATTGTTTCTAAGAGCAAAGAAAAGAAATGACTGACATGCCGTAAAAGAAAACCAAGATTAACTGCGTGGACAGTGTATGCGTCCCGCACGACGTCCTTGATTTAAAGCAATATTTTTTGGCGCGCTGCCATAGTTAAGAATCAATATTTCATGAGAAAAAACTGTTATTTAGAGTTATTGGGTGTACTGGAACTCAATGGAAACATTAACTACTAAGCTTGGCATGTGTCACTCAACAAATACAGGACCGATAGGCTACCTCAAACTGTCAGTTACACGACTGTGTATGTCGCTTAAGCCACTCCTATTTGGCATTTTAGTTATGGAGGCGAGAAGACGCCCCCACCCCTCTCTGGGTGCCTGATTTGCCGCCATCTTTAACCGCTTCGTGTCCAAATCGCAGTAGCTACGCGTACGAAATAAAGTTCATCCCAGCTACAAAACATATATATTTTTGTGGTAAGAGGGAGCAAAACATCAGTATATACTGTTATTAATTAGTGTACGATTTATAGTTGAAATCTGAGCCTAAATATAAAGTTAAAATCTCGACAAAGCAATGTAGGAAATACAGAGAAAATAAATCCTTTCTGACATCTAAAATCAGTTTCGATCAAGGTCTCTAAATCGAACAAGAAAAAGAGGATTTTCGGAGGGCAATTACGCTGTATTTATATAGAATAAGTGATTTATGAGCAATCTAATTTCTTGTTCGTTTAAAACAGTGAAATGTCAGCTGCAAAAGATCGCACCAGAAACAGCAATCTCTCCACCTGTCATAGACGTTCAGGAAAGGCTGAATGAAGTCATGGTGATCAATAATAACAGTTGTAGGACAAGAAACAAAAGATAGTGAAAACTTAAGATTTTTAAGGCTAAAACTCAAATTCATTCTACAAATTAAGGCAAATGAAAATTCAGGACGTTAAAGTGCTAGTGGTGTAAAAAAATACAAAAATGCACATGAGCAAAAAGTTTTAGAAATGGAGCAAACATAATAAAAGCCATGCCTATAGTGCAGAAGAGGGATGCAGGAACACTTGCTTAGATATACAACAACATTATTTTATTAAACCTTTACAATTTCTTGCATTAGTAATTATCTTTTCGCATACCCCAGCTTGCTCTCCATGAGATACACAGACACACAGATGAAAGAGATAGGGAGAGAGCCTGTGGTCAGAGTACAGGGTCAGCCATTGTACAGCGCCCCTGGAGCAGTTGGGGTTAAGGGCCTTGCTCAGCAGCCCAACGGAGTAGGATTCCTCTGCTGGGTGCGGGATTTATTGTTAAATTATTACTTTAAATGAATACTTTGAGTTACTGAAACAGCCCGCTAATAAAATTGTCGCAATTTTGTTCTCGTTTGGAAGAGAGAATCAAAAATGAGACATAATGATGGTTTCCGGCTTAGACCTTTAAAGGTACCCCCATCACGGAAGAATTTGACCTCGGAACGTTTACCCAGCGTAATATTGTATTTCATTTCACTTTGACCGATTGTCTTTACATCAGTTGTTGTCAGAATATCCCCACCTCCAAACAAGAACAAAATTGCAACGATTTTATTAACTGGCTGTTTCAGTAACTTAAAGTACATATTTAAAGTAATAATTTAACAAGATATGTAAATGTTTTAAGATATGTATATGTTGTGAATGTCTGTAGATTGTATCTTATGATTTAAATACTTTTATTTTTTCACAATCTGGCAATGCCAGACAGAATTCAAATGGCCTTGCAGATCAGAAAATCAAGGAACAAAACAATTGTTGCGCCCAGCTCCTCAATAGGATAGCTTTAACTTGCTAATGCGTTGGTGTACTAAAGTAAAAAACAATTACTTTTTGACAATGAAAACTGGTGTGTATCTCTCTCTTTGCTGGCGCGCGGGCGCGGTGGGGTGCTGTACCACCCGCACAGAACATTAAAGTGTCCCTTTCCATTCAATGGGTGTCTGAGTTGCTGTGTCCTATCTTCTGACAGTCGCTGTTGTGAATGTCTGCAGAGTGTATCTTCTTTTAAGCATTGTAGCGCTTTCGCCCTGGGGGGCGGCTGAAGAACACCCGGCTGGGGTGCGCGGTGAGGGGCAGGACAGGAGTGGTCAGGGCGGGGTTTAGGTAGGCCGCTGACTATTGCAGCTGCCACACAGTGAAAGGGGCATACGGGCTGGGGAGATCGCCCGTTTTCCATGTAAATAGTTCCCTGGTTCCGCACCCCTCTCTCTCTCCCTCTCCAGATACAGCTGTATGAGTTCCACCAGTCAGGACAAGAGGCTCTACTGTACGCACAGAGGGGTGGTAGAGGGGAACAATTTGCAAGCTGTGGGGTTGAAGCTGATACCCTGGATCCTCTCCAGACACAGCTGTATGAGCTCCACCAGTCAGGAGGGAGGCTCTACTGTACACAGAGAGGGGTGGGAGGGGGGAACAAGCTACCCAGCCGTGGGTTTGAAGCTGATACCCCGCTTGATCCTCTCCAGACACAGTTGTATGAGCTCCACCAGTCAGGACAGGAGCCTCTACTGTACAGAGAGAGGTGCGGGAGGGGGGAACAAGCTGCCCAGCCGTGGGGTTGACGCTGATACCCTGGATCCCCTCCAAACACAGCTGTATGAGCTCCACCAGTCAGGACAGGAGGCTCTACTGTACACAGAGAGAGGCGGTGGGGAGAACAAGCTGATACCCTGGCTTCTCACACAAACCTTAAAATCACGTAATAGGTTTATTCCATGCTGAAAAAAAGAAGAAAGAATACACATTCCATAGGAATCAGTGCCTTTATATAGCGCCTTTAAAGGTGGCTTCTCAAAGTGCCTTACAGGATAAAAACAACAAAAACAAAAACAATATTGTTTTCCATTGCACTTTGACAGATCATCTTTAAATCAATTGTTGATTTAAAGTTTGACAGTAAATGTTTATATTGTAAAGCATACAGCCGCCATTTCTTTCTAAAAATTAAAAAAATTGTTTGCGCAGTCTAAGAGGGGAGGGGTCTGCCGACAATCCCCCATACACTCAAGTGAAATATTAATAACCCCAATGTAAACAGCGTATTTACAATTTGTTGATAATAAAAATGTTAAGTTCTCTAAGACTTTGTGATACTTTACCCAGGGAGCTGTGTAAGCATGCGTGGTGACTATTCATTGTTATTAAAAAATGACTTAGATTCGAACATGTTGTAGAAATATAAAAAGTCAATTAATTGTCCATAATATTGCTATTTTATTTTTTCAAAGAAATGCTTGTTAAAAGAAAAGTCATGGCACAGGCTGGATTTGAACAGCCAACCTTACAAGTTCAGCACATGAATAGAATTATATCATTATTAATTTCTTTAGATATGCGATTCCATATTATATTCCCTATTAATCAAATTCTAAAAGTATGCTTGTTTGCTCCTGTATTGAGCGTATTTGCAGAAAAGCTTAAAACTACCACTTTTTATACACACGTTATTTCACATGTTAGTTAAAGACTTCGATGCTTAATATTGTTTAGGGAGAAATGGAATACTGGTGTGTATTTTTGTACCGAGACCAGCCATATACAGTTTACATACTGTAATACTGTATATTTATGTTCCAAAATTAATATCGTTTATGGCCTTCACACGAGTTATGCTCCTATTCTTTTTATGCTCAGCTACTAAGATTTCCCTTCAGTGGTAAAATTCCATATAAATATTTAATACTTAAACGGGCACAGTAAAGACATTAAATATACATATACATACTGTATACAGTACAGTTTGCATACAGTAATATGTTTATGTTCCTAAATCAATATCTCTTATGAGCATGCAAAAGGCATGGTGAATTGGAGATTCTCAAAAATGACTGTACTTTGCATGATTGGAAACAAATGCGTGATTGGATCAACGAAATGCTGTGGTGTTACTTTTACAAAGACGGTCAATGAAAAAAAGAATGTGGACCAGGGCAATACTTTGAGTTTACAGCTTGTCCAAGGTCATTCATTAGAACATGTGGTATTATGCGGTACTATGCGAGAATACACGGTATTAATATGGTAACTTGTGTTACACCGCGATAAGCACACCGCTTCTGGGAAAACTGGCCTCAACACTGTATTGGATAAGGCACTTAGAAAACAGATTCATGCGTGGACCACAGCAATGTCCCTTTACTGAGAGCCAGCAATCAACGGATGTGTCTGATCGTGAATGGTTTTCCCTGTTGTTTGTTGTATTACTCGGTGTTGCATTTTAAGCTGTGCATGAGGCAGGACCCGGAGGCTGCTGCTTCTGCTGGGATTGAGGAAGAGCTGAGCGCCATGTAAGGCAAAGACACTGCGTTCCACTTTATCAGGTGCCTGGAGTGTAAGAGCTGCAGATAATATTGAGTCACATTAATCCCAACATATTTCAAATATTATGAAAATTAAATAAATTAAATCAAATAACTTTCATTAAAAAAATCAATCACACTTTACCTTGCTTTTTCAGTTGTTTTAAAGGAAAATTGATGCAGAGAATGTGTGAATACTACTTTTTGATGGTTCCAAGGCCAATGTGACCTGTTCTATTGCCTGCTAATTGTACGTTCCAGGTTGAACAATTATTTTTAGGAGGTCAAGGTGTATGAATGATAAGAACAGCTTGAAATTTATTTTCAAGGTCGACACACATTTTCGCAAGGGAAAAAAACTGAAATAACCACAGTTACGCAAACACCAGTCCACCAAAAAAAAATCATTTTATTAAAACAAGGTAACATTTTTTTTATCATCATACGGATGAACTGTGCTAAATATATTTCTAAAAAGAAAAAGCAGGACGTGAGTCGTGAGCCAAGATCATGACTCTTTTACTCTTCTTCACATCAGTTTTCATCTGTGAGGAGGAGGAGGGGGGCGGCTCCTGATGTGCTGACACTTGGGGATGTGCCTCTGTGCCGGCCTGGGGGCAAAGCGCCGGCCGCAGTGAGGGCAGGGCACGTAGTCGGGGTTTGGATTCGCGGGGGGCTGGGGCAGGTTCACAACCTTCCCTCCTTGCGTGATCACCTGCTGCACCTCCCTGGCCTATTTGATGCTCCGAATGAAATCCTCGTGCTTCTGCCTCCAGTTGTTCTTTCTCAGCTGGGAACAGGAAATGAAACCAATGAAACAGCTTCCAGAAAAAGTCCAGACTAGCACTGCGTACACAGTCTGGTCGCAAACCATTCACAAGGCAAGAAAATATCAATACAGTAATAACGTAGCTTTCTGGGCCTACCTTTCATGTCATTGGGTAGAGAGTACAATTTAGTTATGGTTTTGTTTCCCGTGAGTGCTATTTGCTTGATATCTCATGTAGATTTTTACAACAGAATTCAGAAGTCACTAAGACCCATTTATTCTGTCTGGCAAATGTGCCTTTGCGGCAGTTTTTCAGAAGAGTACTTCATAAAACACTTATTTATTGTTTACATTGATTTATAAGCTGAGTCTGACTCTAGGAGAAAACAAGGGAAGCTTGGAAAGAGTTTAAGGATAGCCCTTACCACGATTGGCGGTTTAACCTTCTTCTTATGGATGTATGTCTCCAGTTCTGTTCCCTTGGCCCTGTGCTTGAAAGAGTCAAAAACCTTCCTCTTTGAATTCTGAAGCTTCTTGCAGATCTTGCTGTGTTTCTCCAGCCTCTCTACAGCAAACTTCCTGTGACACAGTTCACAGGGCACCAGCTGAGGGTTTCCACTCTGGCTATTCTCATATGGAAAATGCTCAGCGGTAGGGCAGATCAGACTTGTAGGGGACAAATATCTGTTTTCCACTGACAGAGTTTGTTCATCCAGACATGTGGTGTTATTTCTGAAGTGGGCCTGCGCGGCCTGTGCCGCTGACACGTCGCTTTCAGGGAGCCTTGCTTTCTTGAGATACTTTCTCCTTCCACAGGGGACGTCTTCTAGCCCACGGCTGCAAGGGCTCACTTGACGTCTCTCCTGATGGGAAAGCGCAGAGGGAAAGTGCGATTCTTTCCTGGGCCGGAGACTTTCCTGTTACCCATAGGCTTCAGGGGGTAAGACCGATCATACCCCACAATGTTCTTCTCGGGGCCCTGTTGGGCTTGGAAGCGATAGCTGTTCCCCATCTTCTTCTCCGCAGTGTATTTGACATATTGGAAACATTTTCTCATCTTCTGTAGAGCTGCCTCCTGCCGCCGATTGTACATGGCGATCATTTTTTTCTCCTTTTCCTGCATCAGTTTCTCTTGGAAGGTGTCCTTCAGAAGCTGTATCTTGGGAGGCGGGCAGTACGTGGAGATCAGATCCTGTTGCCTTAAGGGCGCGGGTCGATTCGAGTCTGTGTCCTTCGGGGAGGGGGACAGAGCACCAGGCTTAGGACTGGGCTCCATTGGCAAATGAGATATGAGCTTTGTTTCCCAGGTATCTGGAAAAGGCAAAAATGGCAAATAAATGATATCCTGCACAGTCTAGTATGGTCTAATAGAAAATAATAAAAAAAAAACAATTCAGGAAATACACAACTTTTTAATATTAAACCTAATGGTGTTGAATGCTGCATGCTGACTCAGTAGGAGACAGATCCTAAACATAAACATCATAATAAACATTTGTTTCCCAAATAACATTCTCAATGTTCAGAATGCTTAGAGTCATGAGCTTTTTTAAAAATGTTTAACTGAAACCTGGAAATGTGCTATTTCATTTCAAAGCTTGTATTATATCTATGATATAAATGTTTTTTTATATAAAATTAACCCATTATGCAACAGGGGTTTTAGCAAAAGTCACTGTGAATAAGGGAATTTATCAATATTAATTAGCCGTTTCACTACATTTTAGATAGCTGAAGGATTATGATACAGTATATCGATTTCGCTACAAATTGACAAGCATATTTGATGACACTTACCAAACAAGTTTTAAACAGCGGAGAAATAGTTCACCACGACGATAGCAATGCAATGTTTGACTGCATCTCCCTATGTGATATATCTGTATTTGGGTATATACAGATCACGTAATTCAGGGAGCACTGTTACGTCAGGTCACCAACCATTATTACGACGCTCATATGTCATAGAGCTCCTTAGGATGTTTGTATAATCTTTATACAAATTTTCATATGGCCGCAGTTACGGCGTTTATTTTACAGTTAATGTAACAGGGTGTCATTATATTTTTCTGTCTTTATGGTGGCAGACCACTTAAATAAATCTGAGTAGGCGGTTTCTACAAGTGGGTCAGATAAAATATTAAATATACAGTAAAAGCTCACACCTATTCATACCCTTTATGTACTGTATATCTACAATTACGTATACTACGTATACAGTTATCGTATACTATAATACGATAACTACCATTACAAAATGTCTACCTTTTGATTTGAAGTGGTTCTTTTAAATAAGTAAATTGCAATCACTTAGCCTACATCTGAGCTCCTAATTCATTGCGACGACGGACTGAGACTCCAGTCCGATTTGTGAGAAGGGGTGTGCCTGTTTTAAAACCGATTCATACGTCTTAAACACATGGACATAGATAGCAGTCTGTGTTATATAATTTATCTTTTTATTTTATTTAAATTTAAGTATCAGATACACATTTTCAAAGTAACTGTACCCCTTTTAATTATGATCCCCATCGCTCACAGCTCCGAAGGTGAGACGAGGGCTACTTCAGATGGGATTTCCAATATTTCTCTCTTAGCTTGTATACCGGTGGAAAGGAGAGGGGTCTTAAAACGTGTTGAAAGTAAGATTGGGATGTATTTGCAGTCTAGATATAGTTTTTTTAATGTTCGGAGCCGCCACAGATTCATTTTCTTACGACTGCTTTTCTGGATGACAATGACAATGCAAACGATGGTGTTAAGGCGAGGCTGTGCCTTAAGGCTCTTCTGCTTACAATGTTCAGCGCGTAAATCGCAAACGAGCGCCTTCCCTTACGATGAAAATGCAGAAAATAAGACCACGAGATTTAAACCTACGGCTTACAAATTTATGCGTAAACACTAAAACCGTATCTTTAGCAAAACTGGCGAGACAATGTGTTTTATCATTTAAAAAAGTACTGGAAAATAATTAAAGGTTATCACGATAAACAGAGGTTACTGATCTACTACTGTACGCTGTGACCAAAAATGAGAGTCCCCCGATCCTCGCAGCCTTCATGCTTTGGTCTTGGCCTGGCCGTTTTTTTTAAGATAATGGGGTCAAGTTAAGAAATTATGCAAGTTTCTAATCAAATCCAAGGGCGCCTCGATCTCCTAAACATCTTTAGAAGGCCGACGGACCACACTGCACGGTCCGGGTCCGGGCCCTGACCCGGTTCTGGATAATGCCAGCTTAAAGTGAAAAATTCTACTGTACATATTATGTTTCTTATTATGGTATATATGTATAATATAGCGCGACCGCTTCACGAAGCTAGAAAGAAAGTTATCCGCCATTTTTATTTTACCTGCAATTGAATTTGCCATTAAAATCATTATCAATACCGCAGCTGCTAAATAACTTACCTAAAAGCGTTCAGATACAAAAGCACTTGAGCTGTAATGTTTGTATACTGTTGGCCCGATGACCTACTTCAAGAAGAATTGTTACATAGACCGCCAAGGACTGTCATCACACTTTACGTCATAAAGCGCTTTAAAACTTTAGACAAGTTCAACACCTCATATTTTGTACTGTTTATCATGGTAAAAGCAACTCAAAGCAATTATAAAAATGATCGAAAGGTAAAAATACAAGCTTATACGAGCTGTCGTTTTAACATTTATAACATATATTTAAACAAAACATATATAATCTATTTTAATAAAATAGAAAAGTGTTCTTAGTCTTCACTTAAAAGCTGTTAGAAGCTGCCTTTCTGACAAGAGAGTTCTGTGAGTTCCACAGTCTCAGTGCATTAAAGTCAAAACCAGTTGCTTTTTATTTCCTCTTTTACGACAGAGCAAGGAGGGTGTCCACAGACCACTGTGCACCTGCAGACTGATATGGGGGGTAAAAAGTCTAGAAGTTAGTAAATAAGATTTTAGCACATGTTCTAAAACAAACCGGACACCTGTACAGTGATGCCAACACAGTGCTCTGAGCTCCTTCTTTGAGTTAAATCCTAGCATCTGCATTTTTTACAAGTTGTTGCTATGGCAGAGCATGACCAGAGCATAACAGAAACCACCCATTTTCTAACCGCTTCATCCAATTCAGGGTCAGGGGGTCAGGGGGTCGCGGGGCACGGGGGAGCCAGAGCCTCAGAAAGTAATAAGCAGGAGATACCTGGGACTGGATGGTAGTCCAATGCAGGGAAGACACAGACACTCACCAATTATCCCAGAAGCCAATTAACCTACCAGTAGTTCTTTGAAGTGTGGGAGGAAGCCGGAGCACCCAAAGCAAACTCATGCAAACATGGGGAGAACATACAAGCTCCATACAGATAGCACCCCAGGTCCAGAAGTGTACCCAGGGCCTCAGCACTGTGAGCTAGCAATGCTAAACGCTGGGCTACTGTGCATGCTAATTTCTAGGCATCAGGTGATCAATCAGGTAGTGTTTCTCAGATAAAAGGACACCAGTTATTTAGTATGAGATTCAAATTGACCTCAGAACAAAATATAACTTATGTTATATAACTTATATAGAATTTACTACAGCATAACTGTCTTATTTGGCTCTTGTAGAAAATATTAACAGCATGCCTATTAAACATACAGTATCTAGCAATCAGCAATCAAAATAAAAACATTTCCAAACATGGAAACTGCCCAGTTAATGAAGCATTTCAAAGACATTAATCTATTCAATAATTACAGTTTTAAGTAGATAACAGATTTATATTCAGATTACGAAAGCATCATAACAACTGCTGCTTGTGTAAGGAATCCATGAATACCACTGTACATGAGAATTCCACACCTATTTGTAATCAATACACAAAATCCTATTGAATTTCAGGTACTTGTTTATTCAGCATTGCTTGACTCCGCGGACTCCTTGTTGTTTCAATATTCTAGCAATAGGACTAATCGCCAATACAGTGCCGTTGTAATCTATTCCTTCTGCCAGCAGAGGACGGTATTCGCACAGCCCGTTCAGGATAAGATACGGTCCTCGCAGTTCACAGTACAACTGGCCACAGCCGTACTCGGAATATGCTCTCGATAACCTCGTTTAGTTTAAGTACGGCCGTATTTCATATCAACCCACAGATGCATTGCATAAACACTAGAATTCTGGTTGTACTTAAATGGACCTTATACGTTTTGGATTATGTTTAACCTTCTTCAATTTCTTCAACCATATTTTGAGATGATTACGTTTACAGAAGCAAATATTATTCAGTGCTTTTTCTTCACTCCTTTAATCAAACCCACATTTCTATAAGGAGGGCCATTGTGAAACTCCCCAAAGTGAGCTGAATTAATCTTTTATTCTTCACACCTGCGAAGTCATTCCTTCATTGTGTAATATGAAGGCCTTTCATTATTCACGTATACTACAACATCTGAAAATAATGGGTCTTGAAATAGTTGAATGAAAGAAAATCCTGAATAACTCCTCCAAATGCGTGTTACACTTTCATCAAGTACACACACTTTGAATGTGATGAACTATAAAAAGTTATTTTAACCATACCCAATGGAGCTCGGGAGTGCGATTGCATACACAATCATGTTTTCAGTGTTTGGACATCAGCCGTACATCAGAACAATCATTTCACTAACACAGCTCCGTGTTGAGTGATATATCTGTATTTGGGTATATACAGATCATGTAATTCAGGGAGCACTCTTACGTCAGGTCACCAACCATTATTACGACGCTCATATGTCATAGAGCTCCTTCGGATGTTTGTATAATTTGTATCCAAATTTTCATATGGCCGCAGTTACGGCGTTTATTTTACAGTTAATGTAACAGGGTGTCATTATATTTTTCTGTCTTTATGGTGGCAGACCACTTAAATAAATCTGAGTAGGCGGTTTCTACAAGTGGGTCAGATAAAATATTAAATATACAGTAAAAGCTCACACCTATTCATACCCTTTATGTACTGTATATCTACAATTACGTATACTGTATAATACGATAACTACCATTACAAAATGGCTCCCTTTTGATTTGAAGTGGTTCTTTTAAATAAGTAAATTGCAATCACTTAGCCTACATCTGAGCTCCTAATTCATCGCGACGACGGACTGAGACTCCATTTGGATTTGTGAGAAGGGGTGTGCCTGTTTTAAAACCGATTCATACGTCTTAAACACATGGACATAGATAGCAGTCTGTGTTATATAATTTATCTTTTTATTTTATTTAAATTTAAGTATCACATACACATTTTCAAAGTAACTGTACCCCTTTTAATTATGATCCCCATCACTCACAGCTCCGAAGGTGAGACGAGGGCTACTTCAGATGGGATTTCCAATATTTCTCTCTTAGCTTGTATACCGGTGGAAAGGAGAGGGGTCTTAAAACGTGTTGATAGTAAGATTGGGATGTATTTGCAGTCTAGATATAGTTTTTTTAATGTTCGGAGCCGCCACAGATTCATTTTCTTACGACTGCTTTTCTGGATGACAATGACAATGCAAACGATGGTGTTAAGGCGAGGCTGTGCCTTAAGGCTCCTCTGCTTACAATATTCAGCGCGTAAATCGCAAACGAGCGCCTTCCCTTACGATGAAAATGCAGAAAATAAGACCACGAGATTTAAACCTACGGCTTACAAATTTATGCGTAAACACTAAAACCGTATCTTTAGCAAAACTGGCGAGACAATGTGTTTTATCATTTAAAAAAGTACTGGAAAATAATTAAAGGTTATCACGATAAACAGAGGTTACTGATCTACTACTGTACGCTGTGACCAAAAATGAGAGTCCCCCGATCCTCGCAGCCTTCATGCTTTGGTCTTGGCCTGGCCGTTTTTTTTAAGATAATGGGGTCAAGTTAAGAAATTATGCAAGTTTCTAATCAAATCCAAGGGCGCCTTGATCTCCTAAACATCTTTAGAAGGCCGACGGACCACACTGCACGGTCCGGGTCCGGGCCCTGACCCGGTTCTGGATAATGCCAGCTTAAAGTGAAAAATTCTACTGTACATATTATGTTTCTTATTATGGTATATATGTATAATATAGCGCGACCGCTTCACGAAGCTAGAAAGAAAGTTATCTGCCATTTTTATTTTACCTGCAATTGAATTTGCCATTAAAATCATTATTAATACCGCAGCTGCTAAATAACTTACCTAAAAGCGTTCAGATACAAAAGCACTTGAGCTGTAATGTTTGTATACTGTTGGCCCGATGACCTACTTCAAGAAGAATTGTTACATAGACCGCCAAGGACTGTCATCACACTTTACGTCATAAAGCGCTTTAAAACTTTTGACAAGTTCAACACCTCATATTTTGTACTGTTTATCATGGTAAAAGCAACTCAAAGCAATTATAAAAATGATCGAAAGGTAAAAATACAAGCTTATACGAGCTGTCGTTTTAACATTTATAACATATATTTAAACAAAACATATATAATCTATTTTAATAAAATAGAAAAGTGTTCTTAGTCTTCACTTAAAAGCTGTTAGAAGCTGCCTTTCTGACAAGAGAGTTCTGTGAGTTCCACAGTCTCAGTGCATTAAAGTCAAAACCAGTTGCTTTTTATTTCCTCTTTTACGACAGAGCAAGGAGGGTGTCCACAGACCACTGTGCACCTGCAGACTGATATGGGGGGTAAAAAGTCTAGAAGTTAGTAAATAAGATTTTAGCACATGTTCTAAAACACACCGGACACCTGTACAGTGATGCCAACACAGTGATCTGAGCTCCTTCTTTGAGTTAAATCCTAGCATCTGCATTTTTTACAAGTTGTTGCTATGGCAGAGCATGACCAGAGCATAACAGAAACCACCCATTTTCTAACCGCTTCATCCAATTCAGGGTCAGGGGGTCAGGGGGTCGGGGGGTCACGGGGGAGCCAGAGCCTCAGAAAGTAATTAGCAGGAGATACCTGGGACTGGATGGTAGTCCAATGCAGGGAAGACACAGACACTCACCAATTATCCCAGAAGCCAATTAACCTACCAGTAGTTCTTTGAAGTGTGGGAGGAAGCCGGAGCACCCAAAGCAAACTCATGCAAACATGGGGAGAACATACAAGCTCCATACAGATAGCACCCCAGGTCCAGAAGTGTACCCAGGGCCTCAGCACTGTGAGCTAGCAATGCTAAACGCTGGGCTACTGTGCATGCTAATTTCTAGGCATCAGGTGATCAATCAGATAGTGTTTCTCAGATTAAAGGACACCAGTAATTTAGTATGAGATTCAAATTGACCTCAGAACAAAAAACTGTATAACTTATGTTATATAACTTATGTATAACTTACTACAGCATAACTGTCTAATTTGGCTCTTGTAGAAAATATTAACAGCATGCCTATTAAACATACAGTATCTAGCAATCAGCAATCAAAATAAAAACATTTCCAAACATGGAAACTGCCCAGTTAATGAAGCATTTCAAAGACATTAATCTATTCAATAATTACAGTTTTAAGTAGATAACAGATTTATATTCAGATTACGAAAGTATCATAACAACGGCTGCTTGTGTAAGGAAACCATGAATACCACTGTACATGAGAATTCCACACCTATTTGTAATCAATACACAAAATCCTATTGAATTTCAGGTACTTGTTTATTCAGCATTGCTTGACTCCGCGGACTCCTTGTTGTTTCAATATTCTAGCAAAAGGACTAATCGCCAATACAGTGCCGTTGTAATCTATTCCTTCTGCCAGCAGAGGACGGTATTCGCACAGCCCGTTCAGGATAAGATACGGTCCTCGCAGTTCACAGTACAACTGGCCACAGCCGTACTCGGAATATGCTCTCGATAACCTCGTTTAGTTTAAGTACGGCCGTATTTCATATCAACCCACAGATGCATTGCATAAACACTAGAATTCTGGTTGTACTTAAATTGACCTTATACGTTTTGGATTATGTTTAACCTTCTTCAATTTCTTCAACCATATTTTGAGATGATTACGTTTACAGAAGCAAATATTATTCAGTGCTTTTTCTTCACTCCTTTAATCAAACCCACATTTCTATAAGGAGGGCCATTGTGAAACTCCCCAAAGTGAGCTGAATTAATCTTTTATTCTTCACACCTGCGAAGTCATTCCTTCATTGTGTAATATGAAGGCCTTTCATTATTCACGTATACTACAACATCTGAAAATAATGGGTCTTGAAATAGTTGAATGAAAGAAAATCCTGAATAACTCCTCCAAATGCGTGTTACACTTTCATCAAGTACACACACTTTGAATGTGATGAACTATAAAAAGTTATTTTAACCATACCCAATGGAGCTCGGGAGTGCGATTGCATACACAATCATGTTTTCAGTGTTTGGACATCAGCCGTACATCAGAACAATCATTTCACTAACACAGCTCCGTGTTGAGTGATATATCTGTATTTGGGTATATACAGATCATGTAATTCAGGGAGCACTGTTACGTCAGGTCACCAACCATTATTACGACGCTCATATGTCATAGAGCTCCTTCGGATGTTTGTATAATTTGTATCCAAATTTTCATATGGCCGCAGTTACGGCGTTTATTTTACAGTTAATGTAACAGGGTGTCATTATATTTTTCTGTCTTTATGGTGGCAGACCACTTAAATAAATCTGAGTAGGCGGTTTCTACAAGTGGGTCAGATAAAATATTAAATATACAGTAAAAGCTCACACCTATTCATACCCTTTATGTACTGTATATCTACAATTACGTATACTGTATAATACGATAACTACCATTACAAAATGGCTCCCTTTTGATTTGAAGTGGTTCTTTTAAATAAGTAAATTGCAATCACTTAGCCTACATCTGAGCTCCTAATTCATCGCGACGACGGACTGAGACTCCATTTGGATTTGTGAGAAGGGGTGTGCCTGTTTTAAAACCGATTCATACGTCTTAAACACATGGACATAGATAGCAGTCTGTGTTATATAATTTATCTTTTTATTTTATTTAAATTTAAGTATCACATACACATTTTCAAAGTAACTGTACCCCTTTTAATTATGATCCCCATCGCTCACAGCTCCGAAGGTGAGACGAGGGCTACTTCAGATGGGATTTCCAATATTTCTCTCTTAGCTTGTATACCGGTGGAAAGGAGAGGGGTCTTAAAACGTGTTGATAGTAAGATTGGGATGTATTTGCAGTCTAGATATAGTTTTTTTAATGTTCGGAGCCGCCACAGATTCATTTTCTTACGACTGCTTTTCTGGATGACAATGACAATGCAAACGATGGTGTTAAGGCGAGGCTGTGCCTTAAGGCTCCTCTGCTTACAATATTCAGCGCGTAAATCGCAAACGAGCGCCTTCCCTTACGATGAAAATGCAGAAAATAAGACCACGAGATTTAAACCTACGGCTTACAAATTTATGCGTAAACACTAAAACCGTATCTTTAGCAAAACTGGCGAGACAATGTGTTTTATCTTTTAAAAAAGTACTGGAAAATAATTAAAGGTTATCACGATAAACAGAGGTTACTGATCTACTACTGTACGCTGTGACCAAAAATGAGAGTCCCCCGATCCTCGCAGCCTTCATGCTTTGGTCTTGGCCTGGCCGTTTTTTTTAAGATAATGGGGTCAAGTTAAGAAATTATGCAAGTTTCTAATCAAATCCAAGGGCGCCTTGATCTCCTAAACATCTTTAGAAGGCCGACGGACCACACTGCACGGTCCGGGTCCGGGCCCTGACCCGGTTCTGGATAATGCCAGCTTAAAGTGAAAAATTCTACTGTACATATTATGTTTCTTATTATGGTATATATGTATAATATAGCGCGACCGCTTCACGAAGCTAGAAAGAAAGTTATCCGCCATTTTTATTTTACCTGCAATTGAATTTGCCATTAAAATCATTATTAATACCGCAGCTGCTAAATAACTTACCTAAAAGTGTTCAGATACAAAAGCACTTGAGCTGTAATGTTTGTATACTGTTGGCCCGATGACCTACTTCAAGAAGAATTGTTACATAGACCGCCAAGGACTGTCATCACACTTTACGTCATAAAGCGCTTTAAAACTTTTGACAAGTTCAACACCTCATATTTTGTACTGTTTATCATGGTAAAAGCAACTCAAAGCAATTCTAAAAATGATCGAAAGGTAAAAATACAAGCTTATACGAGCTGTCGTTTTAACATTTATAACATATATTTAAACAAAACATATATAATCTATTTTAATAAAATAGAAAAGTGTTCTTAGTCTTCACTTAAAAGCTGTTAGAAGCTGCCTTTCTGACAAGAAATTTCTTCAACCATATTTTGAGATGATTACGTTTACAGAAGCAAATATTATTCAGTGCTTTTTCTTCACTCCTTTAATCAAACCCACATTTCTATAAGGAGGGCCATTGTGAAACCCCCCAAAGTGAGCTGAATTAATCTTTTATTCTTCACACCTGCGAAGTCATTCCTTCATTGTGTAATATGAAGGCCTTTCATTATTCACGTATACTACAACATCTGAAAATAATGGGTCTTGAAATAGTTGAATGAAAGAAAATCCTGAATAACTCCTCCAAATGCGTGTTACACTTTCATCAAGTACACACACTTTGAATGTGATGAACTATAAAAAGTTATTTTAACCATACCCAATGGAGCTCGGGAGTGCGATTGCATACACAATCATGTTTTCAGTGTTTGGACATCAGCCGTACATCAGAACAATCATTTCACTAACACAGCTCCGTGTTGAGTGATACAGTGCCTTGCGAAAGTATTCGGCCCCCTTGAACTTTTCAACCTTTTGCCACATTTCAGGCTTCAAACATAAAGATATACATTTTTTATTTTATGTGAAGAATCACCAACAAGTGGGACACAATTGTGAAGTGGAACGAAATCTATTGGATTTTTGAAACTTTTTTAACTAATAAAAAAATGAAAAGTGGGGCGTGCAAAATTATTCGGCCCCCTTGCGTTAATACTTTGTAGAGCCACCTTTTGCTGCGATTACAGCTGCAAGTCGCTTGGGGTATGTCTCTATCAGTTTTGCACATCGAGAGACTGAAATTCTTGCCCATTCTTCCTTGCAAAACAGCTCGAGCTCAGTGAGGTTGGATGGAGAGCGTTTGTGAACAGCAGTTTTCAGCTCTTTCCACAGATTCTCGATTGGATTCAGGTCTGGACTTTGACTTGGCCATTCAAACACCTTGATATGTTTATTTGTGAACCATTCCTTTGTAGATTTTGCTGTATGTTTGGGATCATTGTCTTGTTGGAAGATAAATCTCCGTCCCAGTTTCAGGTCTTTTGCAAACTCCAACAGGTTTTCATCCAGAATGGTCCTGTATTTGGCTGCATCCATCTTCCCCACAATTTTAACCATCTTCCCTGTCCCTGCTGAAGAAAAGCAGGCCCAAACCATGATGCTGCCACCACCATGTTTGACAGTGGGGATGGTGTGTTGAGGGTGATGAGCTGTGTTGCTTTTACGCCAAACATATCGTTTTGCATTGTGGCCAAAAAGTTCGATTTTGGTTTCATCTGACCAGAGCACCTTCTTCCACATGTTTGGGGTGTCTCCCAGGTGGCTTGTGGCAAACTTTAGACGAGACTTTTTATGGATATCTTTGAGAAATGGCTTTCTTCTTGCCACTCTTCCATAAAGGCCAGATTTGTGCAGTGTAAGACTGATTGTTGTCCTATGGACAGACTCTCCCACCTCAGCTGTAGTTCTCTGCAGTTCATCCAGAGTGATCATGGGCCTCTTGGCTGCATCTCTGATCAGTCTTCTCCTTGTCTGAGCTGAAAGTTTAGAGGGACGGCCAGGTCTTGGTAGATTTGCAGTGGTCTGATACTCCTTCCATTTCAAGATGATCGCTTGCACAGTGCTCCTTGGGATGTTTGAAGCTTGGGAAATCTTTTTGTATCCAAATCCGGCTTTAAACTTCTCCACAACAGTATTATGGACCTGCCTGGTGTGTTCCTTGGTCTTCATGATGCTCTCTGCGCTTTCAACAGAACCTTGAGACTATCACAGAGCAGGTGCATTTATACAGAGACTTGATTACACACAGGTGGATTCTATTTATCACCATCAGTCATTTAGGACAACATTGGATCATTCAGAGATCCTCGCTGAACTTCTGGAGTGAGTTTGCTGCACTGAAAGTAAAGGGGCCGAATAATTTTGCACGCCCCACTTTTCATTTTTTTATTAGTTAAAAAAGTTTCAAAAATCCAATAGATTTCGTTCCACTTCACAATTGTGTCC
Organism: Lepisosteus oculatus; assembly: GCF_040954835.1. NCBI lineage: Eukaryota > Metazoa > Chordata > Actinopteri > Semionotiformes > Lepisosteidae > Lepisosteus > Lepisosteus oculatus. The sequence goes on along the minus strand of NW_027167902.1, from coordinate 2,953,104 downwards.
CACTTGTTGGTGATTCTTCACATAAAATAAAAAATGTATATCTTTATGTTTGAAGCCTGAAATGTGGCAAAAGGTTGAAAAGTTCAAGGGGGCCGAATACTTTCGCAAGGCACTGTATATCTGTATTTGGGTATATACAGATCATGTAATTCAGGGAGCACTGTTACGTCAGGTCACCAACCATTATTACGACGCTCATATGTCATAGAGCTCCTTCGGATGTTTGTGAGAAGTGAGAAGTAAAGGGGTGTGCCTGTTTTAAAACCGATTCATACGTCTTAAACACATGGACATAGATAGCAGTCTGTGTTATATAATTTATCTTTTTATTTTATTTAAATTTAAGTATCACATTCACATTTTCAAAGTAACTGTACCCCTTTTAATTATGATCCCCATCGCTCACAGCTCCGAAGGTGAGACGAGGGCTACTTCAGATGGGATTTCCAATATTTCTCTCTTAGCTTGTATACCGGTGGAAAGGAGAGGGCTCTTAAAACGTGTTGATAGTAAGATTGGGATGTATTTGCAGTCTAGATATAGTTTTTTTAATGTTCGGAGCCGCCACAGATTCATTTTCTTACGACTGCTTTTCTGGATGACAATGACAATGCAAACGATGGTGTTAAGGCGAGGCTGTGCCTTAAGGCTCCTCTGCTTACAATGTTCAGCGCGTAAATCGCAAACGAGCGCCTCTCTTACTTTGAAAATGCAGAAAATAAGACCACGAGATTTAAACCTACGGCTTACAAATTTATGCGTAAACACTAAAACCGTATCTTTAGCAAAACTGGCGAGACAATGTGTTTTATCATTTAAAAAAGTACTGGAAAATAATTAAAGGTTATCACGATAAACAGAGGTTACTGATCTATTACTGTACGCTGTGACCAAAAATGAGAGTCCCCCGATCCTCGCAGCCTTCATGCTTTGGTCTTGGCCTGGCCGTTTTTTTTTTAAGATAATGGGGTCAAGTTAAGAAATTATGCAAGTTTCTAATCAAATCCAAGGGCGCCCCGATCTCCTAAACATCTTTAGAAGGCCGACGGACCACACTGCACGGTCCGGGTCCGGGCCCTGACCCGGTTCTGGATAATGCCAGCTTAAAGTGAAAAATTCTACTGTACATATTATGTTTCTTATTATGGTATATATGTATAATATAGCGCGACCGCTTCACGAAGCTAGAAAGAAAGTTATCCGCCATTTTTATTTTACCTGCAATTGAATTTGCCATTAAAATCATTATTAATACCGCAGCTGCTAAATTACTTACCTAAAAGCGTTCAGATACAAAAGCACTTGAGCTGTAATGTTTATATACTGTTGGCCCGATGACCTACTTCAAGAAGAATTGTTACATAGACCGCCAAGGACTGTCATCACACTTTACGTCATAAAGCGCTTTAAAACTTTTGACAAGTTCAACACTTAATATTTTGTACTGTTTATCGTGGTAAAAGCAACTCAAAGCAATTATAAAAATGATCGAAAGGTAAAAATACAAGCTTATACGAGCTGTCATTTTAACATTTATAACATATATTTAAACAAAATATATATAATCTATTTGAATAAAATAGAAAAGTGTTCTTAGTCTTCACTTAAAAGCTGTTAGAAGCTGCCTTTCTGACAAGAGAGTTCTGTGAGTTCCACAGTCTCAGTGCATTAAAGTCAAAACCAGTTGCTTTTTATTTCCTGTTTTACGACAGAGCAAGGAGGGTGTCCACAGACCACTGTGCACCTGCAGGCTGATATGGGGGGTAAAAAGTCTAGAAGTTAGTAAATAAGATTTTAGCACATGTTCTAAAACAAACCGGACACCTGTACAGCGATGCCAACACAGTGATCTGAGCTCCTTCTTTGAGTTAAATCCTAGCATCTGCATTTTTTACAAGTTGTTGCTATGGCAGAGCATGACCAGAGCATAACAGAAACCACCCATTTTCTAACCGCTTCATCCAATTCAGGGTCAGGGGGTCAGGGGGTCGCGGGGCACGGGGGAGCCAGAGCCTCAGAAAGTAATAAGCAGGAGATACCTGGGACTGGATGGTAGTCCAATGCAGGGAAGACACAGACACTCACCAATTATCCCAGAAGCCAATTAACCTACCAGCCGTACATCAGAACAATCATTTCACTAACACAGCTCCATGTTGAGTGACTTCCCTCCAAAAACACAAAGTCACTTTCCCTTAGCAATTATTGCATGGACTTAGATTATCTGCCTTCTGCACCAAGCCCTGTATGATATACTGTACAAAGCCAAGCTTTGGGATAGTGCTTTGTTTCGATCCTTGTCTTTATCCTTTTGGATCCCAGGCTGCTCATTTGCAAATGAGTTTTGACATTAATTATAGTGACTATAGCAATGAGGTGGCACTGTGGTTCACAGAGCTGGGGTCCTGTGTTCAATTCCTGGGGTGCAGTCTGGATGGAATTGTATGTTCTCCCTTCATTTGTGTGGATTTCTTCCAAGTGCTCCAGTTTCTTCCCACAATCCAAAGACATACAGTACTAGTAGGTTAAGGTGGAACTACAGTCCCAATTTTGCAGACACAAAATTATTTAATTTCAGTCACAAAATAAAATCATTGACATTATAGAAAAACTTTACAAACTCAAAATTGAGCACAAAATCATGAACTTTGTGAAAGTACTGTAAGTTACGCCATGTTGTAACAAATTCACATTCAAGTTCCACACAAATTGTGATGTGATGCAGCCCTTCCTGCTCACTAATCACTGTAATGAGTAATGCAATGTGATGTAGGAGAGAAAAGGTATAGGTTATGCAGCAAACATTTCACTGCAAAAAACGTTCCATTCCAAGGTTCTTTATGCAGAGTTAACAATGTAGTATTATTTATTGGCAAAAACGTAAAAAAGTTGAGAGCAATATTTCCATTGGATTAAACGAGATGTATTCACAAGCCTGCTCCTTTACAATGTCATAGGGCCACATCAGATTACAGGAAGTTTTGCTGCCTCGTTCTGAATCGCAGAACATGGTAATTCTCTATTTCCGGTTCCGGTCGAGAGGGAACGCTGGCGCATTTGGCTGCCGCTCCTCTCACCAGTTTTTCATTTCTATCTACTTATTTATGTTTTTTTTCCCTTTTTCTCCTCGATTACACTGATTTCTAGTTTATCTATTTTCATCCGCTTCACGTTACAAATTCACAAATGCGACTTCCACTGCATTGTGAACTTACTCAACTGAAGACCTTCACCTCTTGCTACTGCCTTCTCTGGATTTCCTTCCCGTCTCGTTTCATCAATCATGTCTCTGAGGTACACTGCACTGCAACTTCTTCAACTAAAACAAAGCTACTTCCTGGTCAAAGACACATTCGATTACTGCCGTTTTACTGGGATTTTACGACCGACTCGCTACATCCATCGCAGCACAGGACGCCGTTCTCTTCGTTCGTCTGCCTGCGGAGTCTCTATCCCTGCCTTTCGGCGCACGTCTGTAAGTCCATCACGTACCGGCGCCGATCTAAAAAATCTCCTCTCACTACCGCACCTGGACCGCACTCCGCTTCCCCCCGCATCCCCGAGACTGGCCAGATCAGCGCTACTCAACACCCGCTCTGTTAACAGCAAGGCTCTTCTTTTATGTGACATTATCAAAGAAAAACAACTGGACCTTCTGTGCTTAACCGAAACATGGCACAAACAAAACGATGGACTCCTGTTCAACCAACTAGTTCCTCCTGGATATGGTTGACCTTCCGCGTCTTTCAGGCAGAGGCGGGGGCATCATTGTTATTTACAACCTTTTTTACAGTCTAAGTCCTATAGCTATACCTCCTCCCTCTTCTTTTGAGTGTCTTGTTTTAAATGTTTCTATCCCCCAATCTACTATTATTGCCACAGTTTACAGACCACCCAAACCCAGTGGAGTCTTCTTAGGTGAAGTTGGTGATTTTCTCTCATTCTTATCCCTTAAATTTAAAAGGATCCTTATTCTAGGGGACTTTAATATACACATTGATTCAACCTCTTCCAGTCTGGCTAAAGACTTCCTTTCTCTTTTGGGATGCTTTGACCTTGCTCAGTTTGTTTGTACCCCTACACATAACAAAGGACACACCTTAGATCTAATTATTGCAAATGACTCCTTTGTCTCCCACTGCTCCCCCCTTGATCTAGGCCTCTCTGACCACTTAGCCATTCTCTTCAATCTGGAATTACCTGTTTCTAACACTTCCCCCTCACGCTCTGGAAATTTCCGCAACTGGCGATCAATTGATCACCCAAGGTTTGCAAATTCTGTTCTGTCATCCTTATCCTGTTTCTCTTCCTCTGACCCTCTAGAGGACAAAATACAGTTTCTTGACAATGCTCTTTTATCTACCCTCGACACCTTTGCTCCTTTAAAAACTCGAACCATCTCCTTCTCTCGCCCTGTCCCCTGGTACAATGACCATCTGCGTTCCATGAAGGCAGCCTCTCGCAAACTTGAGCGTAGGTGGCGTCTTTCCGGCCTAAATGTACATTATCAGGCCTGGAGAGATTCCTTATCTGATTATAAGGTTACTATAGAGTCTGCTAGATCCACCTACTTCTCTCACATCATTGAAAATCACCAAAACAATCCCAGACATCTTTTCTCCACCATCAACAGACTGCTCAAGCCAAACTGCCCCACCACATTACCTGCCTCATCACAACTTTGCAACACATTCTTAGATTTCTTTAGTTCTAAGATTGACAACATCCAGCATCACATTCTCTCCACTACGGATATAATTTCCACACCTCCTCCATCCTCATCCAACTTCTCTGGTTCCCGTCTCTCCAGCTTCTCTCTTCTTGACTCAGCATCCCTAAACAAACTAGTTACGCGCATGAAACCCACCACATCTATTTTAGATCCCATTCCCACCACTTTATTCCAGTCCTGTTTCTCTTCTCTCTGTCCCATTGTCCTCAATATAATACATGAATCCTTGAGCACCGGCATTGTACCAACGGTCCTCAAAACTGCTGCTATTACCCCAGTGCCAAAGAAGCCATGGCTCTCGACAATCTTAACAACTTTCGCCCCATCTCCAACTTACCCTTTCTCTCTAAAATTCTAGAACGTGCTGTCACACTTCAGTTACATAACCACCTCATGACAAACAATCTTTTCGAACCCCTCCAATCTGGCTTCCGTCAACTTCACAGCACAGAAACCGCCCTAGTCAAAGTCACCAACGATCTCCTAATAGCTTCTGATTCTGGTTCTCTTTCCATACTCATCCTTCTTGATCTCAGTGCTGCCTTTGACACTGTTGACCATAACATCTTGCTTTCTCGTCTCGAGACTGTGTTTGGAGTCTCTGACACTGCCCTCAAATGGTTTAAGTCTTACCTCACTGATCGCTGTCACTTTGTCTCTTTCAATGGGTACAGGTCTGAAATTGGTCTTGTCAAGTCTGGTGTCCCTCAGGGCTCAATACTGTGCCCCTTGCTCTTCAGCATTTACATGTTCCCACTTGGTCAGCTTTTAAGATCACATGGCCTAAGCTTTCATTTTTACGCTGACGATACTCAAATATACATCCATACCAAACCCGACACTGATGTGGCTGTCTCTATTCTATCTAATTGCATCTCTGACATAAAAATTTGGATGACTCAAAACTTCCTTCATCTTAACTGTGACAAGACTGAAGTCATGCTTATTGGTACCCCCCATCAACTTCGTAAAGCCAGTCCTGTAACCCTGTCTGTAGATGGCTCTGTACTTGAGCTCCAATCAAAATTGAAAAACCTTGGGGTTATATTCGATTCTGGCTTAACATTCGACCCACATGTACAGCATACTGTCAAAACATCTTTTTTTCACTTTAGAAATATTGCAAGACTACGCCCTATGCTATCATTAACTGTGGCTGAAAAGCTGATCAACATATTTGTATTCTCTCGAATTGACTACTGCAATGCTCTGCTCCCTGGGGTATCTAAATCTACTCTGAACAAGCTGCAGTATGTCCAAAATTCAGCAGCCAGAATCCTGACCAGGTCTAGTGCAAGTGTTCACATTACTCCTATCCTGGAGTCCTTGCACTGGCTTCCGGTCAAATTCCGCGTAGACTTTAAAATCCTCATGCTCACCTACAAGGCTTTACATGGCTTGGCACCTCAATACCTGTCTGAACTTTTATCGCCCTACTCCCCACCTCGCAACCTCCGCTCTTCAAATTCTGCCCTCCTTACTGTCCCCCAAGCCCGTCTACATTGTATGGGCGACAGGGCCTTCTCCTGCTATGCCCCCAAGCTCTGGAACTCTTTGCCCAAGGATATTAGAGAGTCACCTTCTCTAAACTCCTTCAAATCCAGACTCAAAACCCTCCTTTTCAGAAAAGCCTTTACTTAACTGGTTCCATTCTTCACCCCTCTGCTCTTCTTAATACCATCTTCCACGGTCTCCTCTATTGTTATTGTTGTATTGTTGTAATTTTAATTGTGTCCTGTCTTGTGAAATTTTCTTATTTATTGTTGTAGTCTACTTATTTTTTGTTATTGTCATCCTGTAAAGCGCTTTGAGAAGCCACCTTTAAAGGCGCTATATAAAATAAAGTTTATTATTATTATAATATTATTAACCTTGAAATGTAGTCTATTTGGTGATGTAAATTGGAGGTTTTACAAGTTATTGTGTGTTCCCCTTTAATTGGCTTCTGGGAAAACTGGCCTCAACACTGTATTGGATAAGGCATTTAGAAAACAGATTCATGCGTGGACCACAGCAATGTCCCTTTACTGAGAGCCAGCAATCAACGGATGTGTCTGATCGTGAATGGTTGCATTTTAAGCTGTGCATGAGGCAGGACCCGGAGGCTGCCTGGAGTGTAAGAGCTGCAGATAATACTGAGTCACATTAATCCCAACATATTTCAAATATTATGAAAATTAAATAAGTTAATTCAAATAACTTTCATTAAAAAAATCAATCACTCTTTACCTTGCTTTTTCAGTTGTTTTTAAGGAAAATTGATGCCGAGATTGTGTGAATACTACTTTTTGATGGTTCCAAGGCCAATGTGACCTGTTCTATTGCCTGCTAATTGTACATTCCAGGTTGAAAAATTTTTTTTAGGAGGTCAAGGTGTATGAATGATAAGAACAGCTTGAAATTTATTTTCACGGTCGACATATTTTCGCAAGGGAAAAAACTGAAATAACCACAGTTACGCAAACACCAGTCCACCAAAAAAAAATCATTTAATTAAAATAAGGTAACATTTTTTTTTCATCATCATACGGATGAACTGTGCTAAATGTGTTTCTAAAAAGAAAAAGCAGGACGTGAGTCGTGAGCCAAGATCATGACTCTTTTACTCTTCTTCACATCAGTTTTCATCTGCGAGGAGGAGGAGGAGGGCGGCTCCTGATGTGCTGACACTTGGGGATGTGCCTCTGTGCCGGCCTGGGGGCAAAGCGCCGGCCGCAGTGAGGGCAGGGCACGTAGTCGGGATTTGGATTCGCGGGGGGCTGGGGCAGGTTCACAACCTTCCCTCCTTCCGTGATCACCTGCTGCACCTGTCACGGACGTCCAAAGGGACTAACCGTGGGGAGCAGGAGAGCGGAAAAAGACCCATATGCGTAGCGGCGAGACGGGAAAAAGGCCCGGTCTCATTAGAGCAAAGAGTTAGGAATGCCGTATAGAAACCTATGCCCTCAGGGAGCGGACGTGGGGCGCCCTGGTGCTAGGCGGGTCTCAGGACATCCGAACAACAGTACTGAGCGAGGACAGAGTGCAAGACCCGGAAATATATAGCCCAAGGGAAAGACAGGGACAGGAAGGACAGCAGACCGGAAACTAGGGACAGGACAGAGAAGGAGCACCCTCTGGCTGCAGAGGGCGTGACAGCACCTCCCTGGCCTTTTTGATGCTCCGAATGAAATCCTCGTGCTTCTGCCTCCAGTTGTTCTTTCTCAGCTGGGAACAGGAAATGAAACCAATAAAACAGCTTCCAGAAAAAGTCCAGACTAGCACTGCGTACACAGTCTGGTCACAAACCATTCACAAGGCAAGAAAATATCAATACAGTAATAACTTAGCTTTCTGGGGCTACCTTTCAGGTCATTGGGTAGAGAGTACAATTTAGTTATGGTTTTGTTTCCTGTGAGTGCTATTTGCTTGATATCTCATGTAGATTTTTACAACAGAATTCAGAAGTCACTAAGATCCATTTATTCTGTCTGGCAAATGTGCCTTTGCGGCAGTTTTTCAGAAGAGTACTTCATAAAACACTTATTTATTGTTTACATTGATTTATAAGTTGAGTCTGACTCTAGGAGAAAACAAGGGAAGCTTGGAAAGAGTTTAAGGATAGCCCTTACCACGATTGGCGGTTTAACCTTCTTCTTATGGATGTATGTCTCCAGTTCTGTTCCCTTGGCCCTGTGCTTGAAAGAGTCAAAAACCTTCCTCTTTGAATTCTGAAGCTTTTTGCAGATCTTGCTGTGTTTCTCCAGCCTCTCTACAGCAAACTTCCTGTGACACAGTTCACAGGGCACCAGCTGAGGGTTTCCACTCTGGCCATTCTCATATGGAAATTGCTCAGCGGTAGGGCACATCAGACTTGTAGGGGACAAATATCTGTTTTCCACTGACAGAGTTTGTTCATCCAGACATAATAATAATAATAATAATAATAATAATAATAATAATAATAAACTTTATTTTATATAACGCCTTTAATGGTGGCTTCTCAAAGCGCTTTACAGGATGACAATAACAATAAATAAGAAGACTACAACAATAAATAAGAAAATTTCACAAGACAGGACACAATTATAATTACAACAATACAACAATAACAATAGAGGAGACCGTGGAAGATGGTATTAAGAAGAGCAGAGGGGTGAAGAATGGAAGCAGTTAAGTAAAGGCTTTTCTGAAAAGGAGGGTTTTGAGTCTGGATTTGAAGGAGTTTAGAGAAGGTGACTCTCTAATATCCTTGGGCAAGGAGTTCCAGAGCTTGGGGGCATAGCAGGAGAAGGCCCTGTCGCCCATACAATGTAGACGGGCTTGGGGGACAGTAAGGAGGGCAGAATTTGAAGAGCGGAGGTTGCGAGGTGGGGAGTAGGGCGATAAAAGTTCAGACAGGTATTGAGGTGCCAAGCCATGTAAAGCCTTGTAGGTGAGCATGAGGATTTTAAAGTCTACGCGGAATTTGACCGGAAGCCAGTGCAAGGACTCCAGGATAGGAGTAATGTGAACACTTGCACTAAATCTGGTCAGGATTCTGGCTGCTGAATTTTGGACATACTGCAGCTTGTTCAGAGTAGATTTAGATACCCCAGGGAGAAGAGCATTGCAGTAGTCAATTCGAGAGAATACAAATATGTTGATCAGCTTTTCAGCCACAGTTAATGATAGCATAGGGCGTAGTCTTGCGATATTTCTAAGGTGAAAAAAAGATGTTTTGACAGTATGCTGTACATGTGGGTCGAATGTTAAGCCAGAATCGAATATAACCCCAAGGTTTTTCAATTTTGATTGGAGCTCAAGTACAGAGCCATCTACAGACAGGGTTACAGGACTGGCTTTACGAAGTTGATGGGGGGTACCAATAAGCATGACTTCAGTCTTGTCACAGTTAAGATGAAGGAAGTTTTGAGTCATCCAAATTTTTATGTCAGAGATGCAATTAGATAGAATAGAGACAGCCACATCAGTGTCGGGTTTGGTATGGATGTATATTTGAGTATCGTCAGCGTAAAAATGAAAGCTGAGGCCATGTGATCTTAAAAGCTGACCAAGTGGGAACATGTAAATGCTGAAGAGCAAGGGGCACAGTATTGAGCCCTGAGGGACACCAGACTTGACAAGACCAATTTCAGACCTGTACCCATTGAGAGAGACAAAGTGACAGCGATCAGTGAGGTAAGACTTAAACCATTTGAGGGCAGTGTCAGAGACTCCAAACACAGTCTCGAGACGAGAAAGCAAGATGTTATGGTCAACAGTGTCAAAGGCAGCACTGAGATCAAGAAGGATGAGTATGGAAAGAGAACCAGAATCAGAAGCTATTAGGAGATCGTTGGTGACTTTGACTAGGGCGGTTTCTGTGCTGTGAAGTTGACGGAAGCCAGATTGGAGGGGTTCGAAAAGGTTGTTTGTCATGAGGTGGTTATGTAACTGAAGTGTGACAGCACGTTCTAGAATTTTAGAGAGAAAGGGTAAGTTGGAGATGGGGCGAAAGTTGTTAAAATTGTCGAGAGCCATGTTAGGCTTCTTTGGCACTGGGGTAATAGCAGCAGTTTTGAGGACCGTTGGTACAATGCCGATGCTCAAGGATTCATGTATTATATTGAGGACAATGGGACAGAGAGAAGAGAAACAGGACTGGAATAAAGTGGTGGGAATGGGATCTAAAATAGATGTGGTGGGTTTCATGCGCGTAACTAGTTTGTTTAGGGATGCTGAGTCAAGAAGAGAGAAGCTGGAGAGACGGGAACCAGAGAAGTTGGATGAGGAGGGAGGAGGTGTGGAAATTATATCCGTAGTGGAGAGAATGTGATGCCGGATGTTGTCAATCTTAGAACTAAAGAAATCTAAGAATGTGTTGCAAAGTTGTGATGAGGCAGGTAATGTGGTGGGGCAGTTTGGCTTGAGCAGTCTGTTGATGGTGGAGAAAAGATGTCTGAGATTATTTTGGTGATTTTCAATGATGTGAGAGAAGTAGGTGGATCTAGCAGACTCTATAGTAACCTTATAATCAGATAAGTAATCTCTCCAGGCCTGATAATGTACATTTAGGCCGGAAAGACGCCACCTACGCTCAAGTTTGCGAGAGGCTGCCTTCATGAATCGCAGATGGTCATTGTACCAGGGGGCAGGGCGAGAGAAGGAGATGGTTCGAGTTTTTAAAGGAGCAAAGGTGTCGAGGGTAGATAAAAGAGCATTGTCAAGTAACTGTATTTTGTCCTCTAGAGGGTCAGAGGAAGAGAAACAGGATAAGGATGACATAACAGAATTTGCAAACCTTGGGTGATCAATTGATCGCCAGTTGCGGAAATTTCCAGAGCGTGAGGGGGAAGTGTTAGAAACAGGTAATTCCAGATTGAAGAGAATGGCTAAGTGGTCAGAGAGGCCTAGATCAAGGGGGGAGCAGTGGGAAACAAAGGAGTCATTTGCAATAATTAGATCTAAGGTGTGTCCTTTGTTATGTGTAGGGGTACAAACAAACTGAGCAAGGTCAAAGCATCCCAAAAGAGAAAGGAAGTCTTTAGCCAGACTGGAAGAGGTTGAATCAATGTGTATATTAAAGTCCCCTAGAATAAGGATCCTTTTAAATTTAAGGGATAAGAATGAGAGAAAATCACCAAACTCACCTAAGAAGACTCCACTGGGTTTGGGTGGTCTGTAAACTGTGGCAATAATAGTAGATTGGGGGATAGAAACATTTAAAACAAGACACTCAAAAGAAGAGGGAGGAGGTATAGCTATAGGACTTAGACTGTAAAAAAGGTTGTAAATAACAATGATGCCCCCGCCTCTGCCTGAAAGACGCGGAAGGTCAAAGAAACCATATCCAGGAGGAACTAGTTGGTTGAACAGGAGTCCATCGTTTTGTTTGTGCCATGTTTCGGTTAAGCACAGAAGGTCCAGTTGTTTTTCTTTGATAATGTCACATAAAAGAAGAGCCTTGCTGTTAATGGAGCGGGTGTTGAGTAGCGCTGATCTGGCCAGTCTCGGGGATGCGGGGGGAAGCGGAGTGCGGTCCAGGTGCGGTAGTGAGAGGAGATTTTTTAGATCGGCGCCGGTACGTGATGGACTTACAGACGTGCGCCGAAAGGCAGGGATAGAGACTCCGCAGGCAGACGAACGAAGAGAACGGCGTCCTGTGCTGCGATGGATGTAGCGAGTCGGTCGTAAAATCCCAGTAAAACGGCAGTAATCGAATGTGTCTTTGACCAGGAAGTAGCTTTGTTTTAGTTGAAGAAGTTGCAGTGCAGTGTACCTCAGAGACATGATTGATGAAACGAGACGGGAAGGAAATCCAGAGAAGGCGGTAGCAAGAGGTGAAGGTCTTCAGTTGAGTAAGTTCACAATGCAGTGGAAGTCGCATTTGTGAATTTGTAACGTGAAGCGGATGAAAATAGATAAACTAGAAATCAGTGTAATCGAGGAGAAAAAGGGAAAAAAAACATAAATAAGTAGATAGAAATGAAAAACTGGTGAGAGGAGCGGCAGCCAAATGCGCCAGCGTTCCCTCTCGACCGGAACCGGAAATAGAGAATTACCATGTTCTGCGATTCAGAACGAGGCAGCAAAACTTCCTGTAATCTGATGTGGCCCTATGACATTGTAAAGGAGCAGGCTTGTGAACATCTCGTTTAATCCAATGGAAATATTACTCTCAACTTTTTTACGTTTTTGCCAATAAATAATATTACATTGTTAACTCTGCATAAAGAACCTTGGAATGGAACGTTTTTTGCAGTGAAATGTTTGCTGCATAACCTATACCTTTTCTCTCCTACATCACATTGCATTACTCATTACAGTGATTAGTGAGCAGGAAGGGCTGCATCACATCGCAATTTGTGTGGAACTTGAATGCGAATTTGTTACAACATGGCGTAACTTACAGTACTTTCACAAAGTTCATGATTTTGTGCTCAATTTTGAGTTTGTAAAGTTTTTCTATAATGTCAATGATTTTATTTTGTGACTGAAATTAAATAATTTTGTGTCTGCAAAATTGGGACTGTAGTTCCACCTTAACCTACTAGTACTGTATGTCTTTGGACTGTGGGAAGAAACTGGAGCACCTGGAAGAAATCCACACAAATGAAGGGAGAACATACAATTCCATCCAGAATGCACCCCAGGAATTGAACCCAGGACCCCAGCTCTGTGAACCACAGTGCCACCTCATTGCTATAGTCACTATAATTAAATGGAGTTTTTAATGAAAGTTCGGGAGGAATGAAGGCAGCCGCGCTCATTCGACAGAGCTGCTGCAATTCTCACTAATCCTGACGTAAGCAACCGGTCTCCATAAATATCAAACGTCACCCTCTCCTCTTCCTCGTTCGTTTTCTGCATGGTTTGTTTTCACCTAGCTCGAATCCGTGCTCCCTTCTCACGGATCTACAAATCCGCCTTTTCGGAAGACCTTTTCTGCAGCCCAGGAGACTCTCCTACTCTTCTCGTCCAGTCCACCCCCCACAGCTCCCCTCACCTCCGTCTCATCGCCTCCTTCAGCCGCCGTGCCACATCAGTGCTGCTCATCTCCCAGCCAGTCCTCACAAGATCCAACTCCTCGCCGAAGACTGCGTTCCGCCGTCGTAGTCCCTCTCTCATTACAAACCCAGCCTTCCCGCTCCTCCACGGCAAAATCTCCAAATAACCCCCGCTTCTCTCGAGGATGTCCCTGCCGCCGCGCTTCACGCACATCGGCTCCCCCTTCTCCCGGATCATCTCTCGCGACTTCCAACCGGACCGTAGCAAGCCTCCAGAGGATACTTCGAAAACATGGCGTCCATTTTAAAAGAAACGCTTCCCAAAAAAAACTCTTTTTTCCCTGTACTTAACCGCAGTCTACACAAGGAAACATCAACTCCCCAGCTTCCCCCGGCGCCCTCTGATGACATCATCCGCGCCGCCGCCTCTCATCCCAACGTGAGGACCCCAAGGCCGCTCGCGCCTCTGCCTGTCACAACTTCTGTCTTGTCTTGTCCTGATATATCCGTTTCTGTCTCTTCCCCCAAGCAATCCATTCCTCTGCTGAACAACTGCACCTAGCCTCTTCCACCGAGCCTCCTGCCCTAATCTCCTCACTGCCGAGTCTAAGGCCCCAGGCTCACACCCCTCCCCCCGCTTAATCTAATTTCTGCACTCTCCTCTGTCTCTACCTCCGTCGTCCAACACGGCTCACGCTCCGCCAGCTTGGTGCCTTCGGCCCCGGTTTCTTTTCTTTCGGCCCCTGCTGCTGTCTCCATGGCCTGAAGGCCAGCTAGTAAACGACCCCCAGCTCAGCCAGCCAGCCCTTACCCTCCCCCACCCCCTGGCATCCAAGACGACTCGGCAGCCTCCTCAGTCCCTAACGCAGCCTTCGCCCCTGCTTCAATGGAAACAAAAAAAAAAACATCCTCATCCATTTGGCCATCCATGCAGTAGTTCATATAATCAACAAAGGAAGGTCTTCATCCCAATCCATCACGAAATTCCTCTGCCGCTTTATATGGATTTCTCTCACATCAATTCATCTGCGCAGCTGCTCACATTCCAGGTCACCTTAATAAGATAGCTCTCTCTCTCGCTTTCAATTCAGGAACTCGGCACCAGATGCAAGACCGAACCCCTGCAAAGTATCTCCCTATTCGGAACTCGCGTTCCTCTGAATCATCCTTTCCATCGCTATCTCCAGCTGGCCCAGCAAACTATCCCCTTAGTGATCGCCCCTCGAACTCGCAATTCTTACTGCACTGCCTGGAATGGCTTCCAATCCTTCCACCTCTCCGTGAACATAAAATTCCGTTCTTTCAATATTCTCACCGTATCATCCTTCGTTTGCTATCGTAGAAACTCACTCAAGGTACGAGCATCCACCACCAAAGTATACCTGTGCGGCATCCACTCCTTTTCGGCACGATCTGTCCATCCCTTATCTACCCTCAAATTACTCTCCTTAAAGGCTTTCGGTGGCTTGAAAAACTACTTCCGAACCTACGCATCTACGTTGTCAGGTCAGGTTACCACTCACCCTGGGCCAACCCCCCTCTTGAATCTTTATTCTTGTTAGCTTCTTTATCTCCCTAAGGTGCTCCGAAATTACCGCTCATTCCACATCCTTCGATCCTTCTTCTCAACCCTGCTTATCCAACATCTCCATCTTATCTTCCAAGACACTGACCTTCTATCTCAAAAGCAAAACCAACCAACTCGGATCCGCCACTCTCATCTATTATTTCAAACTCTGTTCCTACATAAGCCCTTATGAGCCTCTATCCCATTACGCACATCTTCGCACCTCTGCCGGAGCTTACCCTACTGTCCCTCTGTTCGCAAATGAGAAGGGCCGTATCATGATACCCTCCTAAACAATTCTCCGGGCACTCCTTTAGATCAGGGGCCGCATCCTCCGGATACGCTCGCCAAGGCATACCCCAGTATCTCATCAAGCAACTCGGCCGTCGATCCTCCGAGGCTTACCATGCATACATCAAAACTAACCCCGGTATCCTCAAGCAGGCACTTTCTCTCCTCAGCCGAATTCGCCCAATAATCTTTTGTTTTTGTTTTTTCTGCACTGGTTACTGGGGGTCCCGCTTGGTTCTTTTGGGGGGTCCTATCCACCCTGTCCAACGGCGGGAGGTTGGCCCTCAGCCAAGCGGGTTACGCCAAATCTCCACATCACAATAAACAATTCTAATTTCTCCCAAGCTTTCAGATGCTGTCATTCCTCGTGAAATGGAGTTTCTAATGAAAGTTCGGGAGGAACGAAGGCAGCCGCGCTCATTCGACACAGCTGCTGCGATTCTCACTAATCCTGACGTAAGCAACCGGTCTCCATAAATATCAAACATCACCCTCTCCTCTTCCTCGTTCGTTTTCTGCATCCCTCCTCCACCCCCTCTCCACCTTTGCAGCTACCCAATTGGTCGCATGGGGGTCCTATCCTCCCCGTCCAACGGCCGGGAGGTTGGCCCTCAGCCAAGCGGGTTACGCCAAATCTCCACATCACAATAAACAATTCTAATTTCTCCCAAGCTTTCAGATGCTGTCATTCCTCGTGAATGTCAAAACTCATTTGCAAATGAGCAGCCTGGGATCCAAAAGGATAAAGACAAGGATCCAAACAAAGCACTATCCCAAAGCTTGGCTTTGTCCATGCAATAATTGCTAAGGGAAAGTGACTTTGTGTTTTTGGAGGGAAGTCACTCAACACGGAGCTGTGTTAGTGAAATGATTGTTCTGATGTACGGCTGATGTCCAAACACTGAAAACATGATTGTGTATGCAATCGCACTCCCGAGCTCCATTGGGTATGGTTAAAATAACTTTTTATAGTTCATCACATTCAAAGTGTGTGTACTTGATGAAAGTGTAACACGCATTTGGAGGCGTTATTCAGGATTTTCTTTCATTCAACTATTTCAAGACCCATTATTTTCAGATGTTATAGTATACGTGAATAATGAAAGGCCTTCATATTACACAATGAAGGAATGACTTCGCAGGTGTGAAGAATAAAAGATTAATTCAGCTCACTTTGGGGAGTTTCACAATGGCCCTCCTTATAGAAATGTGGGTTTGATTAAAGGAGTGAAGAAAAAGCACTGAATAATATTTGCTTCTGTAAACGTAATCATCTCAAAATATGGTTGAAGAAATTGAAGAAGGTTAAACATAATGCAAAACGTATAAGTTCAATTTAAGTACAACCAGAATTCTAGTGTTTATGCAATGCATCTGTGGGTTGATATGAAATACGGCCGTACTTAAACTAAACGAGGTTATCGAGAGCATATTCCGAGTACGGCTGTGGCCAGTTGTACTGTGAACTGCGAGGACCGTATCTTATCCTGAACGGGCTGTGCGAATACCGTCCTCTGCTGGCAGAAGGAATAGATTACAACGGCACTGTATTGGCGATTAGTCCTTTTGCTAGAATATTGAAACAACAAGGAGTCCGCGGAGTCAAGCAATGCTGAATAAACAAGTACCTGAAATTCAATAGGATTTTGTGTATTGATTACAAATAGGTGTGGAATTCTCATGTACAGTGGTATTCATGGATTCCTTACACAAGCAGCCGTTGTTATGATACTTTCGTAATCTGAATATAAATCTGTTATCTACTTGAAACTGTAATTATTGAATAGATTAATGTCTTTGAAATGCTTCATTAACTGGGCAGTTTCCATGTTTGGAAATGTTTTTATTTTGATTGCTGATTGCTAGATACTGTATGTTTAATAGGCATGCTGTTAATATTTTCTACAAGAGCCAAATAAGACAGTTATGCTGTAGTAAGTTATACATAAGTTATATAACATAAGTTATACAGTTTTTTGTTCTGAGGTCAATTTGAATCTCATACTAAATTACTGGTGTCCTTTTATCTGAGAAACACTACCTGATTGATCACCTGATGCCTAGAAATTAGCATGCACAGTAGCCCAGCGTTTAGCATTGCTAGCTCACAGTGCTGAGGCCCTGGGTACACTTCTGGACCTGGGGTGCTATCTGTATGGAGCTTGTATGTTCTCCCCATGTTTGCATGAGTTTGCTTTGGGTGCTCCGGCTTCCTCCCACACTTCAAAGAACTACTGGTAGGTTAATTGGCTTCTGGGATAATTGGTGAGTGTCTGTGTCTTCCCTGCATTGGACTACCATCCAGTCCCAGGTATCTCCTGCTTATTACTTTCTGAGGCTCTGGCTCCCCCGTGCCCCGCGACCCCCTGACCCCCTGACCCTGAATTGGATGAAGCGGTTAGAAAATGGGTGGTTTCTGTTATGCTCTGGTCATGCTCTGCCATAGCAACAACTTGTAAAAAATGCAGATGCTAGGATTTAACTCAAAGAAGGAGCTCAGATCACTGTGTTGGCATCGCTGTACAGGTGTCCGGTTTGTTTTAGAACATGTGCTAAAATCTTATTTACTCACTTCTAGACTTTTTACCCCCCATATCAGCCTGCAGGTGCACAGTGGTCTGTGGACACCCTCCTTGCTCTGTCGTAAAACAGGAAATAAAAAGCAACTGGTTTTGACTTTAATGCACTGAGACTGTGGAACTCACAGAACTCTCTTGTCAGAAAGGCAGCTTCTAACAGCTTTTAAGTGAAGACTAAGAACACTTTTCTATTTTATTCAAATAGATTATATATATTTTGTTTAAATATATGTTATAAATGTTAAAATGACAGCTCGTATAAGCTTGTATTTTTACCTTTCGATCATTTTTATAATTGCTTTGAGTTGCTTTTACCACGATAAACAGTACAAAATATGAGGTGTTGAAATTGTCAAAAGTTTTAAAGCGCTTTATGACGTAAAGTGTGATGACAGTCCTTGGCGGTCTATGTAACAATTCTTCTTGAAGTAGGTCATCGGGCCAACAGTATATAAACATTACAGCTCAAGTGCTTTTGTATCTGAACGCTTTTAGGTAAGTAATTTAGCAGCTGCGGTATTAATAATGATTTTAATGGCAAATTCAATTGCAGGTAAAATAAAAATGGCGGATAACTTTCTTTCTAGCTTCGTGAAGCGGTCGCGCTATATTATACATATATACCATAATAAGAAACATAATATGTACAGTAGAATTTTTCACTTTAAGCTGGCATTATCCAGAACCGGGTCAGGGCCCGGACCCGGACCGTGCAGTGTGGTCCGTCGGCCTTCTAAAGATGTTTAGGAGATCGGGGCGCCCTTGGATTTGATTAGAAACTTGCATAATTTCTTAACTTGACCCCATTATCTTAAAAAAAAAACGGCCAGGCCAAGACCAAAGCATGAAGGCTGCGAGGATCGGGGGACTCTCATTTTTGGTCACAGCGTACAGTAGTAGATCAGTAACCTCTGTTTATCGTGATAACCTTTAATTATTTTCCAGTACTTTTTTAAATGATAAAACACATTGTCTCGCCAGTTTTGCTAAAGATACGGTTTTAGTGTTTACGCATAAATTTGTAAGCCGTAGGTTTAAATCTCGTGGTCTTATTTTCTGCATTTTCATCGTAAGGGAAGGCGCTCGTTTGCGATTTACGCGCTGAACATTGTAAGCAGAGGAGCCTTAAGGCACAGCCTCGCCTTAACACCATCGTTTGCATTGTCATTGTCATCCAGAAAAGCAGTCGTAAGAAAATGAATCTGTGGCGGCTCCGAACATTAAAAAAACTATATCTAGACTGCAAATACATCCCAATCTTACTATCAACACGTTTTAAGAGCCCTCTCCTTTCCACCGGTATACAAGCTAAGAGAGAAATATTGGAAATCCCATCTGAAGTAGCCCTCGTCTCACCTTCGGAGCTGTGAGCGATGGGGATCATAATTAAAAGGGGTACAGTTACTTTGAAAATGTGAATGTGATACTTAAATTTAAATAAAATAAAAAGATAAATTATATAACACAGACTGCTATCTATGTCCATGTGTTTAAGACGTATGAATCGGTTTTAAAACAGGCACACCCCTTTACTTCTCACAAATCCAACTGGAGTCTCAGTCCGTCGTCGCGATGAATTAGGAGCTCAGATGTAGGCTAAGTGATTGCAATTTACTTATTTAAAAGAACCACTTCAAATCAAAAGGGAGCCATTTTGTAATGGTAGTTATCGTATTATACAGTATACGTAATTGTAGATATACAGTACATAAAGGGTATGAATAGGTGTGAGCTTTTACTGTATATTTAATATTTTATCTGACCCACTTGTAGAAACCGCCTACTCAGATTTAGTTAAGTGGTCTGCCACCATAAAGACAGAAAAATATAATGACACCCTGTTACATTAACTGTAAAATAAACGCCGTAACTGCGGCCATATGAAAATTTGGATACAAATTATACAAACATCCTAAGGAGCTCTATGACATATGAGCGTCGTAATAATGGTTGGTGACCTGACGTAACAGTGCTCCCTGAATTACATGATCTGTATATACCCAAATACAGATATATCACTCAACACGGAGCTGTGTTAGTGAAATGATTGTTCTGATGTACGGCTGATGTCCAAACACTGAAAACATGATTGTGAATGCAATCGCACTCCCGAGCTCCATTGGGTATGGTTAAAATAACTTTTTATAGTTCATCACATTCAAAGTGTGTGTACTTGATGAAAGTGTAACACGCATTTGGAGGAGTTATTCAGGATTTTCTTTCATTCAACTATTTCAAGACCCATTATTTTCAGATGTTGTAGTATACGTGAATAATGAAAGGCCTTCATATTACACAATGAAGGAATGACTTCGCAGGTGTGAAGAATAAAAGATTAATTCAGCTCACTTTGGGGAGTTTCACAATGGCCCTCCTTATAGAAATGTGGGTTTGATTAAAGGAGTGAAGAAAAAGCACTGAATAATATTTGCTTCTGTAAACGTAATCATCTCAAAATATGGTTGAAGAAATTGAAGAAGGTTAAACATAATCCAAAACGTATAAGGTCAATTTAAGTACAACCAGAATTCTAGTGTTTATGCAATGCATCTGTGGGTTGATATGAAATACGGCCGTACTTAAACTAAACGAGGTTATCGAGAGCATATTCCGAGTACGGCTGTGGCCAGTTGTACTGTGAACTGCGAGGACCGTATCTTATCCTGAACGGGCTGTGCGAATACCGTCCTCTGCTGGCAGAAGGAATAGATTACAACGGCACTGTATTGGCGATTAGTCCTTTTGCTAGAATATTGAAACAACAAGGAGTCCGCGGAGTCAAGCAATGCTGAATAAACAAGTACCTGAAATTCAATAGGATTTTGTGTATTGATTACAAATAGGTGTGGAATTCTCATGTACAGTGGTATTCATGGATTCCTTACACAAGCAGCCGTTGTTATGATACTTTCGTAATCTGAATATAAATCTGTTATCTACTTAAAACTGTAATTATTGAATAGATTAATGTCTTTGAAATGCTTCATTAACTGGGCAGTTTCCATGTTTGGAAATGTTTTTATTTTGATTGCTGATTGCTAGATACTGTATGTTTAATAGGCATGCTGTTAATATTTTCTACAAGAGCCAAATAAGACAGTTATGCTGTAGTAAGTTATACATAAGTTATATAACATAAGTTATACAGTTTTTTGTTCTGAGGTCAATTTGAATCTCATACTAAATTACTGGTGTCCTTTAATCTGAGAAACACTATCTGATTGATCACCTGATGCCTAGAAATTAGCATGCACAGTAGCCCAGCGTTTAGCATTGCTAGCTCACAGTGCTGAGGCCCTGGGTACACTTCTGGACCTGGGGTGCTATCTGTATGGAGCTTGTATGTTCTCCCCATGTTTGCATGAGTTTGCTTTGGGTGCTCCGGCTTCCTCCCACAGTTCAAAGAACTACTGGTAGGTTAATTGGCTTCTGGGATAATTGGTGAGTGTCTGTGTCTTCCCTGCATTGGACTACCATCCAGTCCCAGGTATCTCCTGCTTATTACTTTCTGAGGCTCTGGCTCCCCCGTGCCCCGCGACCCCCTGACCCCCTGACCCTGAATTGGATGAAGCGGTTAGAAAATGGGTGGTTTCTGTTATGCTCTGGTCATGCTCTGCCATAGCAACAACTTGTAAAAAATGCAGATGCTAGGATTTAACTCAAAGAAGGAGCTCAGAGCACTGTGTTGGCATCACTGTACAGGTGTCCGGTTTGTTTTAGAACATGTGCTAAAATCTTATTTACTAACTTCTAGACTTTTTACCCCCCATATCAGTCTGCAGGTGCACAGTGGTCTGTGGACACCCTCCTTGCTCTGTCGTAAAAGAGGAAATAAAAAGCAACTGGTTTTGACTTTAATGCACTGAGACTGTGGAACTCACAGAACTCTCTTGTCAGAAAGGCAGCTTCTAACAGCTTTTAAGTGAAGACTAAGAACACTTTTCTATTTTATTAAAATAGATTATATATGTTTTGTTTAAATATATGTTATAAATGTTAAAACGACAGCTCGTATAAGCTTGTATTTTTACCTTTCGATCATTTTTAGAATTGCTTTGAGTTGCTTTTACCATGATAAACAGTACAAAATATGAGGTGTTGAACTTGTCTAAAGTTTTAAAGCGCTTTATGACGTAAAGTGTGATGACAGTCCTTGGCGGTCTATGTAACAATTCTTCTTGAAGTAGGTCATCGGGCCAACAGTATACAAACATTACAGCTCAAGTGCTTTTGTATCTGAACGCTTTTAGGTAAGTTATTTAGCAGCTGCGGTATTAATAATGATTTTAATGGCAAATTCAATTGCAGGTAAAATAAAAATGGCGGATAACTTTCTTTCTAGCTTCGTGAAGCGGTCGCGCTATATTATACATATATACCATAATAAGAAACATAATATGTACAGTAGAATTTTTCACTTTAAGCTGGCATTATCCAGAACCGGGTCAGGGCCCGGACCCGGACCGTGCAGTGTGGTCCGCCGGCCTTCTAAAGATGTTTAGGAGATCGAGGCGCCCTTGGATTTGATTAGAAACTTGCATAATTTCTTAACTTGACCCCATTATCTTAAAAAAAACGGCCAGGCCAAGACCAAAGCATGAAGGCTGCGAGGATCGGGGGACTCTCATTTTTGGTCACAGCGTACAGTAGTAGATCAGTAACCTCTGTTTATCGTGATAACCTTTAATTATTTTCCAGTACTTTTTTAAATGATAAAACACACTGTCTCGCCAGTTTTGCTAAAGATACGGTTTTAGTGTTTACGCATAAATTTGTAAGCCGTAGGTTTAAATCTCGTGGTCTAATTTTCTGCATTTTCATCGTAAGGGAAGGCGCTCGTTTGCGATTTACGCGCTGAATATTGTAAGCAGAGGAGCCTTAAGGCACAGCCTCGCCTTAACACCATCGTTTGCATTGTCATTGTCATCCAGAAAAGCAGTCGTAAGAAAATGAATCTGTGGCGGCTCCGAACATTAAAAAAACTATATCTAGACTGCAAATACATCCCAATCTTACTATCAACACGTTTTAAGACCCCTCTCCTTTCCACCGGTATACTGTACAAGCTAAGAGAGAAATATTGGAAATCCCATCTGAAGTAGCCCTCGTCTCACCTTCGGAGCTGTGAGCGATGGGGATCATAATTAAAAGGGGTCCAGTTACTTTGAAAATGTGTATGTGATACTTAAATTTAAATAAAATAAAAAGATAAATTATATAACACAGACTGCTATCTATGTCCATGTGTTTAAGACGTATGAATCGGTTTTAAAACAGGCACACCCCTTCTCACAAATCCGACTGGAGTCTCAGTCCGTCGTCGCGATGAATTAGGAGCTCAGATGTAGGCTAAGTGATTGCAATTTACTTATTTAAAAGAACCACTTCAAATCAAAAGGGAGACATTTTGTAATGGTAGTTATCGTATTATAGTATACGATAACTGTATACGTAGTATACGTAATTGTAGATATACAGTACATAAAGGGTATGAATAGGTGTGAGCTTTTACTGTATATTTAATATTTTATCTGACCCACTTGTAGAAACCGCCTACTCAGATTTATTTAAGTGGTCTGCCACCATAAAGACAGAAAAATATAATGACACCCTGTTACATTAACTGTAAAATAAACGCCGTAACTGCGGCCATATGAAAATTTGGATAAAGATTATACAAACATCCTAAGGAGCTCTATGACATATGAGCGTCGTAATAATGGTTGGTGACCTGACGTAACAGTGCTCCCTGAATTACGTGATCTGTATATACCCAAATACAGATATATCACATAGGGAGATGCAGTCAAACATTGCATTGCTATCGTCGTGGTGAACTATTTCTCCGCTGTTTAAAACTTGTTTGGTAAGTGTCATCAAATATGCTTGTCAATTTGTAGCGAAATCGATATACTGTATCATAATCCTTCAGCTATCTATAATGTAGTGAAACGGCTAATTAATATTGATAAATTCCCTTATTCACAGTGACTTTTGCTCAAACCCCTGTTGCATAATGGGTTAATTTTATATAAAAAAACATTTATATCATAGATATAATACAAGCTTTGAAATGAAATAGCACATTTCCAGGTTTCAGTTAAACATTTTTAAAAAAGCTCATGACTTTAAGCATTCTGAACATTGAGAATGTTATTTGGGAAACAAATGTTTATTATAATGTTTATGTTTAGGATCTGTCTCCTACTGAGTCAGCATGCAGCATTCAACACCATTAGGTTTAATATTAAAAAGTTGTGTATTTCCTGAATTGTTTTTTTTTATTCTTTTCTATTAGACCATACTAGACTGTGCAGGATATCATTTATTTGCCATTTTTGCCTTTTCCAGATACCTGGGAAACAAAGCTCATATCTCATTTGCCAATGGAGCCCAGTCCTAAGCCTGGTGCTCTGTCCCCCTCCCCGAAGGACACAGACTCGAATCGACCCGCGCCCTTAAGGCAACAGGATCTGATCTCCACGTACTGCCCGCCTCCCAAGATACAGCTTCTGAAGGACACCTTCCAAGAGAAACTGATGCAGGAAAAGGAGAAAAAAATGATCGCCATGTACAATCGGCGGCAGGAGGCAGCTCTACAGAAGATGAGAAAATGTTTCCAATATGTCAAATACGCTGCGGAGAAGAAGATGGGGGACAGCTATCGCTTCCAAGCCCAACAGGGCCCCGAGAAGAACATTGTGGGGTATGATCGGTCTTACCCCCTGAAGCCTATGGGTAACAGGAAAGTCTCCGGCCCTGGTGAGGTTCGGGCTGTGGACCGCCCGGACGCACAGAGTGATTCCTTGTTTGCCCCCACCCCGCCTCAGGATGGTCATGAGAGGCCCTGCGAGAGGCCGGGCAGGAGGGGCTCAAGAGTATGCAAACCTAAGGACAGGACTGTCCTCCCCATGGTGGCGACCCCTCCAGGGCAATGCCCTTCTCATGCCAATGGGAAGGAGCACTTTCAGTTGCAAGAGGAGCTACGAAAAGTGGCCGAGGCAGAGGCAGCTGAAGGAGGAGCATCGCCGGAGGGAGGCCAGCCTGCAGGATGAGATGCGCCGGAAGGAGGCCATGATGAAGGACGAGATTCGCCAGAAGGAGGCCATGATGCAGGCGAAGCTCTTCAGAGCTCAGGAGGAGCTGAGGATGGTTCCGAGAGAGATGGAAGACTCCAGAGAGGTGGCCGGAAGGGAAAATAGAGGCGAGGCAGAGCGAGCTTTGCCCCAGAGGACCATGGGCCAACCACCGCTCTAAGGCCGTGCCTCTTCTGACCTGCAGAATGGAGAAGCAAAAAGCCTTCACTCCAAGGAAAGCCCTTCCTATCAGAGGAGACAACCTTGATTATGGTTCTCCAATGGAAGATGGCGGATGCGCAGAATCGCACTTTCCCTCTGCGCTTTCCCATCAGGAGAGACGTCAAGTGAGCCCTTGCAGCCGTGGGCTAGAAGACGTCCCCTGTGGAAGGAGAAAGTATCTCAAGAAAGCAAGGCTCCCTGAAAGCGACGTGTCAGCGGCACAGGCCGCGCAGGGCCACTTCAGAAATAACACCACATGTCTGGATGAACAAACTCTGTCAGTGGAAAACAGATATTTGTCCCCTACAAGTCTGATGTGCCCTACCGCTGAGCAATTTCCATATGAGAATAGCCAGAGTGGAAACCCTCAGCTGGTGCCCTGTGAACTGTGTCACGGGAAGTTTGCTGTAGAGAGGCTGGAGAAACACAGCAAGATCTGCAAGAAGCTTCAGAATTCAAAGAGGAAGGTTTTTGACTCTTTCAAGCACAGGGCCAAGGGAACAGAACTGGAGACATACATCCATAAGAAGAAGGTTAAACCGCCAATCGTGGTAAGGGCTATCCTTAAACTCTTTCCAAGCTTCCCTTTTTTTCTCCTAGAGTCAGACTCAGCTTATAAATCAATGTAAACAATAAATAAGTGTTTTATGAAGTACTCTTCTGAAAAACTGCCGCAAAGGCACATTTGCCAGACAGAATAAATGTGTCTTAGTGACTTCTGAATTCTGTTGTAAAAATCTACATATCAAGCAAATAGCACTCACAGGAAACAAAACCATAACTACGTAAATTGTACTCTCTACCCAATGACCTGAAAGGTAGCCCCAGAAAGCTACTTTATTACTGTATTGATATTTTCTTGCCTTGTGAATGGTTTGTGACCAGACTGTGTACGCAGTGCTAGTCTGGACTTTTTCTGGAAGCTGTTTTATTGGTTTCATTTCCTGTTCCCAGCTGAGAAAGAACAACTGGAGGCAGAAGCACGAGGATTTCATTCGGAGCATCAAACAGGCCAGGGAGGTGCAGCAGGTGATCACGCAAGGAGGGAAAGTTGTGAACCTGCCCCAGCCCCCCGCGAATCCAAACCCCGACTACGTGCCCTGCCCTCACTGCGGCCGGCGCTTTGCCCCCAGGCCGGCACAGAGGCACTTCCCCAAGTGTCAGCACATCAGGAGCCGCCCTCCTCCTCCTCCTCGCAGATGAAAACTGATGTGAAGAAGAGCAAAAGAGTCATGATCTTGGCTCACGACTCACGTCCTGCTTTTTCTTTTTAGAAACACATTTAGCACAGTTCATCCGTATGATGATGAAAAAAAAATGTTACCTTATTTTAATTAAATGATTTTTTTTGGTGGACTGGTGTTTGCGTAGCTGTGGTTATTTCAGTTTTTCTCTTATCATTCATACACCTTGACCTCCTAAAAATAATTTTTCAACCTGGAACGTACAATTAGCAGGCAATAGAACAGGTCACATTGGTCTTGGAACCATCAAAAAGCAGTATTCACACATTCTCGGCATCAATTTTCCTTAAAAACAACTGAAAAAGCAAGGTAAAGAGTGATTGATTTTTTTAATGAAAGTTATTTGATTTAATTTATTTAATTTTCATAATATTTGAAATATGTTGGGATTAATGTGACTCAATATTATCTGCAGCTCTTACACTCCAGGCACCTGATAAAGTGGAACGCAGTGTCTTTGCCTTACATGGCCTCATGCACAGCTTAAAATGCAACACCAAGTAATACAACAAACAACAGGGAAAACCATTCACGATCAGACACATCCGTTGATTGCTGGCTCTCAGTAAAGGGACATTGCATCATTACATCACAAAATAGACTACATTTCAAGGTTAAAGAATTACCATGTTCTGCGATTCAGAACGAGGCAGCAAAACTTCCTATAATCTGTTGTGGCCCTATGACATTGTAAAGGAGCAGGCTTGTGAATACATCTCGTTTAATCCAATGGAAATATAACTCTCAACTTTTTTACGTTTTTGCCAATAAATAATACTACATTGTTAACTCTGCATAAAGAACCTTGGAATGGAACGTTTTTTGCAGTGAAATGTTTGCTGCATAACCTATACCCTTTCTCTCCTACATCACATTGCATTAGTCATTACAGTGATTAGTGAGCAGGAAGGGCTGCATCACATCGCAATTTGTGTGGAACTTGAATGCGAATTTGTTACAACATGGCGTAACTTACAGTCCTTTCACAAAATTCATGATTTTGTGCTCAATTTTGAGTTTGTAAAGTTTTTCTATAATGTCAATGATTTTATTTTGTGACTGAAATTAAATAATTTTGTGTCTGCAAAATTGGGACTGTAGTTCCACCTTAACCTACTAGTACTGTATGTCTTTGGACTGTGGGAAGAAACTGGAGCACCTGGAAGAAATCCACACAAATGAAGGGAGAACATACAATTCCATCCAGACTGCACCCCAGGAATTGAACCCAGAACCCCAGCTCTGTGAACCACAGTGCCAGCTCATTGCTATAGTCACTATAATTAATGTCAAAACTCATTTGCAAATGAGCAGCCTGGGATCCAAAAGGATCAAGACAAGGATCCAAACAAAGCACTATCCCAAAGCTTGGCTTTGTACCGTATATAATACAGGGCTTGATGCAGAAGGCAGATAATCAAAGTCCATGCAATAATTGCTAAGGGAAAGTGACTTTGTGTTCTTGGAGGGAAGTCACTCAACACGGAGCTGTGTTAGTGAAATGATTGTTCTGATGTACGGCTGATGTCCAAACACTGAAAACATGATTGTGTATGCAATCGCACTCCTGAGCTCCATTGGGTATGGTTAAAATAACTTTTTATAGTTCATCACATTCAAAGTGTGTGTACTTGATGAAAGTGTAACACGCATTTGGAGGAGTTATTCAGGATTTTCTTTCATTCAACTATTTCAAGACCCATTATTTTCAGATGTTGTAGTATACGTGAATAATGAAAGGCCTTCATATTACACAATGAAGGAATGACTTCGCAGGTGTGAAGAATGAAAGATTAATTCAGCTCACTTTGGGGAGTTTCACAATGGCCCTCCTTATAGAAATGTGGGTTTGATTAAAGGAGTTGTAGAGAAAACCGGTTCAGGGACGCCAAATATGTAATCATAGTGGCTCTCTGAAGGCACCAGTTCTGTAGGGTTTGGGCATTTACTGAGACAATTATTAATTGTAGCAGTAAATCACAAAGTTGATTCTTTTGATGGCTTTAGAATCCAACCATGCGACATAACTCAAACAACGCGCACACACAGGTACTAATACACGAGGATACATTTATTAATACATAGAATATGCATATAAACCTAACAGATCTTATCGAGAGGGTTATCAGAATACAAAAGATATATATTCAATCAGTTACAAAGTGTTACACATATCAAGAGGACATACGTTCAGTATATCATTCATTAAGACCGTTTCGTAAAGTGAACTTGGTTACAACTTCTACATTAGATACTCAAAACAAGTACATAACTCTTAGGAATTAAATTGATATCAACTGGTTGGGATAACAATTGAATTCTCGAGCTGTAATGCATTGAAGTTGAATACTCATCCAATCTCTGGGGATTCAGATCTCCTGCGGGCACAAAGAAACAGTTGCAGGCTGTTGCTGTCCAATCCGCGCTCTCTGGCTCCGTGCCAGGCTGTGCTGTGCGGCTTGCGACGGTGCGCTGCTGATGCTCACTGTTGGCATTAACTAGCAAAGTTTGTGCACAGGAGAAAAGATGACTGTGGGTCCCAGCAAGTCAGGAAGAGGACCGGTTCGTTCCTGATGAAGAGCTAGTTCTGAATAGTGATTCAGCTGTCCACAGTTCCGACCTGTTCACGAGGCCTGCTGCTGGTTACTCTCTGGCAACCTCCACTCTAGACTCTTAGAACAAAGGAAAGTTCTGGCACTCGGACACACTGGCCGTTCCGTGGTTGTCCGGGCTGAGTCTCAGGATGGTCAGGAGGCGCGCTGCGAGAATGTCCTGCCCTTGGGAGCCTTCTGCTCCTGGGCCGTCCTGCCCTGGAATTCTCCTTTGAATTCCCTTTAG
Source organism: Lepisosteus oculatus (assembly GCF_040954835.1). Taxonomy (NCBI): domain Eukaryota; kingdom Metazoa; phylum Chordata; class Actinopteri; order Semionotiformes; family Lepisosteidae; genus Lepisosteus; species Lepisosteus oculatus. Next base: position 2,924,087 of record NW_027167902.1, on the reverse strand, counting down.
AATCTGTCTGAATCTTGTTGAATCTCCCAGGCTCTCTGTGTTGCCTGTTTTTACCTGGAGGAACTTCAGCTCATTGATTGGCTGAAAGTTCCATGGGCATCAGAGTCCCACGTGGGTTACTCGGCCCTACCAGTCCCTGATTGGTTGATCAAGGTGAGATATGAGTCACTTAGTCCTGACACTTAGGAATGCAATCCAGATGTCCAACTCGCACTCCCTAGACAGATAGGCGCCAATGGATGACCATTGATCATGATAGCCAGGCTTAGCTAAGTGCATCCCCCTTTGGGAGCTGTCCTTGGACCTTAAATCACCTTGCATGAATGGTTTCTCTGTGACTGCACCACAGAGATGAACAGAGAAATGAGGCCTAATTTGGGAAAGCTCAGAAACACTTAATTCTGCCTTATTAATAAGCCTCGCTGCTACATATCCCCCCTTTTTGAAGGCCACGAGGTCCCGAGGCATTGTTGCCTTCAAAACAAAACAGAGTTAAGTGATGTCCCTTGCCATTAGAACATTAACCTTAAATGTCCACATTACTCCTCGAGAATTCATACTGGAACCAGCATTGGATACAAACAGGATGAATAACATCTGGAGTATGTATAAACACGGTAGGATACATTATCTAAGTCTAGGAATTACACATCAGGAAGTTCACTGTCAATATCTGATACCTCTGTGGTAGATATTTGGGGAGAAGTCACTTCCTTTCTTTTGACATGCTACCTTTGACTCATTCATGCTACCCAGAGTACATCTTGATGTGAGACTACATCATTCAGAGTACACTGTCAGTCATGATCCAGCTACCTGGCAGTAGTGTTACAATAACAACAGTTCCTGTTCCCAGCCCCCCGATAAACCACAACACCTGTGTTGGGTATCTGCTAGGGTGATTTGGAGGTTTGTTCCATTAAAGCAAACTAACTACCTGTACCTCTTCAGGGCTTACTGTTTCTTGGATTTCTATCCAATTCAATAGTGTGGCACCTGAAGGCATCCAAGACCTCAAGTTTGGTCTTATATCGTCTGGTTCCAGACCGTACAGTGTTAAGTTACCATGCTGTACTATGGCCTCCTCGGGAAAACTATTGGTTAGGTAGCTGCATTGTGGTAGCTGTATCATGCCTGTCACAAGTCATGGTGACAGTTAAATGTGGTGTGCTGACCAGCCATTTACTTCCCACCTGCTCTTCATGGGGTTCATTAACCTCCCTCTGCTCGTTAGTAGCTTTACACCCTTCATTGGTGAATCATTTAGACACAGCCAATGGATAGCTTTGGTAGCCATACCCATCTCAAGATTTGGAACCGAATTCAATCTTGGTTTGCCTTCTGGGTGAGCTATGAGCGATGGGGTTAATGTCACATACTCCTCTACTGAGAAGAGTGGAATCAAGTGGGTTGGGATTTGTGCCGTGGTTAGACTGGCTACAGTGGCACTAAACTCCCTTAACAGGTCTTGTGTCAACATTCTGGCCTGTTGCACACAAGCATATACCCACTGTATAACACCAACAATCATGTCCACTGGTTGGGGAATAAGGTTTAACCCTGTTGCATAGGAAATTGCCTGTAGGGTTTTCCCTAAGCTTTCCAACTTTTGCTGCTGTCGATACAGTCTGTCACTACCCTCTGGCATCTCTGACACCTGCCTTCTTGGGGCAGTCAGGGTGAGAGTGCCAGTAGCACACAAACCTACCAGAAATAGCAAATGCACAACAGTGGTGGCAGCAATCAGTCCTCCCAAAAGTCTTTTCGGGTGGCTGATCCCAGTCATCTCCTTCTGAGTGACTGTTGCCTTTCTAAGCTGGCGCAGCATGTACATGGTGTCTTTCTCAGTATGCCCTGTGGCATCTTGGGCACCAACATCCTGGAAATCTGTGGAGATCTGACGCAGCTGTTGATGCTGCTCCTCCGTTTCCAGGGCATCTGCTTTTTCGATTTGTTCATGCCTGTGCTCTAGGAACCCTGCAGGGGGCGGTGCAGCGGTGGAGCATGCCTGACCCTCGGCTGAGTGGTCATCTGGAGCACCTGAGTGATCTGGGATTGTTACCCCATTCTCACTGTTCAGGTCCACCCTGCACACCTCCTGATTGAGGAATCCCTCTATCGGCATGTTTACAATCGTTCGCTGGGCGTAGGTGTAGGACACCTGCTCGCTCCCCACTTCCCTCGCTAGGGGTTCAGGGAGCTGCCCCAGCACTGGGATAGCTAGTTCACTGTCTTTGAACTCACTATCACTCACCAGGCCCATGTCAGTGCAGGCGGGGATTCTGACACCTCTCTTTGCGATGTCCTGCACTGGCAGGCGGGTGACTTTACCATCCAGCTCCAGTCTGGCTGAACCACTGTTGGTCAGACTCAGACTGACAGACTGAGCTGGTGGCTGTAAGAAAACCGTCTCGGCTTTCATTCCCTGTCCCTTCTGGGGGACTGGGTGTGTTGGCAACCCTGCCGTTGAGGCAGGAACAATCAGGTCAGTCTCACTCACTACCTGGTAGTTGTGAGAAATACTGTTACCTGACTGCAGGTTCCCTGGGTCACAGCAGAGGGAATCGGCATCTGGGATCAGGTGTGTCCACAGCGCAGTAGTCTCAGCGTCCAGCTGGACCTCCTGTCTAACCTGTGAATGTTGCACCAGTGGCACCTGGCGGTGGCCCTGTGACAGCTGCTCAAGCAGATCCTCACTAATAGAGGACCTCTCAGGGCTAAGGGTGAGGGCTACATCACCAACCTGCTCTCCTGCCATCTGGATCCCTTCCACCACTGCAGGGTGGTGGTCCTGACCCCTCTTGGGTGCCAGGGTGCACAGGGAAAGCTCCTTTTCATCGCCAGGTGGGGAGATCTGCTCCTCTTTAGGGACGTAAAAGGGGTGTGCTTTACCTGGTGGATCAGGCGGCTGCTTGGAGCACCGCTCCTGTGGCATGGAGGCTGTTGTGACCTCAGCCGGGACACGACTTCCCTGTATATCCGGGGAACAAGGAAATATTTTTATTTCTTGTCCAGAGGGAACGGAAGGAATCTCCGCATAGGCTTCTGTGTTCGGTGGGCACTGTGTGAGCACAGTCTGCCTCTTGGCCCCCCTTTCCTTCTGTACAGAAGGCTTAGGAGCCTTGACCTGTTTCCACACCTTGCCTTTCTGGTGATCCACCAAAGGTTCCTCTCTGAGTCGCATGCCCTTTCCTTTTTCTACCCGTTTGAGCTTGCCGTGTGACATCAAACACCTTTCAACCTCAGTGTCAATCAGTGTCTCACTGGGTAAGACATCTCCCATGGCAGCCTTGAGGTAAAAGCTTCTTGCTTTTCCTCTGCGTTTTACTGCCTGCTCTGTGACTTCAGGGGTGGAGTCAGCACTCACTTGGGAGTGGCTGACCTTATCCAGGCAGGAACCCTTCCGCTCAATCAGATAGACTGGGGGAGGGAGAGGGGGCGGGTCTCCGCCTCCTCCAGTGGAGAGTATCAGCTCATTCACGCTTCCGGCAGCCTTGGGGAACGGTTGTCCCTGTCCTAATAAAGCTTGTTCAAGCCTGGCCAGGCGGGCGGCTACTGAATCCTTTTGTTCAGCTTTTTCTAGCCCTTTCCCTCCCCCGGTGTTCTCATGGCACTTAGGACGCTGGGTGCGGTCCAGTGTGCCTGCTTTGGAACGGGGCTTAGCCAGCTCAGGAGCCTGTGCTCCTTCGAGCAGGGGGGAATTAACCCTGCTGGCTCTGACGGCGAACGCAGTCGCTTTAGCAACTTTTTGCTCAGAGCGACTTTGGACATCATACTCCCAGGCTTTCTGCACGAATCTCTTGATATCAGTCATTTTCATGGTCTGTGCATCTGTATGCATTAAGATCATCTTTCTGACTGACGGGTGGAGATTCGCAATGAATAAACCCTTGAAATGTGTGTTCTCTTCGCAACCCTCATCATTTCGCCCTGCAAAATAAGTTCGTCTAAGTCTCTCGTAATATTTGCGAGGGGACTCTGCTCTCTCGTGCTTAATGTTAAGAGCGGCGGCTATCGCGGCAGTTGGGTCAATAAACGCACTGTATTCTTCGATAAGTGCTTGACACAGCTCCTCAAAATCATTACAGACTTCTTTCATCTGCCTAGCCATCCACTCATGTACGGCTCTGCTGGTAGTTTTCCTGACCAGAAACACTTTCTCCTGTTCTGTGGCGTTTGGCAGGTACTGCAGGTTATACCTGAGGTCTTGAATATAACTCTCGATATTATTCTCCGACACTGCGGGGTCAAATCTCTCTATGTCCTTCGCTAGCTCTCTCAGAGAATGGAGATTTATCCTAGCTTATCCGCTGACGGAGATATGGAAGAGATCGTGGTCAGACTTGTCGCTGCTAGAGAGAGTGCTTAATAGCGACTCGAATTCAGACCTTTTAGCAACCATCGTTAAACTTAAAGAGTATTACTTTTAAGTACGAAATCACAGTTTTACCACAGAAAACCACAAGATCAAGTATGCAATCAACCCGGTAGATCGCAAAAGATCACAAAACAATCAAGCACTGCTTAAAGAGCAAGGGGAACTTTTTCTTTCGGCTTTCAGCACACTGTATTGTCGTGTATGAAACCCGCGGCGTTTTATATTGAATTATTCCGCTTGGTTGACTCATTTCAGTCTTGCCACGCCCACCCAGGGACGCCAAATAAATGTAGAGAAAACCGGTTCAGGGACGCCAAATATGTAATCATAGTGGCTCTCTGAAGGCACCAGTTCTGTAGGGTTTGGGCATTTACTGAGACAATTATTAATTGTAGCAGTAAATCACAAAGTTGATTCTTTTGATGGCTTTAGAATCCAACCATGCGACATAACTCAAACAACGCGCACACACAGGTACTAATACACGAGGATACATTTATTAATACATAGAATATGCATATAAACCTAACAGATCTTATCGAGAGGGTTATCAGAATACAAAAGATATATATTCAATCAGTTACAAAGTGTTACACATATCAAGAGGACATACGTTCAGTATATCATTCATTAAGACCGTTTCGTAAAGTGAACTTGGTTACAACTTCTACATTAGATACTCAAAACAAGTACATAACTCTTAGGAATTAAATTGATATCAACTGGTTGGGATAACAATTGAATTCTCGAGCTGTAATGCATTGAAGTTGAATACTCATCCAATCTCTGGGGATTCAGATCTCCTGCGGGCACAAAGAAACAGTTGCAGGCTGTTGCTGTCCAATCCGCGCTCTCTGGCTCCGTGCCAGGCTGTGCTGTGCGGCTTGCGACGGTGCGCTGCTGATGCTCACTGTTGGCATTAACTAGCAAAGTTTGTGCACAGGAGAAAAGATGACTGTGGGTCCCAGCAAGTCAGGAAGAGGACCAGTTCGTTTATGATGAAGAGCTAGTTCTGAATAGTGATTCAGCTGTCCACAGTTCCGACCTGTTCACGAGGCCTGCTGCTGGTTACTCTCTGGCAACCTCCACTCTAGACTCTTAGAACAAAGGAAAGTTCTGGCACTCGGACACACTGGCCGTTCCGTGGTTGTCCGGGCTGAGTCTCAGGATGGTCAGGAGGCGCGCTGCGAGAATGTCCTGCCCTTGGGAGCCTTCTGCTCCTGGGCCGTCCTGCCCTGGAATTCTCCTTTGAATTCCCTTTAGAATCTGTCTGAATCTTGTTGAATCTCCCAGGCTCTCTGTGTTGCCTGTTTTTACCTGGAGGAACTTCAGCTCATTGATTGGCTGAAAGTTCCATGGGCATCAGAGTCCCACGTGGGTTACTCGGCCCTACCAGTCCCTGATTGGTTGATCAAGGTGAGATATGAGTCACTTAGTCCTGACACTTAGGAATGCAATCCAGATGTCCAACTCGCACTCCCTAGACAGATAGGCGCCAATGGATGACCATTGATCATGATAGCCAGGCTTAGCTAAGTGCATCCCCCTTTGGGAGCTGTCCTTGGACCTTAAATCACCTTGCATGAATGGTTTCTCTGTGACTGCACCACAGAGATGAACAGAGAAATGAGGCCTAATTTGGGAAAGCTCAGAAACACTTAATTCTGCCTTATTAATAAGCCTCGCTGCTACAGAGTGAAGAAAAAGCACTGAATAATATTTGCTTCTGTAAACGTAATCATCTCAAAATATGGTTGAAGAAATTGAAGAAGGTTAAACATAATCCAAAACGTATAAGGTCAATTTAAGTACAACCAGAATTCTAGTGTTTATGCAATGCATCTGTGGGTTGATATGAAATATGGCCGTACTTAAACTAAACGAGGTTATCGAGAGCATATTCCGAATACGGCTTTGGCCAGTTGTACTGTGAACTGCGAGGACCGTATCTTATCCTGAACTGGCTGTGCGAATACCGTCCTCTGCTGGCAGAAGGAATAGATTACAACGGCACTGTATTGGCGATTAGTCCTATTGCTAGAATATTGAAACAACAAGGAGTCCGCGGAGTCAAGCAATGCTGAATAAACAAGTACCTGAAATTCAATAGGATTTTGTGTATTGATTACAAATAGGTGTGGAATTCTCATGTACAGTGGTATTCATGGATTCCTTACACAAGCAGCAGTTGTTATGATGCTTTCGTAATCTGAATATAAATCTGTTATCTACTTAAAACTGTAATTATTGAATAGATTAATGTCTTTGAAATGCTTCATTAACTGGGCAGTTTCCATGTTTGGAAATGTTTTTATTTTGATTGCTGATTGCTAGATACTGTATGTTTAATAGGCATGCTGTTAATATTTTCTACAAGAGCCAAATAAGACAGTTATGCTGTAGTAAGTTCTATGTAAGTTATATAACATAAGTTATATTTTGTTCTGAGGTCAATTTGAATCTCATACTAAATAACTGGTGTCCTTTTATCTGAGAAACACTACCTGATTGATCACCTGATGCCTAGAAATTAGCATGCACAGTAGCCCAGCGTTTAGCATTGCTAGCTCACAGTGCTGAGGCCCTGGGTACACTTCTGGACCTGGGGTGCTATCTGTATGGAGCTTGTATGTTCTCCCCATGTTTGCATGAGTTTGCTTTGGGTGCTCCGGCTTCCTCCCACAGTTCAAAGAACTACTGGTAGGTTAATTGGCTTCTGGGATAATTGGTGAGTGTCTGTGTCTTCCCTGCATTGGACTACCATCCAGTCCCAGGTATCTCCTGCTTATTACTTTCTGAGGCTCTGGCTCCCCCGTGCCCCGCGACCCCCTGACCCCCTGACCCTGAATTGGATGAAGCGGTTAGAAAATGGGTGGTTTCTGTTATGCTCTGGTCATGCTCTGCCATAGCAACAACTTGTAAAAAATGCAGATGCTAGGATTTAACTCAAAGAAGGAGCTCAGAGCACTGTGTTGGCATCACTGTACAGGTGTCCGGTTTGTTTTAGAACATGTGCTAAAATCTTATTTACTAACTTCTAGACTTTTTACCCCCCATATCAGTTTGCAGGTGCACAGTGGTCTGTGGACACCCTCCTTGCTCTGTCGTAAAAGAGGAAATAAAAAGCAACTGGTTTTGACTTTAATGCACTGAGACTGTGGAACTCACAGAACTCTCTTGTCAGAAAGGCAGCTTCTAACAGCTTTTAAGTGAAGACTAAGAACACTTTTCTATTTTATTAAAATAGATTATATATGTTTTGTTTAAATATATGTTATAAATGTTAAAACGACAGCTCGTATAAGCTTGTATTTTTACCTTTCGATCATTTTTAGAATTGCTTTGAGTTGCTTTTACCATGATAAACAGTACAAAATATGAGGTGTTGAACTTGTCTAAAGTTTTAAAGCGCTTTATGACGTAAAGTGTGATGACAGTCCTTGGCGGTCTATGTAACAATTCTTCTTGAAGTAGGTCATCGGGCCAACAGTATACAAACATTACAGCTCAAGTGCTTTTGTATCTGAACGCTTTTAGGTAAGTTATTTAGCAGCTGCGGTATTAATAATGATTTTAATGGCAAATTCAATTGCAGGTAAAATAAAAATGGCGGATAACTTTCTTTCTAGCTTCGTGAAGCGGTCGCGCTATATTATACATATATACCATAATAAGAAACATAATATGTACAGTAGAATTTTTCACTTTAAGCTGGCATTATCCAGAACCGGGTCAGGGAACGGACCCGGACCGTGCAGTGTGGTCCGCCGGCCTTCTAAAGATGTTTAGGAGATCGAGGCGCCCTTGGATTTGATTAGAAACTTGCATAATTTCTTAACTTGACCCCATTATCTTAAAAAAAACGGCCAGGCCAAGACCAAAGCATGAAGGCTGCGAGGATCGGGGGACTCTCATTTTTGGTCACAGCGTACAGTAGTAGATCAGTAACCTCTGTTTATCGTGATAACCTTTAATTATTTTCCAGTACTTTTTTAAATGATAAAACACACTGTCTCGCCAGTTTTGCTAAAGATACAGTTTTAGTGTTTACGCATAAATTTGTAAGCCGTAGGTTTAAATCTCGTGGTCTAATTTTCTGCATTTTCATCGTAAGGGAAGGCGCTCGTTTGCGATTTCCGCGCTGAATATTGTAAGCAGAGGAGCCTTAAGGCACAGCCTCGCCTTAACACCATCGTTTGCATTGTCATTGTCATCCAGAAAAGCAGTCGTAAGAAAATGAATCTGTGGCGGCTCCGAACATTAAAAAAACTATATCTAGACTGCAAATACATCCCAATCTTACTATCAACACGTTTTAAGACCCCTCTCCTTTCCACCGGTATACAAGCTAAGAGAGAAATATTGGAAATCCCATCTGAAGTAGCCCTCGTCTCACCTTCGGAGCTGTGAGCGATGGGGATCATAATTAAAAGGGGTACAGTTACTTTGAAAATGTGTATGTGATACTTAAATTTAAATAAAATAAAAAGATAAATTATATAACACAGACTGCTATCTATGTCCATGTGTTTAAGACGTATGAATCGGTTTTAAAACAGGCACACCCCTTCTCACAAATCCGACTGGAGTCTCAGTCCGTCGTCGCGATGAATTAGGAGTTCAGATGTAGGCTAAGTGATTGCAATTTACTTATTTAAAAGAACCACTTCAAATCAAAAGGGAGACATTTTGTAATGGTAGTTATCGTATTATAGTATACGATAACTGTATACGTAGTATACGTAATTGTAGATATACAGTACATAAAGGGTATGAATAGGTGTGAGCTTTTACTGTATATTTAATATTTTATCTGACCCACTTGTAGAAACCGCCTACTCAGATTTATTTAAGTGGTCTGCCACCATAAAGACAGAAAAATATAATGACACCCTGTTACATTAACTGTAAAATAAACGCCGTAACTGCGGCCATATGAAAATTTGGATAAAGATTATACAAACATCCTAAGGAGCTCTATGACATATGAGCGTCGTAATAATGGTTGGTGACCTGACGTAACAGTGCTCCCTGAATTACGTGATCTGTATATACCCAAATACAGATATATCACATAGGGAGATGCAGTCAAACATTGCATTGCTATCGTCGTGGTGAACTATTTCTCCGCTGTTTAAAACTTGTTTGGTAAGTGTCATCAAATATGCTTGTCAATTTGTAGCGAAATCGATATACTGTATCATAATCCTTCAGCTATCTATAATGTAGTGAAACGGCTAATTAATATTGATAAATTCCCTTATTCACAGTGACTTTTGCTCAAACCCCTGTTGCATAATGGGTTAATTTTATATAAAAAAACATTTATATCATAGATATAATACAAGCTTTGAAATGAAATAGCACATTTCCAGGTTTCAGTTAAACATTTTTAAAAAAGCTCATGACTTTAAGCATTCTGAACATTGAGAATGTTATTTGGGAAACAAATGTTTATTATAATGTTTATGTTTAGGATCTGTCTCCTACTGAGTCAGCATGCAGCATTCAACACCATTAGGTTTAATATTAAAAAGTTGTGTATTTCCTGAATTGTTTTTTTTTATTCTTTTCTATTAGACCATACTAGACTGTGCAGGATATCATTTATTTGCCATTTTTGCCTTTTCCAGATACCTGGGAAACAAAGCTCATATCTCATTTGCCAATGGAGCCCAGTCCTAAGCCTGGTGCTCTGTCCCCCTCCCCGAAGGACACAGACTCGAATCGACCCGCGCCCTTAAGGCAACAGGATCTGATCTCCACGTACTGCCCGCCTCCCAAGATACAGCTTCTGAAGGACACCTTCCAAGAGAAACTGATGCAGGAAAAGGAGAAAAAAATGATCGCCATGTACAATCAGCGGCAGGAGGCAGCTCTACAGAAGATGAGAAAATGTTTCCAATATCTCAAATACGCTGCGGAGAAGAAGATGGGGGACAGCTATCGCTTCCAAGCCCAACAGGGCCCCGAGAAGAACATTGTGGGGTATGATCGGTCTTACCCCCTGAAGCCTATGGGTAACAGGAAAGTCTCCGGCCCTGGTGAGGTTCGGGCTGTGGACCGCCCGGACGCACAGAGTGATTCCTTGTTTGCCCCCACCCCGCCTCAGGATGGTCATGAGAGGCCCTGCGAGAGGCCGGGCAGGAGGGGCTCAAGAGTACGCAAACCTAAGGACAGGACTGTCCTCCCCATGGTGGCGACCCCTCCAGGGCAATGCCCTTCTCGTGCCAATGGGAAGGAGCACTTTCAGTTGCAAGAGGAGCTACGAAAAGTGGCCGAGGCAGAGGCCGCGCTGAAGGAGGAGCATCGCTGGAGGGAGGCCAGCCTGCAGGATGAGATGCGCCGGAAGGAGGCCATGATGAAGGACGAGATTCGCCAGAAGGAGGCCATGATGCAGGCGAAGCTCTTCAGAGCTCAGGAGGAGCTGAGGATGGTTCCGAGAGAGATGGAAGACTCCAGAGAGGTGGCCGGAAGGGAAAATAGAGGCGAGGCAGAGCGAGCTTTGCCCCAGAGGACCATGGGCCAACCACCGCTCTAAGGCCGTGCCTCTTCTGACCTGCAGAATGGAGAAGCAAAAAGCCTTCACTCCAAGGAAAGCCCTTCCTATCAGAGGAGACAACCTTGATTATGGTTCTCCAATGGAAGATGGCGGATGCGCAGAATCGCACTTTCCCTCTGCGCTTTCCCATCAGGAGAGACGTCAAGTGAGCCCTTGCAGCCGTGGGCTAGAAGACGTCCCCTGTGGAAGGAGAAAGTATCTCAAGAAAGCAAGGCTCCCTGAAAGCGACGTGTCAGCGGCACAGGCCGCGCAGGGCCACTTCAGAAATAACACCACATGTCTGGATGAACAAACTCTGTCAGTGGAAAACAGATATTTGTCCCCTACAAGTCTGATGTGCCCTACCGCTGAGCAATTTCCATATGAGAATAGCCAGAGTGGAAACCCTCAGCTGGTGCCCTGTGAACTGTGTCACGGGAAGTTTGCTGTAGAGAGGCTGGAGAAACACAGCAAGATCTGCAAGAAGCTTCAGAATTCAAAGAGGAAGGTTTTTGACTCTTTCAAGCACAGGGCCAAGGGAACAGAACTGGAGACATACATCCATAAGAAGAAGGTTAAACCGCCAATCGTGGTAAGGGCTATCCTTAAACTCTTTCCAAGCTTCCCTTTTTTTCTCCTAGAGTCAGACTCAGCTTATAAATCAATGTAAACAATAAATAAGTGTTTTATGAAGTACTCTTCTGAAAAACTGCCGCAAAGGCACATTTGCCAGACAGAATAAATGTGTCTTAGTGACTTCTGAATTCTGTTGTAAAAATCTACATATCAAGCAAATAGCACTCACAGGAAACAAAACCATAACTACGTAAATTGTACTCTCTACCCAATGACCTGAAAGGTAGCCCCAGAAAGCTAAGTTATTACTGTATTGATATTTTCTTGCCTTGTGAATGGTTTGCGACCAGACTGTGTACGCAGTGCTAGTCTGGACTTTTTCTGGAAGCTGTTTTATTGGTTTCATTTCCTGTTCCCAGCTGAGAAAGAACAACTGGAGGCAGAAGCACGAGGATTTCATTCGGAGCATCAAACAGGCCAGGGAGGTGCAGCAGGTGATCACGCAAGGAGGGAAAGTTGTGAACCTGCCCCAGCCCCCCGCGAATCCAAACCCCGACTACGTGCCCTGCCCTCACTGCGGCCGGCGCTTTGCCCCCAGGCCGGCACAGAGGCACTTCCCCAAGTGTCAGCACATCAGGAGCCGCCCTCCTCCTCCTCCTCGCAGATGAAAACTGATGTGAAGAAGAGCAAAAGAGTCATGATCTTGGCTCACGACTCACGTCCTGCTTTTTCTTTTTAGAAACACATTTAGCACAGTTCATCCGTATGATGATGAAAAAAAAATGTTACCTTATTTTAATTAAATGATTTTTTTTTGGTGGACTGGTGTTTGCGTAGCTGTGGTTATTTCAGTTTTTCTCTTATCATTCATACACCTTGACCTCCTAAAAATAATTTTTCAACCTGGAACGTACAATTAGCAGGCAATAGAACAGGTCACATTGGTCTTGGAACCAATGTGACCAGTTCTATTCACTGTATTCCAGTATTCACACATTCTCGGCATCAATTTTCCTTAAAAACAACTGAAAAAGCAAGGTAAAGAGTGATTGATTTTTTTAATGAAAGTTATTTGATTTAATTTATTTAATTTTCATAATATTTGAAATATGTTGGGATTAATGTGACTCAATATTATCTGCAGCTCTTACACTCCAGGCACCTGATAAAGTGGAACGCAGTGTCTTTGCCTTACATGGCCTCATGCACAGCTTAAAATGCAACACCAAGTAATACAACAAACAACAGGGAAAACCATTCACGATCAGACACATCCGTTGATTGCTGGCTCTCAGTAAAGGGACATTGCATCATTACATCACAAAATAGACTACATTTCAAGGTTAAAGAATTACCATGTTCTGCGATTCAGAACGAGGCAGCAAAACTTCCTATAATCTGTTGTGGCCCTATGACATTGTAAAGGAGCAGGCTTGTGAATACATCTCGTTTAATCCAATGGAAATATAACTCTCAACTTTTTTACGTTTTTGCCAATAAATAATACTACATTGTTAACTCTGCATAAAGAACCTTGGAATGGAACGTTTTTTGCAGTGAAATGTTTGCTGCATAACCTATACCCTTTCTCTCCTACATCACATTGCATTAGTCATTACAGTGATTAGTGAGCAGGAAGGGCTGCATCACATCGCAATTTGTGTGGAACTTGAATGCGAATTTGTTACAACATGGCGTAACTTACAGTCCTTTCACAAAATTCATGATTTTGTGCTCAATTTTGAGTTTGTAAAGTTTTTCTATAATGTCAATGATTTTATTTTGTGACTGAAATTAAATAATTTTGTGTCTGCAAAATTGGGACTGTAGTTCCACCTTAACCTACTAGTACTGTATGTCTTTGGACTGTGGGAAGAAACTGGAGCACCTGGAAGAAATCCACACAAATGAAAGGAGAACATACAATTCCATCCAGACTGCACCCCAGGAATTGAACCCAGGACCCCAGCTCTGTGAACCACAGTGCCAGCTCATTGCTATAGTCACTATAATTAATGTCAAAACTCATTTGCAAATGAGCAGCCTGGGATCCAAAAGGATCAAGACAAGGATCCAAACAAAGCACTATCCCAAAGCTTGGCTTTGTACCGTATATAATACAGGGCTTGATGCAGAAGGCAGATAATCAAAGTCCATGCAATAATTGCTAAGGGAAAGTGACTTTGTGTTCTTGGAGGGAAGTCACTCAACACGGAGCTGTGTTAGTGAAATGATTGTTCTGATGTACGGCTGATGTCCAAACACTGAAAACATGATTGTGTATGCAATCGCACTCCTGAGCTCCATTGGGTATGGTTAAAATAACTTTTTATAGTTCATCACATTCAAAGTGTGTGTACTTGATGAAAGTGTAACACGCATTTGGAGGAGTTATTCAGGATTTTCTTTCATTCAACTATTTCAAGACCCATTATTTTCAGATGTTGTAGTATACGTGAATAATGAAAGGCCTTCATATTACACAATGAAGGAATGACTTCGCAGGTGTGAAGAATGAAAGATTAATTCAGCTCACTTTGGGGAGTTTCACAATGGCCCTCCTTATAGAAATGTGGGTTTGATTAAAGGAGTGAAGAAAAAGCACTGAATAATATTTGCTTCTGTAAACGTAATCATCTCAAAATATGGTTGAAGAAATTGAAGAAGGTTAAACATAATCCAAAACGTATAAGGTCAATTTAAGTACAACCAGAATTCTAGTGTTTATGCAATGCATCTGTGGGTTGATATGAAATATGGCCGTACTTAAACTAAACGAGGTTATCGAGAGCATATTCCGAATACGGCTTTGGCCAGTTGTACTGTGAACTGCGAGGACCGTATCTTATCCTGAACTGGCTGTGCGAATACCGTCCTCTGCTGGCAGAAGGAATAGATTACAACGGCACTGTATTGGCGATTAGTCCTATTGCTAGAATATTGAAACAACAAGGAGTCCGCGGAGTCAAGCAATGCTGAATAAACAAGTACCTGAAATTCAATAGGATTTTGTGTATTGATTACAAATAGGTGTGGAATTCTCATGTACAGTGGTATTCATGGATTCCTTACACAAGCAGCAGTTGTTATGATGCTTTCTTAATCTGAATATAAATCTGTTATCTACTTAAAACTGTAATTATTGAATAGATTAATGTCTTTGAAATGCTTCATTAACTGGGCAGTTTCCATGTTTGGAAATGTTTTTATTTTGATTGCTGATTGCTAGATACTGTATGTTTAATAGGCATGCTGTTAATATTTTCTACAAGAGCCAAATAAGACAGTTATGCTGTAGTAAGTTCTATGTAAGTTATATAACATAAGTTATATTTTGTTCTGAGGTCAATTTGAATCTCATACTAAATAACTGGTGTCCTTTTATCTGAGAAACACTACCTGATTGATCACCTGATGCCTAGAAATTAGCATGCACAGTAGCCCAGCATTTAGCATTGCTAGCTCACAGTGCTGAGGCCCTGGGTACACTTCTGGACCTGGGGTGCTATCTGTATGGAGCTTGTATGTTCTCCCCATGTTTGCATGAGTTTGCTTTGGGTGCTCCGGCTTCCTCCCACAGTTCAAAGAACTACTGGTAGGTTAATTGGCTTCTGGGATAATTGGTGAGTGTCTGTGTCTTCCCTGCATTGGACTACCATCCAGTCCCAGGTATCTCCTGCTTATTACTTTCTGAGGCTCTGGCTCCCCCGTGCCCCGCGACCCCCTGACCCCCTGACCCTGAATTGGATGAAGCGGTTAGAAAATGGGTGGTTTCTGTTATGCTCTGGTCATGCTCTGCCATAGCAACAACTTGTAAAAAATGCAGATGCTAGGATTTAACTCAAAGAAGGAGCTCAGAGCACTGTGTTGGCATCACTGTACAGGTGTCCGGTTTGTTTTAGAACATGTGCTAAAATCTTATTTACTAACTTCTAGACTTTTTACCCCCCATATCAGTCTGCAGGTGCACAGTGGTCTGTGGACACCCTCCTTGCTCTGTCGTAAAAGAGGAAATAAAAAGCAACTGGTTTTGACTTTAATGCACTGAGACTGTGGAACTCACAGAACTCTCTTGTCAGAAAGGCAGCTTCTAACAGCTTTTAAGTGAAGACTAAGAACACTTTTCTATTTTATTAAAATAGATTATATATGTTTTGTTTAAATATATGTTATAAATGTTAAAACGACAGCTCGTATAAGCTTGTATTTTTACCTTTCGATCATTTTTAGAATTGCTTTGAGTTGCTTTTACCATGATAAACAGTACAAAATATGAGGTGTTGAACTTGTCTAAAGTTTTAAAGCGCTTTATGACGTAAAGTGTGATGACAGTCCTTGGCGGTCTATGTAACAATTCTTCTTGAAGTAGGTCATCGGGCCAACAGTATACAAACATTACAGCTCAAGTGCTTTTGTATCTGAACGCTTTTAGGTAAGTTATTTAGCAGCTGCGGTATTAATAATGATTTTAATGGCAAATTCAATTGCAGGTAAAATAAAAATGGCGGATAACTTTCTTTCTAGCTTCGTGAAGCGGTCGCGCTATATTATACATATATACCATAATAAGAAACATAATATGTACAGTAGAATTTTTCACTTTAAGCTGGCATTATCCAGAACCGGGTCAGGGCCCGGACCCGGACCGTGCAGTGTGGTCCGCCGGCCTTCTAAAGATGTTTAGGAGATCGAGGCGCCCTTGGATTTGATTAGAAACTTGCATAATTTCTTAACTTGACCCCATTATCTTAAAAAAAACGGCCAGGCCAAGACCAAAGCATGAAGGCTGCGAGGATCGGGGGACTCTCATTTTTGGTCACAGCGTACAGTAGTAGATCAGTAACCTCTGTTTATCGTGATAACCTTTAATTATTTTCCAGTACTTTTTTAAATGATAAAACACACTGTCTCGCCAGTTTTGCTAAAGATACGGTTTTAGTGTTTACGCATAAATTTGTAAGCCGTAGGTTTAAATCTCGTGGTCTAATTTTCTGCATTTTCATCGTAAGGGAAGGCGCTCGTTTGCGATTTACGCGCTGAATATTGTAAGCAGAGGAGCCTTAAGGCACAGCCTCGCCTTAACACCATCGTTTGCATTGTCATTGTCATCCAGAAAAGCAGTCGTAAGAAAATGAATCTGTGGCGGCTCCGAACATTAAAAAAACTATATCTAGACTGCAAATACATCCCAATCTTACTATCAACACGTTTTAAGACCCCTCTCCTTTCCACCGGTATACTGTACAAGCTAAGAGAGAAATATTGGAAATCCCATCTGAAGTAGCCCTCGTCTCACCTTCGGAGCTGTGAGCGATGGGGATCATAATTAAAAGGGGTCCAGTTACTTTGAAAATGTGTATGTGATACTTAAATTTAAATAAAATAAAAAGATAAATTATAGAACACAGACTGCTATCTATGTCCATGTGTTTAAGACGTATGAATCGGTTTTAAAACAGGCACACCCCTTCTCACAAATCCGACTGGAGTCTCAGTCCGTCGTCGCGATGAATTAGGAGCTCAGATGTAGGCTAAGTGATTGCAATTTACTTATTTAAAAGAACCACTTCAAATCAAAAGGGAGACATTTTGTAATGGTAGTTATCGTATTATAGTATACGATAACTGTATACGTAGTATACGTAATTGTAGATATACAGTACATAAAGGGTATGAATAGGTGTGAGCTTTTACTGTATATTTAATATTTTATCTGACCCACTTGTAGAAACCGCCTACTCAGATTTATTTAAGTGGTCTGCCACCATAAAGACAGAAAAATATAATGACACCCTGTTACATTAACTGTAAAATAAACGCCGTAACTGCGGCCATATGAAAATTTGGATAAAGATTATACAAACATCCTAAGGAGCTCTATGACATATGAGCGTCGTAATAATGGTTGGTGACCTGACGTAACAGTGCTCCCTGAATTACGTGATCTGTATATACCCAAATACAGATATATCACATAGGGAGATGCAGTCAAACATTGCATTGCTATCGTCGTGGTGAACTATTTCTCCGCTGTTTAAAACTTGTTTGGTAAGTGTCATCAAATATGCTTGTCAATTTGTAGCGAAATCGATATACTGTATCATAATCCTTCAGCTATCTATAATGTAGTGAAACGGCTAATTAATATTGATAAATTCCCTTATTCACAGTGACTTTTGCTCAAACCCCTGTTGCATAATGGGTTAATTTTATATAAAAAAACATTTATATCATAGATATAATACAAGCTTTGAAATGAAATAGCACATTTCCAGGTTTCAGTTAAACATTTTTAAAAAAGCTCATGACTTTAAGCATTCTGAACATTGAGAATGTTATTTGGGAAACAAATGTTTATTATAATGTTTATGTTTAGGATCTGTCTCCTACTGAGTCAGCATGCAGCATTCAACACCATTAGGTTTAATATTAAAAAGTTGTGTATTTCCTGAATTGTTTTTTTTTATTCTTTTCTATTAGACCATACTAGACTGTGCAGGATATCATTTATTTGCCATTTTTGCCTTTTCCAGATACCTGGGAAACAAAGCTCATATCTCATTTGCCAATGGAGCCCAGTCCTAAGCCTGGTGCTCTGTCCCCCTCCCCGAAGGACACAGACTCGAATCGACCCGCGCCCTTAAGGCAACAGGATCTGATCTCCATGTACTGCCCGCCTCCCAAGATACAGCTTCTGAAGGACACCTTCCAAGAGAAACTGATGCAGGAAAAGGAGAAAAAAATGATCGCCATGTACAATCGGCGGCAGGAGGCAGCTCTACAGAAGATGAGAAAATGTTTCCAATATGTCAAATACGCTGCGGAGAAGAAGATGGGGAACAGCTATCGCTTCCAAGCCCAACAGGGCCCCGAGAAGAACATTGTGGGGTATGATCGGTCTTACCCCCTGAAGCCTATGGGTAACAGGAAAGTCTCCGGCCCTGGTGAGGTTCGGGCTGTGGACCGCCCGGACGCACAGAGTGATTCCTTGTTTGCCCCCACCCCGCCTCAGGATGGTCATGAGAGGCCCTGCGAGAGGCCGGGCAGGAGGGGCTCAAGAGTACGCAAACCTAAGGACAGGACTGTCCTCCCCATGGTGGCGACCCCTCCAGGGCAATGCCCTTCTCATGCCAATGGGAAGGAGCACTTTCAGTTGCAAGAGGAGCTACGAAAAGTGGCCGAGGCAGAGGCCGCGCTGAAGGAGGAGCATCGCCGGAGGGAGACCAGCCTGCAGGATGAGATGCGCCGGAAGGAGGCCATGATGAAGGACGAGATTCGCCAGAAGGAGGCCATGATGCAGGCGAAGCTCTTCAGAGCTCAGGAGGAGCTGAGGATGGTTCCGAGAGAGATGGAAGACTCCAGAGAGGTGGCCGGAAGGGAAAATAGAGGCGAGGCAGAGCGAGCTTTGCCCCAGAGGACCATGGGCCAACCACCGCTCTAAGGCCGTGCCTCTTCTGACCTGCAGAATGGAGAAGCAAAAAGCCTTCACTCCAAGGAAAGCCCTTCCTATCAGAGGAGACAACCTTGATTATGGTTCTCCAATGGAAGATGGCGGATGCGCAGAATCGCACTTTCCCTCTGCGCTTTCCCATCAGGAGAGACGTCAAGTGAGCCCTTGCAGCCGTGGGCTAGAAGACGTCCCCTGTGGAAGGAGAAAGTATCTCAAGAAAGCAAGGCTCCCTGAAAGCGACGTGTCAGCGGCACAGGCCGCGCAGGGCCACTTCAGAAATAAGACCACATGTCTGGATGAACAAACTCTGTCAGTGGAAAACAGATATTTGTCCCCTACAAGTCTGATGTGCCCTACCGCTGAGCAATTTCCATATGAGAATAGCCAGAGTGGAAACCCTCAGCTGGTGCCCTGTGAACTGTGTCACGGGAAGTTTGCTGTAGAGAGGCTGGAGAAACACAGCAAGATCTGCAGGAAGCTTCAGAATTCAAAGAGGAAGGTTTTTGACTCTTTCAAGCACAGGGCCAAGGGAACAGAACTGGAGACATACATCCATAAGAAGAAGGTTAAACCGCCAATCGTGGTAAGGGCTATCCTTAAACTCTTTCCAAGCTTCCCTTTTTTTCTCCTAGAGTCAGACTCAGCTTATAAATCAATGTAAACAATAAATAAGTGTTTTATGAAGTACTCTTCTGAAATACTGCCGCAAAGGCACATTTGCCAGACAGAATAAATGTGTCTTAGTGACTTCTGAATTCTGTTGTAAAAATCTACATATCAAGCAAATAGCACTCACAGGAAACAAAACCATAACTACGTAAATTGTACTCTCTACCCAATAACCTGAAAGGTGGCCCCAGAAAGCTACGTTATTACTGTATTGATATTTTCTTGCCTTGTGAATGGTTTGCGACCAGACTGTGTACGCAGTGCTGGTCTGGACTTTTTCTGGAAGCTGTTTTATTGGTTTCATTTCCTGTTCCCAGCTGAGAAAGAACAACTGGAGGCAGAAGCACGAGGATTTCATTCGGAGCATCAAACAGGCCAGGGAGGTGCAGCAGGTGATCACGCAAGGAGGGAAAGTTGTGAACCTGCCCCAGCCCCCCGCGAATCCAAACCCCGACTACGTGCCCTGCCCTCACTGCGGCCGGCGCTTTGCCCCCAGGCCGGCACAGAGGCACATCCCCAAGTGTCAGCACATCAGGAGCCGCCCTCCTCCTCCTCCTCGCAGATGAAAACTGATGTGAAGAAGAGCAAAAGAGTCATGATCTTGGCTCACGACTCACGTCCTGCTTTTTCTTTTTAGAAACACATTTAGCACAGTTCATCCGTATGATGATGAAAAAAAAATGTTACCTTATTTTAATTAAATGATTTTTTTTTGGTGGACTGGTGTTTGCGTAGCTGTGGTTATTTCAGTTTTTCTCTTATCATTCATACACCTTGACCTCCTAAAAATAATTTTTCAACCTGGAACGTACAATTAGCAGGCAATAGAACAGGTCACATTGGTCTTGGAACCATCAAAAAGCAGTATTCACACATTCTCGGCATCAATTTTCCTTAAAAACAACTGAAAAAGCAAGGTAAAGAGTGATTGATTTTTTTAATGAAAGTTATTTGATTTAATTTATTTAATTTTCATAATATTTGAAATATGTTGGGATTAATGTGACTCAATATTATCTGCAGCTCTTACACTCCAGGCACCTGATAAAGTGGAACGCAGTGTCTTTGCCTTACATGGCCTCATGCCCAGCTTAAAATGCAACACCAAGTAATACAACAAACAACAGGGAAAACCATTCACGATCAGACACATCCGTTGATTGCTGGCTCTCAGTAAAGGGACATTGCATCATTACATCACAAAATAGACTACATTTCAAGGTTAAAGAATTACCATGTTCTGCGATTCAGAACGAGGCAGCAAAACTTCCTATAATCTGTTGTGGCCCTATGACATTGTAAAGGAGCAGGCTTGTGAATACATCTCGTTTAATCCAATGGAAATATAACTCTCAACTTTTTTACGTTTTTGCCAATAAATAATACTACATTGTTAACTCTGCATAAAGAACCTTGGAATGGAACGTTTTTTGCAGTGAAATGTTTGCTGCATAACCTATACCCTTTCTCTCCTACATCACATTGCATTAGTCATTACAGTGATTAGTGAGCAGGAAGGGCTGCATCACATCGCAATTTGTGTGGAACTTGAATGCGAATTTGTTACAACATGGCGTAACTTACAGTCCTTTCACAAAATTCATGATTTTGTGCTCAATTTTGAGTTTGTAAAGTTTTTCTATAATGTCAATGATTTTATTTTGTGACTGAAATTAAATAATTTTGTGTCTGCAAAATTGGGACTGTAGTTCCACCTTAACCTACTAGTACTGTATGTCTTTGGACTGTGGGAAGAAACTGGAGCACCTGGAAGAAATCCACACAAATGAAGGGAGAACATACAATTCCATCCAGACTGCACCCCAGGAATTGAATCCAGGACCCCAGCTCTGTGAACCACAGTGCCAGCTCATTGCTATAGTCACTATAATTAATGTCAAAACTCATTTGCAAATGAGCAGCCTGGGATCCAAAAGGATCAAGACAAGGATCCAAACAAAGCACTATCCCAAAGCTTGGCTTTGTACCGTATATAATACAGGGCTTGATGCAGAAGGCAGATAATCAAAGTCCATGCAATAATTGCTAAGGGAAAGTGACTTTGTGTTCTTGGAGGGAAGTCACTCAACACGGAGCTGTGTTAGTGAAATGATTGTTCTGATGTACGGCTGATGTCCAAACACTGAAAACATGATTGTGTATGCAATCGCATTCCTGAGCTCCATTGGGTATGGTTAAAATAACTTTTTATAGTTCATCACATTCAAAGTGTGTGTACTTGATGAAAGTGTAACACGCATTTGGAGGAGTTATTCAGGATTTTCTTTCATTCAACTATTTCAAGACCCATTATTTTCAGATGTTGTAGTATACGTGAATAATGAAAGGCCTTCATATTACACAATGAAGGAATGACTTCGCAGGTGTGAAGAATGAAAGATTAATTCAGCTCACTTTGGGGAGTTTCACAATGGCCCTCCTTATAGAAATGTGGGTTTGATTAAAGGAGTGAAGAAAAAGCACTGAATAATATTTGCTTCTGTAAACGTAATCATCTCAAAATATGGTTGAAGAAATTGAAGAAGGTTAAACATAATCCAAAACGTATAAGGTCAATTTAAGTACAACCAGAATTCTAGTGTTTATGCAATGCATCTGTGGGTTGATATGAAATATGGCCGTACTTAAACTAAACGAGGTTATCGAGAGCATATTCCAAATACGGCTTTGGCCAGTTGTACTGTGAACTGCGAGGACCGTATCTTATCCTGAACTGGCTGTGCGAATACCGTCCTCTGCTGGCAGAAGGAATAGATTACAACGGCACTGTATTGGCGATTAGTCCTATTGCTAGAATATTGAAACAACAAGGAGTCCGCGGAGTCAAGCAATGCTGAATAAACAAGTACCTGAAATTCAATAGGATTTTGTGTATTGATTACAAATAGGTGTGGAATTCTCATGTACAGTGGTATTCATGGATTCCTTACACAAGCAGCAGTTGTTATGATGCTTTCGTAATCTGAATATAAATCTGTTATCTACTTAAAACTGTAATTATTGAATAGATTAATGTCTTTGAAATGCTTCATTAACTGGGCAGTTTCCATGTTTGGAAATGTTTTTATTTTGATTGCTGATTGCTAGATACTGTATGTTTAATAGGCATGCTGTTAATATTTTCTACAAGAGCCAAATAAGACAGTTATGCTGTAGTAAGTTCTATGTAAGTTATATAACATAAGTTATATTTTGTTCTGAGGTCAATTTGAATCTCATACTAAATAACTGGTGTCCTTTTATCTGAGAAACACTACCTGATTGATCACCTGATGCCTAGAAATTAGCATGCACAGTAGCCCAGCGTTTAGCATTGCTAGCTCACAGTGCTGAGGCCCTGGGTACACTTCTGGACCTGGGGTGCTATCTGTATGGAGCTTGTATGTTCTCCCCATGTTTGCATGAGTTTGCTTTGGGTGCTCCGGCTTCCTCCCACAGTTCAAAGAACTACTGGTAGGTTAATTGGCTTCTGGGATAATTGGTGAGTGTCTGTGTCTTCCCTGCATTGGACTACCATCCAGTCCCAGGTATCTCCTGCTTATTACTTTCTGAGGCTCTGGCTCCCCCGTGCCCCGCGACCCCCTGACCCCCTGACCCTGAATTGGATGAAGCGGTTAGAAAATGGGTGGTTTCTGTTATGCTCTGGTCATGCTCTGCCATAGCAACAACTTGTAAAAAATGCAGATGCTAGGATTTAACTCAAAGAAGGAGCTCAGAGCACTGTGTTGGCATCACTGTACAGGTGTCCGGTTTGTTTTAGAACATGTGCTAAAATCTTATTTACTAACTTCTAGACTTTTTACCCCCCATATCAGTCTGCAGGTGCACAGTGGTCTGTGGACACCCTCCTTGCTCTGTCGTAAAAGAGGAAATAAAAAGCAACTGGTTTTGACTTTAATGCACTGAGACTGTGGAACTCACAGAACTCTCTTGTCAGAAAGGCAGCTTCTAACAGCTTTTAAGTGAAGACTAAGAACACTTTTCTATTTTATTAAAATAGATTATATATGTTTTGTTTAAATATATGTTATAAATGTTAAAACGACAGCTCGTATAAGCTTGTATTTTTACCTTTCGATCATTTTTAGAATTGCTTTGAGTTGCTTTTACCATGATAAACAGTACAAAATATGAGGTGTTGAACTTGTCTAAAGTTTTAAAGCGCTTTATGACGTAAAGTGTGATGACAGTCCTTGGCGGTCTATGTAACAATTCTTCTTGAAGTAGGTCATCGGGCCAACAGTATACAAACATTACAGCTCAAGTGCTTTTGTATCTGAACGCTTTTAGGTAAGTTATTTAGCAGCTGCGGTATTAATAATGATTTTAATGGCAAATTCAATTGCAGGTAAAATAAAAATGGCGGATAACTTTCTTTCTAGCTTCGTGAAGCGGTCGCGCTATATTATACATATATACCATAATAAGAAACATAATATGTACAGTAGAATTTTTCACTTTAAGCTGGCATTATCCAGAACCGGGTCAGGGAACGGACCCGGACCGTGCAGTGTTGTCCGTCGGCCTTCTAAAGATGTTTAGGAGATCGGGGCGCCCTTGGATTTGATTAGAAACTTGCATAATTTCTTAACTTGACCCCATTATCTTAAAAAAAACGGCCAGGCCAAGACCAAAGCATGAAGGCTGCGAGGATCGGGGGACTCTCATTTTTGGTCACAGCGTACAGTAGTAGATCAGTAACCTCTGTTTATCGTGATAACCTTTAATTATTTTCCAGTACTTTTTTAAATGATAAAACACATTGTCTCGCCAGTTTTGCTAAAGATACGGTTTTAGTGTTTACGCATAAATTTGTAAGCCGTAGGTTTAAATCTCGTGGTCTAATTTTCTGCATTTTCATCGTAAGGGAAGGCGCTCGTTTGCGATTTACGCGCTGAATATTGTAAGCAGAGGAGCCTTAAGGCACAGCCTCGCCTTAACACCATCGTTTGCATTGTCATTGTCATCCAGAAAAGCAGTCGTAAGAAAATGAATCTGTGGCGGCTCCGAACATTAAAAAAACTATATCTAGACTGCAAATACATCCCAATCTTACTATCAACACGTTTTAAGACCCCTCTCCTTTCCACCGGTATACTGTACAAGCTAAGAGAGAAATATTGGAAATCCCATCTGAAGTAGCCCTCGTCTCACCTTCGGAGCTGTGAGCGATGGGGATCATAATTAAAAGGGGTCCAGTTACTTTGAAAATGTGTATGTGATACTTAAATTTAAATAAAATAAAAAGATAAATTATAGAACACAGACTGCTATCTATGTCCATGTGTTTAAGACGTATGAATCGGTTTTAAAACAGGCACACCCCTTCTCACAAATCCGACTGGAGTCTCAGTCCGTCGTCGCGATGAATTAGGAGCTCAGATGTAGGCTAAGTGATTGCAATTTACTTATTTAAAAGAACCACTTCAAATCAAAAGGGAGACATTTTGTAATGGTAGTTATCGTATTATAGTATACGATAACTGTATACGTAGTATACGTAATTGTAGATATACAGTACATAAAGGGTATGAATAGGTGTGAGCTTTTACTGTATATTTAATATTTTATCTGACCCACTTGTAGAAACCGCCTACTCAGATTTATTTAAGTGGTCTGCCACCATAAAGACAGAAAAATATAATGACACCCTGTTACATTAACTGTAAAATAAACGCCGTAACTGCGGCCATATGAAAATTTGGATAAAGATTATACAAACATCCTAAGGAGCTCTATGACATATGAGCGTCGTAATAATGGTTGGTGACCTGACGTAACAGTGCTCCCTGAATTACGTGATCTGTATATACCCAAATACAGATATATCACATAGGGAGATGCAGTCAAACATTGCATTGCTATCGTCGTGGTGAACTATTTCTCCGCTGTTTAAAACTTGTTTGGTAAGTGTCATCAAATATGCTTGTCAATTTGTAGCGAAATCGATATACTGTATCATAATCCTTCAGCTATCTATAATGTAGTGAAACGGCTAATTAATATTGATAAATTCCCTTATTCACAGTGACTTTTGCTCAAACCCCTGTTGCATAATGGGTTAATTTTATATAAAAAAACATTTATATCATAGATATAATACAAGCTTTGAAATGAAATAGCACATTTCCAGGTTTCAGTTAAACATTTTTAAAAAAGCTCATGACTTTAAGCATTCTGAACATTGAGAATGTTATTTGGGAAACAAATGTTTATTATAATGTTTATGTTTAGGATCTGTCTCCTACTGAGTCAGCATGCAGCATTCAACACCATTAGGTTTAATATTAAAAAGTTGTGTATTTCCTGAATTGTTTTTTTTTATTCTTTTCTATTAGACCATACTAGACTGTGCAGGATATCATTTATTTGCCATTTTTGCCTTTTCCAGATACCTGGGAAACAAAGCTCATATCTCATTTGCCAATGGAGCCCAGTCCTAAGCCTGGTGCTCTGTCCCCCTCCCCGAAGGACACAGACTCGAATCGACCCGCGCCCTTAAGGCAACAGGATCTGATCTCCATGTACTGCCCGCCTCCCAAGATACAGCTTCTGAAGGACACCTTCCAAGAGAAACTGATGCAGGAAAAGGAGAAAAAAATGATCGCCATGTACAATCGGCGGCAGGAGGCAGCTCTACAGAAGATGAGAAAATGTTTCCAATATGTCAAATACGCTGCGGAGAAGAAGATGGGGAACAGCTATCGCTTCCAAGCCCAACAGGGCCCCGAGAAGAACATTGTGGGGTATGATCGGTCTTACCCCCTGAAGCCTATGGGTAACAGGAAAGTCTCCGGCCCTGGTGAGGTTCGGGCTGTGGACCGCCCGGACGCACAGAGTGATTCCTTGTTTGCCCCCACCCCGCCTCAGGATGGTCATGAGAGGCCCTGCGAGAGGCCGGGCAGGAGGGGCTCAAGAGTACGCAAACCTAAGGACAGGACTGTCCTCCCCATGGTGGCGACCCCTCCAGGGCAATGCCCTTCTCATGCCAATGGGAAGGAGCACTTTCAGTTGCAAGAGGAGCTACGAAAAGTGGCCGAGGCAGAGGCCGCGCTGAAGGAGGAGCATCGCCGGAGGGAGACCAGCCTGCAGGATGAGATGCGCCGGAAGGAGGCCATGATGAAGGACGAGATTCGCCAGAAGGAGGCCATGATGCAGGCGAAGCTCTTCAGAGCTCAGGAGGAGCTGAGGATGGTTCCGAGAGAGATGGAAGACTCCAGAGAGGTGGCCGGAAGGGAAAATAGAGGCGAGGCAGAGCGAGCTTTGCCCCAGAGGACCATGGGCCAACCACCGCTCTAAGGCCGTGCCTCTTCTGACCTGCAGAATGGAGAAGCAAAAAGCCTTCACTCCAAGGAAAGCCCTTCCTATCAGAGGAGACAACCTTGATTATGGTTCTCCAATGGAAGATGGCGGATGCGCAGAATCGCACTTTCCCTCTGCGCTTTCCCATCAGGAGAGACGTCAAGTGAGCCCTTGCAGCCGTGGGCTAGAAGACGTCCCCTGTGGAAGGAGAAAGTATCTCAAGAAAGCAAGGCTCCCTGAAAGCGACGTGTCAGCGGCACAGGCCGCGCAGGGCCACTTCAGAAATAAGACCACATGTCTGGATGAACAAACTCTGTCAGTGGAAAACAGATATTTGTCCCCTACAAGTCTGATGTGCCCTACCGCTGAGCAATTTCCATATGAGAATAGCCAGAGTGGAAACCCTCAGCTGGTGCCCTGTGAACTGTGTCACGGGAAGTTTGCTGTAGAGAGGCTGGAGAAACACAGCAAGATCTGCAGGAAGCTTCAGAATTCAAAGAGGAAGGTTTTTGACTCTTTCAAGCACAGGGCCAAGGGAACAGAACTGGAGACATACATCCATAAGAAGAAGGTTAAACCGCCAATCGTGGTAAGGGCTATCCTTAAACTCTTTCCAAGCTTCCCTTTTTTTCTCCTAGAGTCAGACTCAGCTTATAAATCAATGTAAACAATAAATAAGTGTTTTATGAAGTACTCTTCTGAAATACTGCCGCAAAGGCACATTTGCCAGACAGAATAAATGTGTCTTAGTGACTTCTGAATTCTGTTGTAAAAATCTACATATCAAGCAAATAGCACTCACAGGAAACAAAACCATAACTACGTAAATTGTACTCTCTACCCAATAACCTGAAAGGTGGCCCCAGAAAGCTACGTTATTACTGTATTGATATTTTCTTGCCTTGTGAATGGTTTGCGACCAGACTGTGTACGCAGTGCTGGTCTGGACTTTTTCTGGAAGCTGTTTTATTGGTTTCATTTCCTGTTCCCAGCTGAGAAAGAACAACTGGAGGCAGAAGCACGAGGATTTCATTCGGAGCATCAAACAGGCCAGGGAGGTGCAGCAGGTGATCACGCAAGGAGGGAAAGTTGTGAACCTGCCCCAGCCCCCCGCGAATCCAAACCCCGACTACGTGCCCTGCCCTCACTGCGGCCGGCGCTTTGCCCCCAGGCCGGCACAGAGGCACATCCCCAAGTGTCAGCACATCAGGAGCCGCCCTCCTCCTCCTCCTCGCAGATGAAAACTGATGTGAAGAAGAGCAAAAGAGTCATGATCTTGGCTCACGACTCACGTCCTGCTTTTTCTTTTTAGAAACACATTTAGCACAGTTCATCCGTATGATGATGAAAAAAAAATGTTACCTTATTTTAATTAAATGATTTTTTTTTGGTGGACTGGTGTTTGCGTAGCTGTGGTTATTTCAGTTTTTCTCTTATCATTCATACACCTTGACCTCCTAAAAATAATTTTTCAACCTGGAACGTACAATTAGCAGGCAATAGAACAGGTCACATTGGTCTTGGAACCATCAAAAAGCAGTATTCACACATTCTCGGCATCAATTTTCCTTAAAAACAACTGAAAAAGCAAGGTAAAGAGTGATTGATTTTTTTAATGAAAGTTATTTGATTTAATTTATTTAATTTTCATAATATTTGAAATATGTTGGGATTAATGTGACTCAATATTATCTGCAGCTCTTACACTCCAGGCACCTGATAAAGTGGAACGCAGTGTCTTTGCCTTACATGGCCTCATGCCCAGCTTAAAATGCAACACCAAGTAATACAACAAACAACAGGGAAAACCATTCACGATCAGACACATCCGTTGATTGCTGGCTCTCAGTAAAGGGACATTGCATCATTACATCACAAAATAGACTACATTTCAAGGTTAAAGAATTACCATGTTCTGCGATTCAGAACGAGGCAGCAAAACTTCCTATAATCTGTTGTGGCCCTATGACATTGTAAAGGAGCAGGCTTGTGAATACATCTCGTTTAATCCAATGGAAATATAACTCTCAACTTTTTTACGTTTTTGCCAATAAATAATACTACATTGTTAACTCTGCATAAAGAACCTTGGAATGGAACGTTTTTTGCAGTGAAATGTTTGCTGCATAACCTATACCCTTTCTCTCCTACATCACATTGCATTAGTCATTACAGTGATTAGTGAGCAGGA
Source organism: Lepisosteus oculatus (assembly GCF_040954835.1). Lineage (NCBI taxonomy): Eukaryota > Metazoa > Chordata > Actinopteri > Semionotiformes > Lepisosteidae > Lepisosteus > Lepisosteus oculatus. The sequence goes on along the minus strand of NW_027167902.1, from coordinate 2,894,959 downwards.
AGGGCTGCATCACATCGCAATTTGTGTGGAACTTGAATGCGAATTTGTTACAACATGGCGTAACTTACAGTCCTTTCACAAAATTCATGATTTTGTGCTCAATTTTGAGTTTGTAAAGTTTTTCTATAATGTCAATGATTTTATTTTGTGACTGAAATTAAATAATTTTGTGTCTGCAAAATTGGGACTGTAGTTCCACCTTAACCTACTAGTACTGTATGTCTTTGGACTGTGGGAAGAAACTGGAGCACCTGGAAGAAATCCACACAAATGAAGGGAGAACATACAATTCCATCCAGACTGCACCCCAGGAATTGAATCCAGGACCCCAGCTCTGTGAACCACAGTGCCAGCTCATTGCTATAGTCACTATAATTAATGTCAAAACTCATTTGCAAATGAGCAGCCTGGGATCCAAAAGGATCAAGACAAGGATCCAAACAAAGCACTATCCCAAAGCTTGGCTTTGTACCGTATATAATACAGGGCTTGATGCAGAAGGCAGATAATCAAAGTCCATGCAATAATTGCTAAGGGAAAGTGACTTTGTGTTCTTGGAGGGAAGTCACTCAACACGGAGCTGTGTTAGTGAAATGATTGTTCTGATGTACGGCTGATGTCCAAACACTGAAAACATGATTGTGTATGCAATCGCACTCCTGAGCTCCATTGGGTATGGTTAAAATAACTTTTTATAGTTCATCACATTCAAAGTGTGTGTACTTGATGAAAGTGTAACACGCATTTGGAGGAGTTATTCAGGATTTTCTTTCATTCAACTATTTCAAGACCCATTATTTTCAGATGTTGTAGTATACGTGAATAATGAAAGGCCTTCATATTACACAATGAAGGAATGACTTCGCAGGTGTGAAGAATGAAAGATTAATTCAGCTCACTTTGGGGAGTTTCACAATGGCCCTCCTTATAGAAATGTGGGTTTGATTAAAGGAGTGAAGAAAAAGCACTGAATAATATTTGCTTCTGTAAACGTAATCATCTCAAAATATGGTTGAAGAAATTGAAGAAGGTTAAACATAATCCAAAACGTATAAGGTCAATTTAAGTACAACCAGAATTCTAGTGTTTATGCAATGCATCTGTGGGTTGATATGAAATATGGCCGTACTTAAACTAAACGAGGTTATCGAGAGCATATTCCAAATACGGCTTTGGCCAGTTGTACTGTGAACTGCGAGGACCGTATCTTATCCTGAACTGGCTGTGCGAATACCGTCCTCTGCTGGCAGAAGGAATAGATTACAACGGCACTGTATTGGCGATTAGTCCTATTGCTAGAATATTGAAACAACAAGGAGTCCGCGGAGTCAAGCAATGCTGAATAAACAAGTACCTGAAATTCAATAGGATTTTGTGTATTGATTACAAATAGGTGTGGAATTCTCATGTACAGTGGTATTCATGGATTCCTTACACAAGCAGCAGTTGTTATGATGCTTTCGTAATCTGAATATAAATCTGTTATCTACTTAAAACTGTAATTATTGAATAGATTAATGTCTTTGAAATGCTTCATTAACTGGGCAGTTTCCATGTTTGGAAATGTTTTTATTTTGATTGCTGATTGCTAGATACTGTATGTTTAATAGGCATGCTGTTAATATTTTCTACAAGAGCCAAATAAGACAGTTATGCTGTAGTAAGTTCTATGTAAGTTATATAACATAAGTTATATTTTGTTCTGAGGTCAATTTGAATCTCATACTAAATAACTGGTGTCCTTTTATCTGAGAAACACTACCTGATTGATCACCTGATGCCTAGAAATTAGCATGCACAGTAGCCCAGCGTTTAGCATTGCTAGCTCACAGTGCTGAGGCCCTGGGTACACTTCTGGACCTGGGGTGCTATCTGTATGGAGCTTGTATGTTCTCCCCATGTTTGCATGAGTTTGCTTTGGGTGCTCCGGCTTCCTCCCACAGTTCAAAGAACTACTGGTAGGTTAATTGGCTTCTGGGATAATTGGTGAGTGTCTGTGTCTTCCCTGCATTGGACTACCATCCAGTCCCAGGTATCTCCTGCTTATTACTTTCTGAGGCTCTGGCTCCCCCGTGCCCCGCGACCCCCTGACCCCCTGACCCTGAATTGGATGAAGCGGTTAGAAAATGGGTGGTTTCTGTTATGCTCTGGTCATGCTCTGCCATAGCAACAACTTGTAAAAAATGCAGATGCTAGGATTTAACTCAAAGAAGGAGCTCAGAGCACTGTGTTGGCATCACTGTACAGGTGTCCGGTTTGTTTTAGAACATGTGCTAAAATCTTATTTACTAACTTCTAGACTTTTTACCCCCCATATCAGTCTGCAGGTGCACAGTGGTCTGTGGACACCCTCCTTGCTCTGTCGTAAAAGAGGAAATAAAAAGCAACTGGTTTTGACTTTAATGCACTGAGACTGTGGAACTCACAGAACTCTCTTGTCAGAAAGGCAGCTTCTAACAGCTTTTAAGTGAAGACTAAGAACACTTTTCTATTTTATTAAAATAGATTATATATGTTTTGTTTAAATATATGTTATAAATGTTAAAACGACAGCTCGTATAAGCTTGTATTTTTACCTTTCGATCATTTTTAGAATTGCTTTGAGTTGCTTTTACCATGATAAACAGTACAAAATATGAGGTGTTGAACTTGTCTAAAGTTTTAAAGCGCTTTATGACGTAAAGTGTGATGACAGTCCTTGGCGGTCTATGTAACAATTCTTCTTGAAGTAGGTCATCGGGCCAACAGTATACAAACATTACAGCTCAAGTGCTTTTGTATCTGAACGCTTTTAGGTAAGTTATTTAGCAGCTGCGGTATTAATAATGATTTTAATGGCAAATTCAATTGCAGGTAAAATAAAAATGGCGGATAACTTTCTTTCTAGCTTCGTGAAGCGGTCGCGCTATATTATATATATATACCATAATAAGAAACATAATATGTACAGTAGAATTTTTCACTTTAAGCTGGCATTATCCAGAACCGGGTCAGGGAACGGACCCGGACCGTGCAGTGTTGTCCGTCGGCCTTCTAAAGATGTTTAGGAGATCGGGGCGCCCTTGGATTTGATTAGAAACTTGCATAATTTCTTAACTTGACCCCATTATCTTAAAAAAAACGGCCAGGCCAAGACCAAAGCATGAAGGCTGCGAGGATCGGGGGACTCTCATTTTTGGTCACAGCGTACAGTAGTAGATCAGTAACCTCTGTTTATCGTGATAACCTTTAATTATTTTCCAGTACTTTTTTAAATGATAAAACACATTGTCTCGCCAGTTTTGCTAAAGATACGGTTTTAGTGTTTACGCATAAATTTGTAAGCCGTAGGTTTAAATCTCGTGGTCTTATTTTCTGCATTTTCATCGTAAGGGAAGGCGCTCGTTTGCGATTTACGCGCTGAATATTGTAAGCAGAGGAGCCTTAAGGCACAGCCTCGCCTTAACACCATCGTTTGCATTGTCATTGTCATCCAGAAAAGCAGTCGTAAGAAAATGAATCTGTGGCGGCTCCGAACATTAAAAAAACTATATCTAGACTGCAAATACATCCCAATCTTACTATCAACACGTTTTAAGACCCCTCTCCTTTCCACCGGTATACAAGCTAAGAGAGAAATATTGGAAATCCCATCTGAAGTAGCCCTCGTCTCACCTTCGGAGCTGTGAGCGATGGGGATCATAATTAAAAGGGGTACAGTTACTTTGAAAATGTGTATGTGATACTTAAATTTAAATAAAATAAAAAGATAAATTATATAACACAGACTGCTATCTATGTCCATGTGTTTAAGACGTATGAATCGGTTTTAAAACAGGCACACCCCTTCTCACAAATCCGACTGGAGTCTCAGTCCGTCGTCGCGATGAATTAGGAGCTCAGATGTAGGCTAAGTGATTGCAATTTACTTATTTAAAAGAACCACTTCAAATCAAAAGGGAGACATTTTGTAATGGTAGTTATCGTATTATAGTATACGATAACTGTATACGTAGTATACGTAATTGTAGATATACAGTACATAAAGGGTATGAATAGGTGTGAGCTTTTACTGTATATTTAATATTTTATCTGACCCACTTGTAGAAACCGCCTACTCAGATTTATTTAAGTGGTCTGCCACCATAAAGACAGAAAAATATAATGACACCCTGTTACATTAACTGTAAAATAAACGCCGTAACTGCGGCCATATGAAAATTTGGATAAAGATTATACAAACATCCTAAGGAGCTCTATGACATATGAGCGTCGTAATAATGGTTGGTGACCTGACGTAACAGTGCTCCCTGAATTACGTGATCTGTATATACCCAAATACAGATATATCACATAGGGAGATGCAGTCAAACATTGCATTGCTATCGTCGTGGTGAACTATTTCTCCGCTGTTTAAAACTTGTTTGGTAAGTGTCATCAAATATGCTTGTCAATTTGTAGCGAAATCGATATACTGTATCATAATCCTTCAGCTATCTATAATGTAGTGAAACGGCTAATTAATATTGATAAATTCCCTTATTCACAGTGACTTTTGCTCAAACCCCTGTTGCATAATGGGTTAATTTTATATAAAAAAACATTTATATCATAGATATAATACAAGCTTTGAAATGAAATAGCACATTTCCAGGTTTCAGTTAAACATTTTTAAAAAAGCTCATGACTTTAAGCATTCTGAACATTGAGAATGTTATTTGGGAAACAAATGTTTATTATAATGTTTATGTTTAGGATCTGTCTCCTACTGAGTCAGCATGCAGCATTCAACACTATTAGGTTTAATATTAAAAAGTTGTGTATTTCCTGAATTGTTTTTTTTTATTCTTTTCTATTAGACCATACTAGACTGTGCAGGATATCATTTATTTGCCATTTTTGCCTTTTCCAGATACCTGGGAAACAAAGCTCATATCTCATTTGCCAATGGAGCCCAGTCCTAAGCCTGGTGCTCTGTCCCCCTCCCCGAAGGACACAGACTCGAATCGACCCGCGCCCTTAAGGCAACAGGATCTGATCTCCACGTACTGCCCGCCTCCCAAGATACAGCTTCTGAAGGACACCTTCCAAGAGAAACTGATGCAGGAAAAGGAGAAAAAAATGATCGCCATGTACAATCGGCGGCAGGAGGCAGCTCTACAGAAGATGAGAAAATGTTTCCAATATGTCAAATACGCTGCGGAGAAGAAGATGGGAAACAGCTATCGCTTCCAAGCCCAACAGGGCCCCGAGAAGAACATTGTGGGGTATGATCGGTCTTACCCCCTGAAGCCTATGGGTAACAGGAAAGTCTCCGGCCCTGGTGAGGTTCGGGCTGTGGACCGCCCGGACGCACAGAGTGATTCCTTGTTTGCCCCCACCCCGCCTCAGGATGGTCATGAGAGGCCCTGCGAGAGGCCGGGCAGGAGGGGCTCAAGAGTACGCAAACCTAAGGACAGGACTGTCCTCCCCATGGTGGCGACCCCTCCAGGGCAATGCCCTTCTCATGCCAATGGGAAGGAGCACTTTCAGTTGCAAGAGGAGCTACGAAAAGTGGCCGAGGCAGAGGCCGCGCTGAAGGAGGAGCATCGCCGGAGGGAGGCCAGCCTGCAGGATGCGATGCGCCGGAAGGAGGCCATGATGAAGGACGAGATTCGCCAGAAGGAGGCCATGATGCAGGCGAAGCTCTTCAGAGCTCAGGAGGAGCTGAGGATGGTTCCGAGAGAGATGGAAGACTCCAGAGAGGTGGCCGGAAGGGAAAATAGAGGTGAGGCAGAGCGAGCTTTGCCCCAGAGGACCATGGGCCAACCACCGCTCTAAGGCCGTGCCTCTTCTGACCTGCAGAATGGAGAAGCAAAAAGCCTTCACTCCAAGGAAAGCCCTTCCTATCAGAGGAGACAACCTTGATTATGGTTCTCCAATGGAAGATGGCGGATGCGCAGAATCGCACTTTCCCTCTGCGCTTTCCCATCAGGAGAGACGTCAAGTGAGCCCTTGCAGCCGTGGGCTAGAAGACGTCCCCTGTGGAAGGAGAAAGTATCTCAAGAAAGCAAGGCTCCCTGAAAGCGACGTGTCAGCGGCACAGGCCGCGCAGGGCCACTTCAGAAATAACACCACATGTCTGGATGAACAAACTCTGTCAGTGGAAAACAGATATTTGTCCCCTACAAGTCTGATGTGCCCTACCGCTGAGCAATTTCCATATGAGAATAGCCAGAGTGGAAACCCTCAGCTGGTGCCCTGTGAACTGTGTCACGGGAAGTTTGCTGTAGAGAGGCTGGAGAAACACAGCAAGATCTGCAAGAAGCTTCAGAATTCAAAGAGGAAGGTTTTTGACTCTTTCAAGCACAGGGCCAAGGGAACAGAACTGGAGACATACATCCATAAGAAGAAGGTTAAACCGCCAATCGTGGTAAGGGCTATCCTTAAACTCTTTCCAAGCTTCCCTTTTTTTCTCCTAGAGTCAGACTCAGCTTATAAATCAATGTAAACAATAAATAAGTGTTTTATGAAGTACTCTTCTGAAAAACTGCCGCAAAGGCACATTTGCCAGACAGAATAAATGTGTCTTAGTGACTTCTGAATTCTGTTGTAAAAATCTACATATCAAGCAAATAGCACTCACAGGAAACAAAACCATAACTACGTAAATTGTACTCTCTACCCAATGACCTGAAAGGTAGCCCCAGAAAGCTACGTTATTACTGTATTGATATTTTCTTGCCTTGTGAATGGTTTGCGACCAGACTGTGTACGCAGTGCTAGTCTGGACTTTTTCTGGAAGCTGTTTTATTGGTTTCATTTCCTGTTCCCAGCTGAGAAAGAACAACTGGAGGCAGAAGCACGAGGATTTCATTCGGAGCATCAAACAGGCCAGGGAGGTGCAGCAGGTGATCACGCAAGGAGGGAAAGTTGTGAACCTGCCCCAGCCCCCCGCGAATCCAAACCCCGACTACGTGCTCTGCCCTCACTGCGGCCGGCGCTTTGCCCCCAGGCCGGCACAGAGGCACTTCCCCAAGTGTCAGCACATCAGGAGCCGCCCTCCTCCTCCTCCTCGCAGATGAAAACTGATGTGAAGAAGAGCAAAAGAGTCATGATCTTGGCTCACGACTCACGTCCTGCTTTTTCTTTTTAGAAACACATTTAGCACAGTTCATCCGTATGATGATGAAAAAAAAATGTTACCTTATTTTAATTAAATGATTTTTTTTTGGTGGACTGGTGTTTGCGTAGCTATGGTTATTTCAGTTTTTCTCTTATCATTCATACACCTTGACCTCCTAAAAATAATTTTTCAACCTGGAACGTACAATTAGCAGGCAATAGAACAGGTCACATTGGTCTTGGAACCATCAAAAAGCAGTATTCACACATTCTCGGCATCAATTTTCCTTAAAAACAACTGAAAAAGCAAGGTAAAGAGTGATTGATTTTTTTAATGAAAGTTATTTGATTTAATTTATTTAATTTTCATAATATTTGAAATATGTTGGGATTAATGTGACTCAATATTATCTGCAGCTCTTACACTCCAGGCACCTGATAAAGTGGAACGCAGTGTCTTTGCCTTACATGGCGCTCAGCTCTTCCTCAATCCCAGCAGAAGCACCAGCAGAAGCAGCAGCCTCCGGGTCCTGCCTCATGCACAGCTTAAAATGCAACACCAAGTAATACAACAAACAACAGGGAAAACCATTCACGATCAGACACACCCGTTGATTGCTGGCTCTCAGTAAAGGGACATTGCATCATTACATCACAAAATAGACTACATTTCAAGGTTAAAGAATTACCATGTTCTGCGATTCAGAACGAGGCAGCAAAACTTCCTGTAATCTGATGTGGCCCTGTGACATTGTAAAGGAGCAGGCTTGTGAATACATCTCGTTTAATCCAATGGAAATATAACTCTCAACTTTTTTACGTTTTTGCCAATAAATAATACTACATTGTTAACTCTGCATAAAGAACCTTGGAATGGAACGTTTTTTGCAGTGAAATGTTTGCTGCATAACCTATACCCTTTCTCTCCTACATCACATTGCATTAGTCATTACAGTGATTAGTGAGCAGGAAGGGCTGCATCACATTGCAATTTGTGTGGAACTTGAATGCGAATTTGTTACAACATGGCGTAACTTACAGTCCTTTCACAAAATTCATGATTTTGTGCTCAATTTTGAGTTTGTAAAGTTTTTCTATAATGTCAATGATTTTATTTTGTGACTGAAATTAAATACTTTTGTGTCTGCAAAATTGGGACTGTAGTTCCACCTTAACCTACTAGTACTGTATGTCTTTGGACTGTGGGAAGAAACTGGAGCACCTGGAAGAAATCCACACAAATGAAGGGAGAACATACAATTCCATCCAGACTGCACCCCAGGAATTAAACCCAGGACCCCAGCTCTGTGAACCACAGTGCCACCTAATTGCTATAGTCACTATAATTAATGTCAAAACTCATTTGCAAATGAGCAGCCTGGGATCCAAAAGGATCAAGACAAGGATCCAAACAAAGCACTATCCCAAAGCTTGGCTTTGTACAGTATATCATACAGGGCTTGATGCAGAAGGCAGATAATCTAAGTCCATGCAATAATTGCTAAGGGAAAGTGACTTTGTGTTTTTGGAGGGAAGTCACTCAACATGGAGCTGTGTTAGTGAAATGATTGTTCTGATGTACGGCTGATGTCCAAACACTGAAAACATGATTGTATATGCAATCGCACTCCCGAGCTCCATTGGGTATGGTTAAAATAACTTTTTATAGTTCATCACATTCAAAGTGTGTGTACCTGATGAAAGTGTAACACGCATTTGGAGGAGTTATTCAGGATTTTCTTTCATTCAACTATTTCAAGACCCATTATTTTCAGATGTTGTAGTATACGTGAATAATGAAAGGCCTTCATATTACACAATGAAGGAATGACTTCGCAGGTGTGAAGAATAAAAGATTAATTCAGCTCACTTTGGGGAGTTTCACAATGGCCCTCCTTAAAGAAATGTGGGTTTGATTAAAGGAGTGAAGAAAAAGCACTGAATAATATTTGCTTCTGTAAACGTAATCATCTCAAAATATGGTTAAAGAAATTGAAGAAGGTTAAACATAATCCAAAACGTATAAGGTCAATTTAAATACACCCAGAATTCTAGTGTTTATGCAATGCATCTGTGGGTTGATATGAAATACGGCCGTTCTTAAACTAAACGAGGTTATCGAGAGCATATTCCGAGTACGGCTGTGGCCAGTTGTACTGTGAACTGAGAGGACCGTATCTTATCCTGAACTGACTGTGCAAATACCGTCCTCTGCTGGCAGAAGGAATAGATTACAACGGCACTGTATTGGCGATTAGTCCTATTGCTAGAATATTGAAACAACAAGGAGTCCGCGGAGTCAAGCAATGCAGAATAAACAAGTACCTGAAATTCAATAGGATTTTGTGTATTGATTACAAATAGGTGTGAATTTCTCATGTACAGTGGTATTCATGGATTCCTTACACAAGCAGCCGTTGTTATGATACTTTCGTAATCTGAATATAAATCTGTTATCTACTTGAAACTGTAATTATTGAATAGATTAATGTTTTTGAAATGCTTCATTAACTGGGCAGTTTCCATGTTTGGAAATGTTTTTATTTTGATTGCTGATTGCTAGGTACTGTATGTTTAATAGGCATGCTGTTAATATTTTCTACAAATAAGACAGTTATGCTGTAGTAAGTTCTATATAAATTATATAACATAAGTTATATTTTGTTCTGAGGTCAATTTGAATCTCATACTAAATTACTGGTGTCCTTTTATCTGAGAAACACTACCTGATTGATCACCTGATGCCTAGAAATTAGCATGCACAGTAGCCCAGTGTTTAGCATTGCTAGCTCACAGTGCTGAGGCCCTGGGTACACTTCTGGACCTGGGGTGCTATCTGTATGGAGCTTGTATGTTCTCCCCATGTTTGCATGAGTTTGCTTTGGGTGCTCCGGCTTCCTCCCACACTTCAAAGAACTACTGGTAGGTTAATTGGCTTCTGGGATAATTGGTGAGTGTCTGTGTCTTCCCTGCATTGGACTACCATCCAGTCCCAGGTATCTCCTGCTTATTACTTTCTGAGGCTCTGGCTCCCCCGTGACCCCCGACCCCCTGACCACCTGACCCTGAATTGGATGAAGCGGTTAGAAAATGTGTGGTTTCTGTTATGCTCTGGTCATGCTCTGCCATAGCAACAACTTGTAAAAAATGCAGATGCTAGGATTTAACTCAAAGAAGGAGCTCAGATCACTGTGTTGGCATCGCTGTACAGGTGTCCGGTTTGTTTTAGAACATGTGCTAAAATCTTATTTACTAACTTCTAGACTTTTTACCCCCCATATCAGCCTGCAGGTGCACAGTGGTCTGTGGACACCCTCCTTGCTCTGTCGTAAAAGAGGAAATAAAAAGCAACTGGTTTTGACTTTAATGCACTGAGACTGTGGAACTCACAGAACTCTCTTGTCAGAAAGGCAGCTTCTAACAGCTTTTAAGTGAAGACTAAGAACACTTTTCTATTTTATTAAAATAGATTATATATGTTTTGTTTAAATATATGTTATAAATGTTAAAACGACAGCTCGTATAAGCTTGTATTTTTACCTTTCGATCATTTTTATAATTGCTTTGAGTTGCTTTTACCATGATAAACAGTACAAAATATGAGGTGTTGAACTTGTCTAAAGTTTTAAAGCGCTTTATGACGTAAAGTGTGATGACAGTCCTTGGCGGTCTATGTAACAATTCTTCTTGAAGTAGGTCATCGGGCCAACAGTATACAAACATTACAGCTCAAGTGCTTTTGTATCTGAACGCTTTTAGGTAAGTTATTTAGCAGCTGCGGTATTAATAATGATTTTAATGGCAAATTCAATTGCAGGTAAAATAAAAATGGCGGATAACTTTCTTTCTAGCTTCGTGAAGCGGTCGCGCTATATTATACATATATACCATAATAAGAAACATAATATGTACAGTAGAATTTTTCACTTTAAGCTGGCATTATCCAGAACCGGGTCAGGGCCCGGACCCGGACCGTGCAGTGTGGTCCGTCGGCCTTCTAAAGATGTTTAGGAGATCGAGGCGCCCTTGGATTTGATTAGAAACTTGCATAATTTCTTAACTTGACCCCATTATCTTAAAAAAAACGGCCAGGCCAAGACCAAAGCATGAAGGCTGCGAGGATCGGGGGACTCTCATTTTTGGTCACAGCGTACAGTAGTAGATCAGTAACCTCTGTTTATCGTGATAACCTTTAATTATTTTCCAGTACTTTTTTAAATGATAAAACACATTGTCTCGCCAGTTTTGCTAAAGATACGGTTTTAGTGTTTACGCATAAATTTGTAAGCCGTAGGTTTAAATCTCGTGGTCTTATTTTCTGCATTTTCATCGTAAGGGAAGGCGCTCGTTTGCGATTTACGCGCTGAATATTGTAAGCAGAGGAGCCTTAAGGCACAGCCTCGCCTTAACACCATCGTTTGCATTGTCATTGTCATCCAGAAAAGCAGTCGTAAGAAAATGAATCTGTGGCGGCTCCGAACATTAAAAAAACTATATCTAGACTGCAAATACATCCCAATCTTACTGTCAACACGTTTTAAGACCCCTCTCCTTTCCACCGGTATACAAGCTAAGAGAGAAATATTGGAAATCCCATCTGAAGTAGCCCTCGTCTCACCTTCGGAGCTGTGAGCGATGGGGATCATAATTAAAAGGGGTACAGTTACTTTGAAAATGTGTATGTGATACTTAAATTTAAATAAAATAAAAAGATAAATTATATAACACAGACTGCTATCTATGTCCATGTGTTTAAGACGTATGAATCGGTTTTAAAACAGGCACACCCCTTCTCACAAATCCGACTGGAGTCTCAGTCCGTCGTCGCGATGAATTAGGAGCTCAGATGTAGGCTAAGTGATTGCAATTTACTTATTTAAAAGAACCACTTCAAATCAAAAGGGAGACATTTTGTAATGGTAGTTATCGTATTATAGTATACGATAACTGTATACGTAGTATACGTAATTGTAGATATACAGTACATAAAGGGTATGAATAGGTGTGAGCTTTTACTGTATATTTAATATTTTATCTGACCCACTTGTAGAAACCGCCTACTCAGATTTATTTAAGTGGTCTGCCACCATAAAGACAGAAAAATATAATGACACCCTGTTACATTAACTGTAAAATAAACGCCGTAACTGCGGCCATATGAAAATTTGGATAAAGATTATACAAACATCCTAAGGAGCTCTATGACATATGAGCGTCGTAATAATGGTTGGTGACCTGACGTAACAGTGCTCCCTGAATTACGTGATCTGTATATACCCAAATACAGATATATCACATAGGGAGATGCAGTCAAACATTGCATTGCTATCGTCGTGGTGAACTATTTCTCCGCTGTTTAAAACTTGTTTGGTAAGTGTCATCAAATATGCTTGTCAATTTGTAGCGAAATCGATATACTGTATCATAATCCTTCAGCTATCTTTAATGTAGTGAAACGGCTAATTAATATTGATCAATTCCCTTATTCACAGTGACTTTTGCTCAAACCCCTGTTGCATAATGGGTTAATTTTATATAAAAAAACATTTATATCATAGATATAATACAAGCTTTGAAATGAAATAGCACATTTCCAGGTTTCAGTTAAACATTTTTAAAAAAGCTCATGACTTTAAGCATTCTGAACATTGAGAATGTTATTTGGGAAACAAATGTTTATTATAATGTTTATGTTTAGGATCTGTCTCCTACTGAGTCAGCATGCAGCATTCAACACCATTAGGTTTAATATTAAAAAGTTGTGTATTTCCTGAATTGTTTTTTTTTATTCTTTTCTATTAGACCATACTAGACTGTGCAGGATATCATTTATTTGCCATTTTTGCCTTTTCCAGATACCTGGGAAACAAAGCTCATATCTCATTTGCCAATGGAGCCCAGTCCTAAGCCTGGTGCTCTGTCCCCCTCCCCGAAGGACACAGACTCGAATCGACCCGCGCCCTTAAGGCAACAGGATCTGATCTCCACGTACTGCCCGCCTCCCAAGATACAGCTTCTGAAGGACACCTTCCAAGAGAAACTGATGCAGGAAAAGGAGAAAAAAATGATCGCCATGTACAATCGGCGGCAGGAGGCAGCTCTACAGAAGATGAGAAAATGTTTCCAATATGTCAAATACGCTGCGGAGAAGAAGATGGGGAACAGCTATCGCTTCCAAGCCCAACAGGGCCCCGAGAAGAACATTGTGGGGTATGATCGGTCTTACCCCCTGAAGCCTATGGGTAACAGGAAAGTCTCCGGCCCTGGTGAGGTTCGGGCTGTGGACCGCCCGGACGCACAGAGTGATTCCTTGTTTGCCCCCACCCCGCCTCAGGATGGTCATGAGAGGCCCTGCGAGAGGCCGGGCAGGAGGGGCTCAAGAGTACGCAAACCTAAGGACAGGACTGTCCTCCCCATGGTGGCGACCCCTCCAGGGCAATGCCCTTCTCATGCCAATGGGAAGGAGCACTTTCAGTTGCAAGAGGAGCTACGAAAAGTGGCCGAGGCAGAGGCCGCGCTGAAGGAGGAGCATCGCCGGAGGGAGGCCAGCCTGCAGGATGAGATGCGCCGGAAGGAGGCCATGATGAAGGACGAGATTCGCCAGAAGGAGGCCATGATGCAGGCGAAGCTCTTCAGAGCTCAGGAGGAGCTGAGGATGGTTCCGAGAGAGATGGAAGACTCCAGAGAGGTGGCCGGAAGGGAAAATAGAGGCGAGGCAGAGCGAGCTTTGCCCCAGAGGACCATGGGCCAACCACCGCTCTAAGGCCGTGCCTCTTCTGACCTTCAGAATGGAGAAGCAAAAAGCCTTCACTCCAAGGAAAGCCCTTCCTATCAGAGGAGACAACCTTGATTATGGTTCTCCAATGGAAGATGGCGGATGCGCAGAATCGCACTTTCCCTCTGCGCTTTCCCATCAGGAGAGACGTCAAGTGAGCCCTTGCAGCCGTGGGCTAGAAGACGTCCCCTGTGGAAGGAGAAAGTATCTCAAGAAAGCAAGGCTCCCTGAAAGCGACGTGTCAGCGGCACAGGCCGCGCAGGGCCACTTCAGAAATAACACCACATGTCTGGATGAACAAACTCTGTCAGTGGAAAACAGATATTTGTCCCCTACAAGTCTGATGTGCCCTACCGCTGAGCAATTTCCATATGAGAATAGCCAGAGTGGAAACCCTCAGCTGGTGCCCTGTGAACTGTGTCACGGGAAGTTTGCTGTAGAGAGGCTGGAGAAACACAGCAAGATCTGCAAGAAGCTTCGGAATTCATAGAGGAAGGTTTTTGACTCTTTCAAGCACAGGGCCAAGGGAACAGAACTGGAGACATACATCCATAAGAAGAAGGTTAAACCGCCAATCGTGGTAAGGGCTATCCTTAAACTCTTTCCAAGCTTCCCTTTTTTTCTCCTAGAGTCAGACTCAGCTTATAAATCAATGTAAACAATAAATAAGTGTTTTATGAAGTACTCTTCTGAAAAACTGCCGCAAAGGCACATTTGCCAGACAGAATAAATGTGTCTTAGTGACTTCTGAATTCTGTTGTAAAAATCTACATATCAAGCAAATAGCACTCACAGGAAACAAAACCATAACTACGTAAATTGTACTCTCTACCCAATGACCTGAAAGGTAGCCCCAGAAAGCTACGTTATTACTGTATTGATATTTTCTTGCCTTGTGAATGGTTTGCGACCAGACTGTGTACGCAGTGCTAGTCTGGACTTTTTCTGGAAGCTGTTTTATTGGTTTCATTTCCTGTTCCCAGCTGAGAAAGAACAACTGGAGGCAGAAGCACGAGGATTTCATTCGGAGCATCAAACAGGCCAGGGAGGTGCAGCAGGTGATCACGCAAGGAGGGAAAGTTGTGAACCTGCCCCAGCCCCCCGCGAATCCAAACCCCGACTACGTGCCCTGCCCTCACTGCGGCCGGCGCTTTGCCCCCAGGCCGGCACAGAGGCACTTCCCCAAGTGTCAGCACATCAGGAGCCGCCCTCCTCCTCCTCCTCGCAGATGAAAACTGATGTGAAGAAGAGCAAAAGAGTCATGATCTTGGCTCACGACTCACGTCCTGCTTTTTCTTTTTAGAAACACATTTAGCACAGTTCATCCGTATGATGATGAAAAAAAAATGTTACCTTATTTTAATTAAATGATTTTTTTTGGTGGACTGGTGTTTGCGTAGCTGTGGTTATTTCAGTTTTTCTCTTATCATTCATACACCTTGACCTCCTAAAAATAATTTTTCAACCTGGAACGTACAATTAGCAGGCAATAGAACAGGTCACATTGGTCTTGGAACCATCAAAAAGCAGTATTCACACATTCTCGGCATCAATTTTCCTTAAAAACAACTGAAAAAGCAAGGTAAAGAGTGATTGATTTTTTTAATGAAACTTATTTGATTTAATTTATTTAATTTTCATAATATTTGAAATATGTTGGGATTAATGTGACTCAATATTATCTGCAGCTCTTACACTCCAGGCACCTGATAAAGTGGAACGCAGTGTCTTTGCCTTACATGGCGCTCAGCTCTTCCTCAATCCCAGCAGAAGCACCAGCAGAAGCAGCAGCCTCCGGGTCCTGCCTCATGCCCAGCTTAAAATGCAACACCAAGTAATACAACAAACAACAGGGAAAACCATTCACGATCAGACACATCCGTTGATTGCTGGCTCTCAGTAAAGGGACATTGCATCATTACATCACAAAATAGACTACATTTCAAGGTTAAAGAATTACCATGTTCTGCGATTCAGAACGAGGCAGCAAAACTTCCTATAATCTGTTGTGGCCCTATGACATTGTAAAGGAGCAGGCTTGTGAATACATCTCGTTTAATCCAATGGAAATATAACTCTCAACTTTTTTATGTTTTTGCCAATAAATAATACTACATTGTAAACTCTGCATAAAGAACCTTGGAATGGAACGTTTTTTGCAGTGAAATGTTTGCTGCATAACCTATACCCTTTCTCTCCTACATCACATTGCATTAGTCATTACAGTGATTAGTGAGCAGGAAGGGCTGCATCACATCGCAATTTGTGTGGAACTTGAATGCGAATTTGTTACAACATGGCGTAACTTACAGTCCTTTCACAAAATTCATGATTTTGTGCTCAATTTTGAGTTTGTAAAGTTTTTCTATAATGTCAATGATTTTATTTTGTGACTGAAATTAAATAATTTTGTGTCTGCAAAATTGGGACTGTAGTTCCACCTTAACCTACTAGTACTGTATGTCTTTGGACTGTGGGAAGAAACTGGAGCACCTGGAAGAAATCCACACAAATGAAGGGAGAACATACAATTCCATCCAGACTGCACCCCAGGAATTGAACCCAGGACCCCAGCTCTGTGAACCACAGTGCCAGCTCATTGCTATAGTCACTATAATTAATGTCAAAACTCATTTGCAAATGAGCAGCCTGGGATCCAAAAGGATCAAGACAAGGATCCAAACAAAGCACTATCCCAAAGCTTGGCTTTGTACCGTATATAATACAGGGCTTGATGCAGAAGGCAGATAATCAAAGTCCATGCAATAATTGCTAAGGGAAAGTGACTTTGTGTTCTTGGAGGGAAGTCACTCAACACGGAGCTGTGTTAGTGAAATGATTGTTCTGATGTACGGCTGATGTCCAAACACTGAAAACATGATTGTGTATGCAATCGCACTCCTGAGCTCCATTGGGTATGGTTAAAATAACTTTTTATAGTTCATCACATTCAAAGTGTGTGTACTTGATGAAAGTGTAACACGCATTTGGAGGAGTTATTCAGGATTTTCTTTCATTCAACTATTTCAAGACCCATTATTTTCAGATGTTGTAGTATACGTGAATAATGAAAGGCCTTCATATTACACAATGAAGGAATGACTTCGCAGGTGTGAAGAATAAAAGATTAATTCAGCTCACTTTGTGGAGTTTCACAATGGCCCTCCTTATAGAAATGTGGGTTTGATTAAAGGAGTGAAGAAAAAGCACTGAATAATATTTGCTTCTGTAAACGTAATCATCTCAAAATATGGTTGAAGAAATTGAAGAAGGTTAAACATAATCCAAAACGTATAAGGTCAATTTAAGTACAACCAGAATTCTAGTGTTTATGCAATGCATCTGTGGGTTGATATGAAATATGGCCGTACTTAAACTAAACGAGGTTATCGAGAGCATATTCCGAATACGGCTTTGGCCAGTTGTACTGTGAACTGCGAGGACCGTATCTTATCCTGAACTGGCTGTGCGAATACCGTCCTCTGCTGGCAGAAGGAATAGATTACAACGGCACTGTATTGGCGATTAGTCCTATTGCTAGAATATTGAAACAACAAGGAGTCCGCGGAGTCAAGCAATGCTGAATAAACAAGTACCTGAAATTCAATAGGATTTTGTGTATTGATTACAAATAGGTGTGGAATTCTCATGTACAGTGGTATTCATGGATTCCTTACACAAGCAGCAGTTGTTATGATGCTTTCGTAATCTGAATATAAATCTGTTATCTACTTAAAACTGTAATTATTGAATAGATTAATGTCTTTGAAATGCTTCATTAACTGGGCAGTTTCCATGTTTGGAAATGTTTTTATTTTGATTGCTGATTGCTAGATACTGTATGTTTAATAGGCATGCTGTTAATATTTTCAACAAATAAGACAGTTATGCTGTAGTAAGTTCTATTTAAGTTATATAACATAAGTTATATTTTGTTCTGAGGTCAATTTGAATCTCATACTAAATTACTGGTGTCCTTTTATCTGAGAAACACTACCTGATTGATCACCTGATGCCTAGAAATTAGCATGCACAGTAGCCCAGCGTTTAGCATTGCTAGCTCACAGTGCTGAGGCCCTGGGTACACTTCTGGACCTGGGGTGCTATCTGTATGGAGCTTGTATGTTCTCCCCATGTTTGCATGAGTTTGCTTTGGGTGCTCCGGCTTCCTCCCACACTTCAAAGAACTACTGGTAGGTTAATTGGCTTCTGGGATAATTGGTGAGTGTCTGTGTCTTCCCTGCATTGGACTACCATCCAGTCCCAGGCATCCCCTGCTTATTACTTTCTGAGGCTCTGGCTCCCCCGTGCCCCGCGACCCCCTGACCACCTGACCCTGAATTGGATGAAGCGGTTAGAAAATGGGTGGTTTCTGTTATGCTCTGGTCATGCTCTGCCATAGCAACAACTTGTAAAAAATGCAGATGCTAGGATTTAACTCAAAGAAGGAGCTCAGATCACTGTGTTGGCATCACTGTACAGGTGTCCGGTGTGTTTTAGAACATATATTAAAATCTTATTTACTAACTTCTAGACTTTTTACCCCCCATATCAGTCTGCAGGTGCACAGTGGTCTGTGGACACCCTCCTTGCTCTGTCGTAAAAGAGGAAATAAAAAGCAACTGGTTTTGACTTTAATGCACTGAGACTGTGGAACTCACAGAACTCTCTTGTCAGAAAGGCAGCTTCTAACAGCTTTTAAGTGAAGACTAAGAACACTTTTCTATTTTATTAAAATAGATTATATATGTTTTGCTTAAATATATGTTATAAATGTTAAAACGACAGCTCGTATAAGCTTGTATTTTTACCTTTCGATCATTTTTAGAATTGCTTTGAGTTGCTTTTACCATGATAAACAGTACAAAATATGAGGTGTTGAACTTGTCTAAAGTTTTAAAGCGCTTTATGACGTAAAGTGTGATGACAGTCCTTGGCGGTCTATGTAACAATTCTTCTTGAAGTAGGTCATCGGGCCAACAGTATACAAACATTACAGCTCAAGTGCTTTTGTATCTGAACGCTTTTAGGTAAGTTATTTAGCAGCTGCGGTATTAATAATGATTTTAATGGCAAATTCAATTGCAGGTAAAATAAAAAAGGCGGATAACTTTCTTTCTAGCTTCGTGAAGCGGTCGCGCTGTATTATACATATATACCATAATAAGAAACATAATATGTACAGTAGAATTTTTCACTTTAAGCTGGCATTATCCAGAACCGGGTCAGGGCCCGGACCCGGACCGTGCAGTGTGGTCCGCCGGCCTTCTAAAGATGTTTAGGAGATCGGGGCGCCCTTGGATTTGATTAGAAACTTGCATAATTTCTTAACTTGACCCCATTATCTTAAAAAAAACGGCCAGGCCAAGACCAAAGCATGAAGGCTGCGAGGATCGGGGGACTCTCATTTTTGGTCACAGCGTACAGTAGTAGATCAGTAACCTCTGTTTATCGTGATAACCTTTAATTATTTTCCAGTACTTTTTTAAATGATAAAACACATTGTCTCGCCAGTTTTGCTAAAGATACGGTTTTAGTGTTTACGCATACATTTGTAAGCCGTAGGTTTAAATCTCGTGGTCTTATTTTCTGCATTTTCATCGTAAGAGAGGCGCTCGTTTGCGATTTACGCGCTGAACATTGTAAGCAGAGGAGCCTTAAGGCACAGCCTCGCCTTAACACCATCGTTTGCATTGTCATTGTCATCCAGAAAAGCAGTCGTAAGAAAATGAATCTGTGGCGGCTCCGAACATTAAAAAAACTATATCTAGACTGCAAATACATCCCAATCTTACTATCAACACGTTTTAAGAGCGCTCTCCTTTCCACCGGTATACAAGCTAAGAGAGAAATATTGGAAATCCCATCTGAAGTAGCCCTCGTCTCACCTTCGGAGCTGTGAGCGATGGGGATCATAATTAAAAGGGGTACAGTTACTTTGAAAATGTGTATGTGATACTTAAATTTAAATAAAATAAAAAGATACATTATATAACAGAGACTGCTATCTATGTCCATGTGTTTAAGATGTATGAATCGGTTTTAAAACAGGCACACCCCTTCTCACAAATCCGACTGGAGTCTCAGTCCGTCGTCGCGATGAATTAGGAGCTCAGATGTAGGCTAAGTGATTGCAATTTACTTATTTAAAAGAACCACTTCAAATCAAAAGGGGACATTTTGTAATGGTAGTTTTCGTATTATACAGTATACGTAATTGTAGATATACAGTACATAAAGAGTATGAATAGGTGTGAGCTTTTACTGTATATTTAATATTTTATCTGACCCACTTGTAGAAACCGCCTACTCAGATTTATTTAAGTGGTCTGCCACCATAAAGACAGAAAAATATAATGACACCCTGTTACATTAACTGTAAAATAAACGCCATAACTGCAGCCATATGAAAATTTGGATAAAGAATATACAAACATCCTAAGGAGCTCTATGACATATGAGCGTCGTAATAATGGTTGGTGACGTAACAGTGCTCCCTGAATTACGTGATCTGTATATACCCAAATACAGATATATCACATAGGGAGATGCAGTCAAACATTGCATTGCTATCGTCGTGGTGAACTATTTCTCCGCTGTTTAAAACTTGTTTGGTAAGTGTCATCAAATATGCTTGTCAATTTGTAGCGAAATCGATATACTGTATCATAATCCTTCAGCTATCTATAATGTAGTGAAACGACTAATTAATATTGATAAATTCCCTTATTCACAGTGACTTTTGCTCAAACTCCTGTTGCATAATGGGTTAATTTTATATAAAAAACATTTATATCATAGATATAAAACAAGCTTTGAAATGAAATAGTACATTTCCAGGTTTCAGTTAAACATTTTTAAAAAAGCTCATGACTTTAAGCATTCTGAACATTGAGAATGTTATTTGGGAAACAAATGTTTATTATAATGTTTATGTTTAGGATCTGTCTCCTACTGAGTCAGCATGCAGCATTCAACACCATTAGGTTTAATATTAAAAAGTTGTGTATTTCCTGAATTTTTTTTTATTCTTTTCTATTAGACCATACTAGACTGTGCAGGATATCATTTATTTGCCATTTTTGCCTTTTCCAGATACCTGGGAAACAAAGCTCCTATCTCATTTGCCAATGGAGCCCAGTCCTAAGCCTGTTGCTCTGTCCCCCTCCCCGAAGGACACAGACTCGAATCGACCCGCACCCTCAAGGCAACAGGATCTGATCTCCACGTACTGCCCGCCTCCCAAGATACAGCTTTTGAAGGACACCTTCCAAGAGAAACTGATGCAGGAAAAGGAGAAAAAAATGATCGCCATGTACAATCGGCGGCAGGAGGCAGCTCTACAGAAGATGAGAAAATGTTTCCAATATGTCAAATACGCTGCGGAGCAGAAGAAGGGGAACAGCTATCGCTTCCAAGCCCAACAGGGCCCCGAGAAGAACATTGTGGGGTATGATCGGTCTTACCCCCTGAAGCCCATGGGAAACAGGAAAGTCTCCGGCCCTGGTGAGGTTCGGGCTGTGGACCGCCCGGACGCACAGAGTGATTCCTTGTTTGCCCCCACCCCGCCTCAGGATGGTCATGAGAGGCCCTGTGAGAGGCCGGGCAGGAGGGGCTCAAGAGTACGCAAACCTAAGGACAGGACTGTCCTCCCCATGGTGGCGACTCCTCCAGGGCAATGCCCTTCTCATGCCAATGGGAAGGAGCACTTTCAGTTGCAAGAGGAGCTACGAAAAGTGGCCGAGGCAGAGGCCGCGCTGAAGGAGGAGCATCGCCGGAGGGAGGCCAGCCTGCAGGATGAGATGCGCCGGAAGGAGGCCATGATGAAGGACGAGATTCGCCAGAAGGAGGCCATGATGCAGGCGAAGCTCTTCAGAGCTCAGGAGGAGCTGAGGATGGTTCCGAGAGAGATGGAAGACTCCAGAGAGGTGGCCGGAAGGGAAAATAGAGGCGAGGCAGAGCGAGCTTTGCCCCAGAGGACCATGGGCCAACCACCGCTCTAAGGCCGTGCCTCTTCTGACCTGCAGAATGGAGAAGCAAAAAGCCTTCACTCCAAGGAAAGCCCTTCCTATCAGAGGAGACAACCTTGATTATGGTTCTCCAATGGAAGATGGCGGATGCGCAGAATCGCACTTTCCCTCTGCGCTTTCCCATCAGGAGAGACGTCAAGTGAGCCCTTGCAGCCGTGGGCTAGAAGACGTCCCCTGTGGAAGGAGAAAGTATCTCAAGAAAGCAAGGCTCCCTGAAAGCGACGTGTCAGCGGCACAGGCCGCGCAGGCCCACTTCAGAAATAACACCACATGTCTGGATGAACATACTCTGTCAGTGGAAAACAGATATTTGTCCCCTACAAGTCTGATCTGCCCTACCGCTGAGCAATTTCCATATGAGAATAGCCAGAGTGGAAACCCTCAGCTGGTGCCCTGTGAACTGTGTCACAGGAAGTTTGCTGTAGAGAGGCTGGAGAAACACAGCAAGATCTGCAAGAAGCTTCAGAATTCAAAGAGAAAGGTTTTTGACTCTTTCAAGCACAGGGCCAAGGGAACAGAACTGGAGACATAAATCCATAAGAAGAAGGTTAAACCGCCAATCGTGGTAAGGGCTATCCTTAAACTCTTTCCAAGCTTCCCTTTTTTTCTCCTAGAGTCAGACTCAGCTTATAAATCAATGTAAACAATAAATAAGTGTTTTATGAAGTACTCTTCAGAAAAACTGCCGCAAAGGCACATTTGCCAGACAGAATAAATGTGTGTTAGTGACTTCTGAATTCTGTTGTAAAAATCTACATATCAAGCAAATAGCACTCACAGGAAACAAAACCATAACTACGTAAATTGTACTCTCTACCCAATAACCTGAAAGGTAGCCCCAGAAAGCTACGTTAATACTGTATTGATATTTTCTTGCCTTGTGAATGGTTTGCGACCAGACTGTGTACGCAGTGCTAGTCTGGACTTTTTCTGGAAGCTGTTTTATTGGTTTCATTTCCTGTTCCCAGCTGAGAAAGAACAACTGGAGGCAGAAGCACGAGGATTTCATTCGGAGCATCAAACAGGCCAGGGAGGTGCAGCAGGTGATCACGCAAGGAGGGAAAGTTGTAAACCTGCCCCAGCCCCCCGCGAATCCAAACCCCGACTACGTGCCCTGCCCTCACTGCGGCCGGCGCTTTGCCCCCAGGCCGGCACAGAGGCACATCCCCAAGTGTCAGCACATCAGGAGCCGCCCTCCTCCTCCTCCACGCAGATGAAAACTGATGTGAAGAAGAGCAAAAGAGTCATGATCTTGGCTCACGACTCACGTCCTGCTTTTTCTTTTTAGAAACACATTTAGCACAGTTCATCCGTATGATGATGAAAAAAAAATGTTACCTTATTTTAATTAAATGATTTTTTTTTGGTGGACTGGTGTTTGCGTAGCTGTGGTTATTTCAGTTTTTCTCTTATCATTCATACACCTTGACCTCCTAAAAATAATTTTTCAACCTGGAACGTACAATTAGCAGGCAATAGAACAGGTCACATTGGTCTTGGAACCATCAAAAAGCAGTATTCACACATTCTCGGCATCAATTTTCCTTAAAAACAACTGAAAAAGCAAGGTAAAGAGTGATTGATTTTTTTAATGAAAGTTATTTGATTTAATTTATTTAATTTTCATAATATTTGAAATATGTTGGGATTAATGTGACTCAATATTATCTGCAGCTCTTACACTCCAGGCACCTGATAAAGTGGAACGCAGTGTCTTTGCCTTACATGGCGCTCAGCTCTTCCTCAATCCCAGCAGAAGCACCAGCAGAAGCAGCAGCCTCCGGGTCCTGCCTCATGCACAGCTTAAAATGCAACACCAAGTAATACAACAAACAACAGGGAAAACCATTCACGATCAGACACATCCGTTGATTGCTGGCTCTCAGTAAAGGGACATTGCATCATTACATCACAAAATAGACTACATTTCAAGGTTAAAGAATTACCATGTTCTGCGATTCAGAACGAGGCAGCAAAACTTCCTATAATCTGTTGTGGCCCTATGACATTGTAAAGGAGCAGGCTTGTGAATACATCTCGTTTAATCCAATGGAAATATTGCTCTCAACTTTTTTACGTTTTTGCCAATAAATAATATTACATTGTTAACTCTGCATAAAGAACCTTGGAATGGAACGTTTTTTGCAGTGAAATGTTTGCTGCATAACCTATACCTTTTCTCTCCTACATCACATTGCATTAGTCATTACAGTGATTAGTGAGCAGGAAGGGCTGCATCACATCGCAATTTGTGTGGAACTTGAATGCGAATTTGTTACAACATGGCGTAACTTACAGTACTTTCACAAAATTCATGATTTTGTGCTCAATTTTGAGTTTGTAAAGTTTTTCTATAATGTCAATGATTTTATTTTGTGACTGAAATTAAATACTTTTGTGTCTGCAAAATTGGGACTGTAGTTCCACCTTAACCTACTAGTACTGTATGTCTTTGGACTGTGGGAAGAAACTGGAGCACCTGGAAGAAATCCACACAAATGAAGGGAGAACATACAATTCCATCCAGACTGCACCCCAGGAATTGAACCCAGGACCCCAGCTCTGTGAACCACAGTGCCACCTCATTGCTATAGTCACTTTAATTAATGTCAAAACTCATTTGCAAATGAGCAGCCTGGGATCCAAAAGGATCAAGACAAGGATCCAAACAAAGCACTATCCCAAAGCTTGGCTTTGTACAGTATATCATACAGGGCTTGATGCAGAAGGCAGATAATCTAAGTCCATGCAATAATTGCTAAGGGAAAGTGACTTTGTGTTTTTGGAGGGAAGTCACTCAACATGGAGCTGTGTTAGTGAAATGATTGTTCTGATGTACGGCTGATGTCCAAACACTGAAAACATGATTGTGTATGCAATCGCACTCCCGAGCTCCATTGGGTATGGTTAAAATAACTTTTTATAGTTCATCACATTCAACGTGTGTGTACCTGATGAAAGTGTAACACGCATTTGGAGGAGTTATTCAGGATTTTCTTTCATTCAACTATTTCAAGACCGATTATTTTCAGATGTTGTAGTATACGTGAATAATGAAAGGCCTTCATATTACACAATGAAGGAATGACTTCGCAGGTGTGAAGAATAAAAGATTAATTCAGCTCACTTTGGGGAGTTTCACAATGGCCCTCCTTAAAGAAATGTGGGTTTGATTAAAGGAGTGAAGAAAAAGCACTGAATAATATTTGCTTCTGTAAACGTAATCATCTCAAAATATGGTTAAAGAAATTGAAGAAGGTTAAACATAATCCAAAACGTATAAGGTCAATTTAAGTACAACCAGAATTCTAGTGTTTATGCAATGCATCTGTGGGTTGATATGAAATACGGCCGTTCTTAAACTAAACGAGGTTATCGAGAGCATATTCCGAGTACGGCTGTGGCCAGTTGTACTGTGAACTGCGAGGACCGTATCTTATCCTGAACTGGCTGTGCGAATACCGTCCTCTGCTGGCAGAAGGAATAGATTACAACGGCACTGTATTGGCGATTAGTCCTATTGCTAGAATATTGAAACAACAAGGAGTCCGCGGAGTCAAGCAATGCTGAATGAACAAGTACCTGAAATTCAATAGGATTTTGTGTATTGATTACAAATAGGTGTGAAATTCTCATGTACAGTGGTATTCATGGATTCCTTACACAAGCAGCCGTTGTTATGATACTTTCGTAATCTGAATATAAATCTGTTATCTACTTGAAACTGTAATTATTGAATAGATTAATGTCTTTGAAATGCTTCATTAACTGGGCAGTTTCCATGTTTGGAAATGTTTTTATTTTGATTGCTGATTGCTAGATACTGTATGTTTAATAGGCATGCTGTTAATATTTTCAACAAGAGCCAAATAAGACAGTTATGCTGTAGTAAGTTCTATATAAGTTATATAACATAAGTTATATTTTGTTCTGAGGTCAATTTGAATCTCATACTAAATTACTGGTGTCCTTTTATCTGAGAAACACTACCTGATTGATCACCTGATGCCTAGAAATTAGCATGCACAGTAGCCCAGCGTTTAGCATTGCTAGCTCACAGTGCTGAGGCCCTGGGTACACTTCTGGACCTGGGGTGCTATCTGTATGGAGCTTGTATGTTCTCCCCATGTTTGCATGAGTTTGCTTTGGGTGCTCCGGCTTCCTCCCACACTTCAAAGAACTACTGGTAGGTTAATTGGCTTCTGGGATAATTGGTGAGTGTCTGTGTCTTCCCCGCATTGGACTACCATCCAGTCCCAGGCATCTCCTGCTTATTACTTTCTGAGGCTCTGGCTCCCCTGTGACCCCCCGACCCCCTGACCACCTGACCCTGAATTGGATGAAGCGGTTAGAAAATGGGTGGTTTCTGTTATGCTCTGGTCATGCTCTGCCATAGCAACAACTTGTAAAAAATGCAGATGCTAGGATTTAACTCAAAGAAGGAGCTCAGATCACTGTGTTGGCATCACTGTACAGGTGTCCGGTGTGTTTTAGAACATATGTTAAAATCTTATTTACTAACTTCTAGACTTTTTACCCCCCATATCAGCCTGCAGGTGCACAGTGGTCTGTGGACACCCTCCTTGCTCTGTCGTAAAAGAGGAAATAAAAAGCAACTGGTTTTGACTTTAATGCACTGAGACTGTGGAACTCACAGAACTCTCTCGTCAGAAAGGCAGCTTCTAACAGCTTTTAAGTGAAG
Source organism: Lepisosteus oculatus (assembly GCF_040954835.1). Taxonomy (NCBI): domain Eukaryota; kingdom Metazoa; phylum Chordata; class Actinopteri; order Semionotiformes; family Lepisosteidae; genus Lepisosteus; species Lepisosteus oculatus. The sequence continues at coordinate 2,868,369 of NW_027167902.1, read as the reverse complement.
ACTAAGAACACTTTTCTATTTTATTAAAATAGATTATATATGTTTTGTTTAAATATATGTTATAAATGTTAAAACGACAGCTCGTATAAGCTTGTATTTTTACCTTTCGATCATTTTTAGAATTGCTTTGAGTTGCTTTTACCATGATAAACAGTACAAAATATGAGGTGTTGAACTTGTCTAAAGTTTTAAAGCGCTTTATGACGTAGAGTGTGATGACAGTCCTTGGCGGTCTATGTAACAATTCTTCTTGAAGTAGGTCATCGGGCCAACAGTATACAAACATTACAGCTCAAGTGCTTTTGTATCTGAACGCTTTTAGGTAAGTTATTTAGCAGCTGCGGTATTAATCGTGATTTTAATGGCAAATTCAATTGCAGGTAAAATAAAAATGGCGGATAACTTTCTTTCTAGCTTCGTGAAGCGGTCGCGCCACATTATACATATATACAATAATAAGAAACATAATATGTACAGTAGAATTTTTCACTTTAAGCTGGCATTATCCAGAACCGGGTCAGGGCCCGGACCCGGACCGTGCAGTGTGGTCCGTCGGCCTTCTAAAGATGTTTAGGAGATCGAGGCGCCCTTGGATTTGATTAGAAACTTGCATAATTTCTTAACTTGACCCCATTATCTTAAAAAAAAAAACGGCCAGGCCCAGACCAAAGCATGAAGGCTGCGAGGATCGGGGGACTCTCATTTTTGGTCACAGCGTACAGTAGTAGATCAGTAACCTCTGTTTATCGTGATAACCTTTAATTATTTTCCAGTACTTTTTTAAATGATAAAACACATTGTCTCGCCAGTTTTGCTAAAGATACGGTTTTAGTGTTTACGCATTAATTTGTAAGCCGTAGGTTTAAATCTCGTGGTCTTATTTGCCGCATTTTCATCGTAAGAGAGGCGCTCGTTTGCGATTTACACGCTGAATATTGTAAGCAGAGGAGCCTTAAGGCACAGCCTCGCCTTAACACCATCGTTTGCATTGTTATTGTCATCCAGAAAAGCAGTCGTAAGAAAATGAATCTGTGGCGGCTCCGAACATTAAAAAACTATATCTAGACTGCAAATACATCCCAATCTTACTATCAACACGTTTTAAGAGCCCTCTCCTTTCCACCGGTATACAAGCCAAGAGAGAAATGTTGGAAATCACATCTGAAGTAGCCCTCGTCTCAGCTTCGGAGCTGTGAGCGATGGGGATCATAATTAAAAGGGGTACAGTTACTTTGAAAATGTGTATGTGATACTTAAATTTAAATAAAATAAAAAGATAAATTATATAACACAGACTGCTATCAATGTCCATGTGTTTAAGACGTATGAATCGGTTTTAAAACAGGCACACCCCTTTACTTCTCACAAATCCAACTGGAGTCTCAGTCTGTCGTCGCGATGAATTAGGAGCTCAGATGTAGGCTAAGTGATTGCAATTTACTTATTTAAAAGAACCACTTCAAATCAAAAGGGAGACATTTTGTAATGGTAGTTATCGTATTATACAGTATACGTAATTGAAGATATACAGTACATAAAGGTATGAATAGGTGTGATTTTATCTGACCCATTTGTAGAAACCGCCTACTCAGATTTAGTTAAGTGGTCTGCCACCATAAAGACAGAAAAATATAATGACATCCTGTTACATTAACTGTAAAATAAACGCCGTAACTGCGGCCATATGAAAATTTGGATAAAGATTATACAAACATCCTAATGAGCTCTATGACATATGAGCGTCGTAATAATGGTTGGTGACCTGACGTAACAGTGCTCCCTGAATTACGTGATCTGTATTTACCCAAATACAGATATATCACATAGGGAGATGCAGTCAAACATTGCATTGCTATCGTCGTGGTGAACTATTTCTCCGCTGTTTAAAACTTGTTTGGTAAGTGTCATCAAATATGCTTGTCAATTTGTAGCGAAATCGATATACTGTATCATAATCCTTCAGCTATCTATAATGTAGTGAAACGGCTAATTAATATTGATAAATTCCCTTATTCACAGTGACTTTTGCTCAAACCCCTGTTGCATAATGGGTTAATTTTATATAAAAAACATTTATATCATAGATATAATACAAGCTTTGAAATGAAATAGTACATTTCCAGGTTTCAGTTAAACATTTTTAAAAAAGCTCATGACTTTAAGCATTCTGAACATTGAGAATGTTATTTGGGAAACAAATGTTTATTATAATGTTTATGTTTAGGATCTGTCTCCTACTGAGTCAGCATGCAGCATTCAACACCATTAGGTTTAATATTAAAAAGTTGTGTATTTCCTGAATTGTTTTTTTTATTCTTTTCTATTAGACCATACTAGACTGTGCAGGATATCATTTATTTGCCATTTTTGCCTTTTCCAGATACCTGGGAAACAAAGCTCATATCTCATTTGCCAATGGAGCCCAGTCCTAAGCCTGGTGCTCTGTCCCCCTCCCCGAAGGACACAGACTCGAATCGACCCGCGCCCTTAAGGCAACAGGATCTGATCTCCACGTACTGCCCGCCTCCCAAGATACAGCTTCTGAAGGACACCTTCCAAGAGAAACTGATGCAGGAAAAGGAGAAAAAAATGATCGCCATGTACAATCGGCGGCAGGAGGCAGCTCTACAGAAGATGAGAAAATGTTTCCAATATGTCAAATACGCTGCGGAGAAGAAGATGGGGAACAGCTATCGCTTCCAAGCCCAACAGGGCCCCGAGAAGAACATTGTGGGGTATGATCGGTCTTACCCCCTGAAGCCTATGGGTAACAGGAAAGTCTCCGGCCCTGGTGAGGTTCGGGCTGTGGACCGCCCGGACGCACAGAGTGATTCCTTGTTTGCCCCCACCCCGCCTCAGGATGGTCATGAGAGGCCCTGCGAGAGGCAGGGCAGGAGGGGCTCAAGAGTACGCAAACCTAAGGACAGGACTGTCCTCCCCATGGTGGCGACCCCTACAGGGCAATGCCCTTCTCATGCCAATGGGAAGGAGCACTTTCAGTTGCAAGAGGAGCTACGAAAAGTGGCCGAGGCAGAGGCCGCGCTGAAGGAGGAGCATCGCCGGAGGGAGGCCAGCCTGCAGGATGAGATGCGCCGGAAGGAGGCCATGATGAAGGACGAGATTCGCCAGAAGGAGGCCATGATGCAGGCGAAGCTCTTCAGAGCTCAGGAGGAGCTGAGGATTGTTCAGAGAGAGATGGAAGACTCCAGAGAGGTGGCCGGAAGGGAAAATAGAGGACTCCTGACCCGAAGGAAGACACTCCAGGCGAGGCAGAGCGAGCTTTGCCCCAGAGGACCGTGGGCCAACCACCGCTCTAAGGCCGTGCCTCTTCTGACCTGCAGAATGGAGAAGCAAAAAGCCTTCACTCCAAGGAAAGCCCTTCCTTTCAAAGGAGACAACCTTGATTATGGTTCTCCAATGGAAGACGGCGGATGCGCAGAATCGCACTTTCCCTCTGCGCTTTCCCATCAGGAGAGACGTCAAGTGAGCCCTTGCAGCCGTGGGCTAGAAGACGTCCCCTGTGGAAGGAGAAAGTATCTCAAGAAAGCAAGGCTCCCTGAAAGCGATGTGTCAGCGGCACAGGCCGCGCAGGCCCACTTCAGAAATAACACCGCATGTCTGGATGAACAAACTCTGTCAGTGGAAAACAGATATTTGTCCCCTACAAGTCTGATCTGCCCTACCGCTGAGCAATTTCCATATGAGAATAGCCAGAGTGGAAACCCTCAGCTGGTGCCCTGTGAACTGTGTCACAGGAAGTTTGCTGTAGAGAGGCTGGAGAAACACAGCAAGATCTGCAAAAAGCTTCAGAATTCAAAGAGGAAGGTTTTTGACTCTTTCAAGCACAGGGCCAAGGGAACAGAACTGGAGACATACATCCATAAGAAGAAGGTTAAACCGCCAATCGTGGTAAGGGCTATCCTTAAACTCTTTCCAAGCTTCCCTTTTTTTCTCCTAGAGTCAGACTCAGCTTATAAATCAATGTAAACAATAAATAAGTGTTTTATGAAGTACTCTTCTGAAAAACTGCCGCAAAGGCACATTTGCCAGACAGAATAAATGGGTCTTAGTGACTTCTGAATTCTGTTGTAAAAATCTACATGAGATATCAAGCAAATAGCACTCACGGGAAAAAAAACATAACTAAATTGTACTCTCTACCCAATGACCTGAAAGGTAGCCCCAGAAAGCTAAGTTATTACTGTATTGATATTTTCTTGCCTTGTGAATGGTTTGCGACCAGACTGTGTACGCAGTGCTAGTCTGGACTTTTTCTGGAAGCTGTTTTATTGGTTTCATTTCCTGTTCCCAGCTGAGAAAGAACAACTGGAGGCAGAAGCACGAGGATTTCATTCGGAGCATCAAACAAGCCAGGAAGCTGCAGCAGGTGATCACGCAAGGAGGGAAGGTTGTGAACCTGCCCCAGTCCCCCGCGAATCCAAACCCCGACTACGTGCCCTGCCCTCACTGCGGCCGGCGCTTTGCCCCCAGGCCGGCACAGAGGCACATCCCCAAGTGTCAGCACATCAGGAGCCGCCCTCCTCCTCCTCCTCCACGCAGATGAAAACTGATGTGAAGAAGAGCAAAAGAGTCATGATCTTGGCTCACGACTCACGTCCTGCTTTTTCTTTTTAGAAATATATTTAGCACAGTTCATCCGTATGATGATAAAAAAAATGTTACCTTGTTTTAATAAAATGATTTTTTTTTGGTGGACTGGTGTTTGCGTAACTGTGGTTATTTCAGTTTTTTTCCCTTGCGAAAATGTGTGTCGACCGTGAAAATAAATTTCATGCTGTTCTTATCATTCATACACCTTGACCTCCTAAAAATAATTTTTCAACCTGCAACGTACAATTAGCAGGCAATAGAACAGGTCACATTGGCCTTGGAACCATCAAAAAGTAGTATTCACACATTCTCGGCATCAATTTTCCTTAAAAACAACTGAAAAAGCAAGGTAAAGAGTGATTGATTTTTTTAATGAAAGTTATTTGATTTAATTTATTTAATTTTCATAATATTTGAAATATGTTGGGATTAATGTGACTCAATATTATCTGCAGCTCTTACACTCCAGGCACCTGATAAAGTGGAACGCAGTGTCTTTGCCTTACATGGCGCTCAGCTCTTCCTCAATCCCAGCAGAAGCAGCAGCCTCCGGGTCCTGCCTCATGCACAGCTTAAAATGCAACACCGAGTAATACAACAAACAACAGGGAAAACCATTCACGATCAGACACATCCGTTGATTGCTGGCTCTCAGTAAAGGGACATTGCTGTGGTCCACGCATGAATCTGTTTTCTAAGTGCCTTATCCAATACGGTGTTGAGGCCAGTTTTCCCAGAAGCCAATTAAAGGGGAACACACAATAACTTGTAAAACCTCCAATTTACATCACAAAATAGACTACATTTCAAGGTTAAAGAATTACCATGTTCTGCGATTCAGAACGAGGCAGCAAAACTTTTTTTTTCTAAAATGTCAATGATTTTATTTTGTGACTGAAATTAAATAATTTTGTGTCTGCAAAATTGGGACTGTAGTTCCACCTTAACCTACCAGTACTGTATGTCTTTGGACTGTTGGAAGAAACTGGAGCACCTGGAAGAAATCCACACAAATGAAGGGAGAACATACAATTCCATCCAGACTGCACCCCAGGAATTGAACCCAGGACCCCAGCTCTGTGAACCACAGTCCCACCTCATTGCTATAGTCACTATAATTAATGTCAAAACTCATTTGCAAATGAGCAGCCTGGGATCCAAAAGGATGATGACAAGGATCCAAACAAAGCACTTTCCCAAAGCTTGGCTTTGTACAGTATATCATACAGGGCTTGATGCAGAAGGCAGATAATCTAAGTCCATGCAATAATTGCTAAGGGAAAGTGACTTTGTGTTTTTGGAGGGAAGTCACTCAACATGGAGCTGTGTTAGTGAAATGATTGTTCTGATGTACGGCTGATGTCCAAACACTGAAAACATGATTGTGTATGCAATCGCACTCCCGAGCTCCATTGGGTATGGTTAAAATAACTTTTTATAGTTCATCACATTCAAAGTGTGTGTACTTGATGAAAGTGTAACACGCATTTGGAGGAGTTATTCAGGATTTTCTTTCATTCAACTATTTCAAGACCTATTATTTTCAGATGTTGTAGTATATGTGAATAATGAAATGCCTTCATATTACACAATGAAGGAATGACTTTGCAGGTGTGAAGAATAATAGATTAATTCAGCTCACTTTGGGGAGTTTCACAATGGCCCTCCTTATAGAAATGTGGGTTTGATTAAAGGAGTGAAGAAAAAGCACTGAATAATATTTGCTTCTGTAAACGTAATCATCTCAAAATATGGTTGAAGAAATGAAAGAAATTGAAGAAGGTTAAACATAATCCAAAACGTATAAGGTCAATTTAAGTACAACCAGAATTCTAGTGTTTATGCAATGCATCTGTGGGTTGATATGAAATATGGCCGTACTGCATTTCGAACAAGTTGTAAGGGATTTAGCCAGGAGAGGTATTCTCATTCACTCTGTAAGGTCTTTATTCATTTTGCAATATGGGAAAAAGCCATCACCTGTCTGCGCAGAGAAGTGAAAGCTGATTCAAAAGCAAGCAGGGAGACCCCTTGTTTTATATCTTTTTTAAGCTGATGCAACACTTCAAGGACAGGCAAAGCAGTCATTTTCCATTCCTTATCGGTTTTTGCTTTAAGCAAAGAAGAGCAGTTATTCAAATGGTTTCTCACACTCCCTTCTTCAAGCAGCCGAGATAAACAGTATTAAAACATCCTGTGCCCTTGACAAGTTGGGTGCTATCACACTTTGTTCTAAGTATCCAGCTGCTTCTGCAGCACAGCTCTGTCCGTAAACAACATAGAATAAAACACTTTTTCTCAGTAACTTTTCATTACATTCCCTCCTTTTTATCCTTAAATGTGTTCATACCACAGAGTCCTCATAGGGGTCACCCTAGTCAGACAACAGCACAACAGCAAAAACACTACAACAGGCATGAATAGCTTTAAGAAAAACAGTCCCCATGACCCAAAAAATGATTTTAACCATGAAAAGAAGGGGAACTCATTGCCAATGCCCTGTTCTTGATTTACCCTGTTCTTAAGTTCTTTCAGGCGGTGTATTGCGAGGGTGAGGTGACCATGGTCATCATCACTAGCAGGGATATACAGATGCAGCCATTCAAAACAAGCGGGCGATACCGCATTATTTTGCGGTGTGCTTATCGCGGTGTAACACAAGTTACCATATTAATACCGTGTATTCTCGCATAGTACCGCATAATACCACATGTTCTAATGAATGACCTTGGACAAGCTGTAAACTCAAAGTATTGCCCTGGTCCACATTCTTTTTTTCATTGACCGTCTTTGTAAAAGTAACACCACAGCATTTCGTTGATCCAATCACGCATTTGTTTCCAATCATGCAAAGTACAGTCATTTTTGAGAATCTCCAATTCACCATGCCTTTTGCATGCTCATAAGAGATATTGATTTAGGAACATAAACATATTACTGTATGCAAACTGTACTGTATACAGTATGTATATGTATATTTAATGTCTTTACTGTGCCCGTTTAAGTATTAAATATTTATATGGAATTTTACCACTGAAGGGAAATCTTAGTAGCTGAGCATAAAAAGAATAGGAGCATAACGCGTGTGAAGGCCATAAACGATATTAATTTTGGAACATAAACATACAGTATTACAGTATGTAAACTGTATATGGCTGGTCTCGGTACAAAAATACACACCAGTATTCCATTTCTCCCTAAACAATATTAAGCATCGAAGTCTTTAACTAACATGTGAAATAACGTGTGTATAAAAAGTGGTAGTTTTAAGCTTTTCTGCAAATACGCTCAATACAGGAGCAAACAAGCATACTTTTAGAATTTGATTAATAGGGAATATAATATGGAATCGCATATCTAAAGAAATTAATAATGATATAATTCTATTCATGTGCTGAACTTGTAAGCGAGAGGTTGGCTGTTCAAATCCAGCCTGTGCCATGACTTTTCTTTTAACAAGCATTTCTTTGAAAAAATAAAATAGCAATATTATGGACAATTAATTGACTTTTTATATTTCTAAATATCACAACATGTTCGAATCTAAGTCATTTTTTAATAACAATGAATAGTCACCACGCATGCTTACACAGCTCCCTGGGTAAAATATCACAAAGTCTTAGAGAACTTAACATTTTTATTATCAACAAATTGTAAATACGCTGTTTACATTGGGGTTATTAATATTTCACTTGAGTGTATGGGGGATTGTCAGCAGACCCCCCCCCCTCTTAGACTGCGCAAACAATTTTTTTAATTTTTAGAAAGAAATGGCGGCTGTATGCTTTACAATATAAACATTTACTGTCAAACTTTAAATCAACAATTGATTTAAAGATGATCTGTCAAAGTGCAATGGAAAACAATATTGTTTTTGTTTTTGTTGTTTTTATCCCGTAAGGCACTTTGAGAAGCCACCTTTAAAGGCGCTATATAAAGGCACTGATTCCTATGGAATGTGTATTCTTTCTTCTTTTTTTCAGCATGGAATAAACCTATTACGTGATTTTAAGGTTTGTGTGAGAAGCCAGGGTATCAGCTTGTTCCCCCCTCCCGCACCTCTCTCTGTACAGTAGAGGCTCCTGTCCTGACTGGTGGAGCTCATACAGCTGTATCTGGAGAGGATCCATGGTATCAGGGTCAACCCCATGGCTGGGTAGCTTGTTCCCCCCTCCCACCCCTCTCTGTGTACAGTAGAGCATTCCTTCATGACTGGTGGAGCTCATACAACTGTGTCTCGAGAGGATCCAGGGTATCAGCTTCAACCCCATGGCTGGGTAGCTTGTTCCCCCCTCCCACCCCTCTCTGTGTACAGTAGAGCCTCCTTCCTGACTGGTGGAGCTCATACAGCTGTGTCTGGAGAGGATCCAGGGTATCAGCTTCAACCCCACGGCTGGCAACTTGTTCCCCTCTACCACCCCTCTGTGCGTACAGTAGAGCCTCTTGTCCTGACTGGTGGAGCTCATACAGCTGTATCTGGAGAGGGAGAGAGAGAGGGGTGCGGAACCAGGGAACTATTTACATGGAAAACGGGCGATCTCCCCAGCCCGTATGCCCCTTTCACTGTGTGGCAGCTGCAATAGTCAGCGGCCTACCTAAACCCCGCCCTGACCACTCCTGTCCTGCCCCTCACCGCGCACCCCAGCCGGGTGTTCTTCAGCCGCCCCCCAGGGCGAAAGCGCTACAATGCTAAAAATAAGATACACTCTGCAGACATTCACAACAGCGACTGTCAGAAGATAGGACACAGCAACTCAGACACCCATTGAATGGAAAGGGACACTTTAATGTTCTGTGCGGGTGGTACAGCACCCCACCGCGCCCGCGCGCCAGCAAAGAGAGAGATACACACCAGTTTTCATTGTCAAAAAGTAATTGTTTTTTACTTTTGTACACCAACGCATTAGCAAGTTAAAGCTATCCCATTGAGGAGCTGGGTGCAATAATTGTTTTGTTCCTTGATTTTCTGATCTGCAAGGCCATTTGAATTCTGTCTGGCATTGCCAGATTGTGAAAAAATAAAAGTATTTAAATCATAAGATACAATCTACAGACATTCACAACATATACATATCTTAAAACATTTACATATCTTGTTAAATTATTACTTTAAATATGTACTTTAAGTTACTGAAACAGCCAGTTAATAAAATCGTTGCAATTTTGTTCTTGTTTGGAGGTGGGGATATTCTGACAACAATTGATTTAAAGACAATCGGTCAAAGTGAAATGAAATACAATATTACGCTGGGTAAACGTTCCGAGGTCAAATTCTTCCGTGATGGGGGTACCTTTAAAGGTCTAAGCCGGAAACCATCATTATGTCTCATTTTTTATTCTCTCTTCCAAACGAGAACAAAATTGCGACAATTTTATTAGCGGGCTGTTTCAGTAACTCAAAGTATTCATTTAAAGTAATAATTTAACAATAAATCCCGCACCCAGCAGAAGAATCCTACTCCATTGGGCTGCTGAGCAAGGCCCTTTACCCCAACTGCTCCAGGGGCGCTGTACAATGGCTGACCCTGTACTCTGACCACAGGCTCTCTCCCTATCTCTTTCATCTGTGTGTCTGTGTATCTCATGGTTTAATAAAATAATGTTGTTGTATATCTAAGCAAGTGTTCCTGCATCCCTCTTCTGCACTATAGGCATGGCTTTTATTCTGTTTGCTCCATTTCTAAAACTTTTTGCTCATGTGCATTTTTGTATTTTTTTACACCTCTAGCACTTTAACGTCCTGAATTTTCATTTGCCTTAATTTGTAGAATGAATTTGAGTTTTAGCCTTAAAAATCTTAAGTTTTCACTATCTTTTGTTTCTTGTCCTACAACTGTTATTATTGATCACCATGACTTCATTCAGCCTTTCCTGAACGTCTATGACAGGCAGAGAGAGTGCTGTTTCTGGGGCGATCTTTTGCAGCTGACATTTCACTGTTTTAAACGAACAAGAAATTAGATTGCTCATAAATCACTTATTCTATATAAATACAGCGTAATTGCCCTCCGAAAATCCTCTTTTTCTTGTTCGTTTTAGAGACCTTGATTGAAACTGATTATAGATGTCAGAAAGGATTTATTTTCTCTGTATCCTACATTGCTTTGTCGAGATTTTAACTTTATATTTAGGCTCAGATTTCAACTATAAATCGTACACTAATTAATAGCAGTAAATACTGATGTTTTGCTCCCTCTTACCACAAAAATATATATGTTTTGTAGCTGGGATGAACTTTATTTCGTACGCGATTTGGACACGAAGCGGTTAAAGATGGCGGCAAATCAGGCACCCAGAGAGGGGGGGGCGTCTTCTCGCCTCCATAACTAAAATGCCAAATAGAAGTGGCTTAAGCGACATACACAGTCGTGTAACTGACAGTTTGAGGTAGCCTATCGTGTAAATTTCGCTTTGTTGCTGATAGGTTAAGCTTTCGAAACTCTGCCCCAAAGTCATGTGACTGATTTTTCGCCCTGTTTCGTTGGTTAAACGCAATGATCACAAGCACCACCATGGTAACTGGGATGTGTAGTTTTTAATTCCGTTTGAATTATAACTGTACGTACTGTCTTCATATTTGGCCAGGGCTTTAAAGAGAAGGCGCGCCAAAAAATGTCGGTGCCGTCGTCTCCGCTTTAAAGGTACAACCGTGCTGAAGAATTTGACCTCGGAAGTTTGCCCAGCGCACTTCAAGTACTGCACCTTCTCACACGTGTAGCCAGCTGCGTTGAGCCGTGGTTATATGATGTCATCTTTTATTTTATTATTTTATTTTGTGAACTTCCCCCAGATGAGTTCCGTTTCTCTGTATGGAGTTGGCTTTGCGACAGCCCTTGGGGTTTGTGAAGGTGCCCCTGGGGTCACAGGCGGCTCGTTTCTCTGGGGAGCCCTCAGACGCGCTGTGGCCGCCAGTCGGGTGAGACGCCAGCGGCATTTTTAATTTTATTTTCATTACAGATTCGCAGGCGACATTATATATATATATTATTTCTGTAGTAGTACAGTTGTGTGCCAGATGAATCGCGGTAATGCACGAAGGTGATGTTTAATGCCTCACACGGTGTTGACCCACATGTTGTGTTTTGCTGAGCAGGAGAGAGAGAGACATTCAGCGTGTGTGACGCCAACGGGTTTTCTGTTCTAGAGGCTCTGTCATCCGTTGTGTTATAATTGTTTTCTTTCTTATTTAGTATTTCAGGTGTGTCGATTTTATGAACCAAATCATAAACGTACAACACGGGAAAAGGTGCATTGTAGAGTAAGATAACGGATATCGGCTTGTATCGTGGAGAGGACGTATAATGTGCTGAAAGATGGGAAGAGAAAGGGGCGATTTCTGCGCGCATTCTAATCATTGTGATTGATTTGATATTGATCTGATATGTGTGGTCATGTGAATGTACATAGATGGTGGGTATGGTGTTAATAATATATGATATGATATAATTACTTGTATATATCATATATCATTCTTTCTATTTTTATATATGGTAATCCTTCTAGATATTATGATTCTGTTTCCCGAAAGCGTCGTAGCGCTAAGAACATCGTAAACTCGCTCTTAAGCTCGATCGTTAATTGACGAGTGTTTCCCAAAACCCATCGTAACTGAAGTAGCACGTTAAATCCTTCGTCATCTACGTGCTCCCCGACCCGCTCGTTCATCACTAAGTGCTTCTTAAACTGGCCTCCTCCTGCCCACCCTGAGCGCCAGAGATCGCCAGACAGAGCACAGTCACTTCACGGCAGGGGCATCCTCTGGGAATACAGGACACTAAGAGTTTATATGAAGGACTTTGATATTGTGTTGTACTGTGTCAGAGGAAATTCGAAAAAAGAACATTTATTTATACAGTGATGAATTTATGAGTCATCTTGGGTATATTTCATATTCATTTTTATACTTGACTAGATGATATTATTTTCAGTCTGAAATGCAGCAATGCATTATTTAAGTGAAATCATTGGGCCTGACATGTATTTATAATGTAGCGCCACGCAGGGCGCTTTAGTCCTGCGCACGCAAGGCGGGCTGAGAACAGCACCTGGGTTCTACCGGACTGTATAGCGGGACGGAGGCTGGGATACAGTCTCTTCCCTTCAGGTGTGTGTGTGTGTTAGTGAAGGTGCAGCGCTGTAACCCCTGTCCCTGTGTGTGTACCTTTCCCGATTCGAGTTAATAAATGTGTTGTTCAGCCCCAGTCCTGAGTCCCACGCCTGCTCCATTCCGTACCCAAACCCGCGGTCGATACCGCGTAGTTCAACACCGTTTGATGTTCTGTCGTGATTGTTGACGGTAAAGCTTAGATCTACTTGTTTTTAAATTTGATTATAGGTCCTGTATTTGTTGAGTGACACATGCCAAGCTTAGTAGTTAATGTTTCCATTGAGTTCCAGTACACCCAATAACTCTAAATAACAGTTTTTTCTCATGAAATATTGATTCTTAACTATGGCAGCGCGCCAAAAAATATTGCTTTAAATCAAGGACGTCGTGCGGAACGCATACACTGTCCACGCAGTTAATCTTGGTTTTCTTTTACGGCATGTCAGTCCTTTCTTTTCTTTGCTCTTAGAAACAATAAGGTCCCTTTTTGTGCCTATCTATATGCTTTTGCTTAAACTATGATGTCAAGTTTACTTCATATTCCTTTTCACAACTTTATTTTATCCCACTGAAGGACCAAAACCGACACCATATAATGAAAGAATTGTCAATCGATTGTTTACATATGTACATACGTACATCGTAAAGTTGCTTGAAAGTCTCTAAGATTAGTTGTTTTCGGGAAACTCACCCCTGTTCTTTATCCTTCTGCTCTCACTGTGTTTATTACCGCCATCTACTGTCTCCTCTAACTGTGTATTGTCATCATGCATATCTTGTGTATTATTTATTGTTGTTGGTTTTGTCATTCTATTAAGACGCCACCTTTCAAGGCGCTATATAAATTAATGTTTATTATTATTATTATTTATTTTTTTAAAGTTGTACATTCTGACGCCATGAGATTTTTAGATTTTGAGATTCTCATATTTTTGGCTTCTACAGCAAACAGTAACAATGCGCTTGAATGGTTCTGCAAAAGTTTAGCTGTATCTTTAAAGCCATCCTCATCTTTATCGGGTACAAAGAAAAGAAGGTAGGCCGGCTTCTGTTTGGAATGTTTTAGTTAGTTTTAATTTTTTAAACCCCAAGTAAACATATTTTGTGCCTTTCTCTGAACTTTTTTGCATTTCAGTTCAGTTGTTTTTAAGCTTATTTTACAGTTGCTAGGTTCTTGAACTGTGCAGTATTTCTTTTGGGTTTTGTGCAAATCATATTCTAACAGTTGGGGGGAAAAAGCACAGGTGCCATCCCACCATTAAACCCTGAAACTTACCTTAGCCGATTCTTCAACTAAACCAGACATGTTAACTAAGTGTTACAGTATGTTCTTCGAATGTGTGTCAGCCAATCAGATTTCAGGACTGGAATTATTGGTTTTGTAATAGGGAATATAGTATGGAATCACGTATCTAAAGAAATGAATAATGATATTAATTTAAGGATCTGAATATCTAAAAATATGTATCTATATAGCAGGTAGTATTACTGTATTCCACTTTCTTTGTAAATACGGAATAACAGATTCACAACGCGAAGCTGTGTCACTCTTCTGGGTAAAAAAAACACGTTTTGAACACCCTGTTTTTAATAAGCTGCTGAGTAAAGAACAGGAATGTTCCTGCTGTCAGTCTTTACCGAAGATATCCCTAATAGTATTAATAATGAATGACCTTGGACAAGCTGTAAACTCAAAGTATTACCCTGGTCCACATTCTTTGTAATCGTCTTTGTAAACAAAAAAACTTTATTTTGTGTGACGATATAAAGTTTTCACGAAACCTCCTCGAGTTGTGAGAACACGTGCTTTGTGTATACAGCACATTGTGAATGTTTTCACAGCCTTCATTTTGTCGTTTTTATGGCATTTTTTGACCACACACGAATATTCTTATGTCCATATCTTCGCAGGGGAATCAGTGCGAATTGTAATACTAATTAAATGACCGCGGGCACTTTCCACCCCCTCTACATTCTCCGAGTAGAATAGGCTAACCTTCTAATGAAAGACAGTCCACCCTCCCCCACGGAAAGGAAAAGTGCCCACAGGCAGGCAGTATGGTCAGTAACAGTGAACAGTTTTAACTGCACTGCATCCCAGAGAATACCAGGGCGCATTTTTTCTACTCCCTGGCGGAAACGGGCTTCCATAAGAATCAGTATAGCTTCTGGGAAATCCATTTTTCCTGCATTAAAGTTGAACTCGTTCAGAGCGCCGTACATTGCAAACTCCAAGCGTTTCATTATGAGCTGAAGACCCTCACAGCTGAAGAAGGATTCACAGCCGAAACAATATTATTAGATTTCATAAAGCCTGTATTACGTACTATGCCTATGTCTGCAATACACCTTTGCTAGTTAATGCTACAGTACTTCACTTTCTCGGGTGTGATTTTTTTAGGTAAAATCCAGGCTAGCAGGCTTCTTTTGTGATCTTCCTAAGATTGTTGAGCGCGGTGTCAAAATGTTTCCATATGAAAGGCAGTGACGTCACCATCCTGAGGTGTGTGTAGTAGATCTGTGATGTGGTTGAGCGTGAATTGTGGTTCACGAATTGTAATTCTCCTAAAAAGAGAATTAAAGTTTCACATAACAAGGCATGAGGTGTGCTGGCAGCTGTGGGATGCAGTTGTGGCCTGGCACGTTGAGGTGCGCTTTCAGCTGTGTGTGGTCTGACGCAGTGGTGGCCTGGCACGGTGAGGTGCGCTGGCAGCTGTGTGGTGTGACGCAGTGGTGGCTGGCATGGTGAGGTGCGCTGGCAGCTGTGTGACGCAGTGGTGGCCTGGTACGGTGAGGTATGCTGGCAGCTGTGTGATGCAGTGGTGGCCTGGTACGGTGAGGTATGCTGGCAGCTGTGTGATGCAGTGGTGGCCTGGCACGGTGAGGTGTGCTGGCAGCTGTTTGACGCAGTGGTGGCTTGGCACGGTGAGGTGTGCTGGCAGCTGTTTGACTCAGTGCTGGCCTGGCATGGTGAGGTACGCTGGCAGCTGTGTGGTGTGACGCATTGGTGGCCGGGTACTTTGAGGTGCGCTGGCAATTCTATGATGAAGTGGTGGCCTGGCACGGTGAGGTGCACTGGCATCTGTGTGGTGTGACACAGTGGTGGCCTTGCACGGTGAGGTGCGCTGGTGGCTGTGTGGTGTGACGCAGTGGCGGCCTGACACGCTGAGGTGCACTGGCAGCTGTGTGGTGTGACGCAGTGGCGGCCTGACACGCTGAGGTGTGCTTGCAGCTGTGTGACGCAGTGGTGGCCTGGCACAGTGAGGTGCGCTGGCGGCTGTGTGGTGTGACGCAGTGGTGGCCTGGCACGGTGAGGTGTGCTTGCAGCTGTGTGACGCAGTGGTGGCCTGGTACGGTGAGGTGCGCTGGCAGTTGTGTGATGCAGTGGTGGCCGGGCACAGTGAGGTGCACTCGCAGCTGTGTGGTGTGACGCAGTGGTGTTCATCAGGCACAAGTTCATCAGTGGAAAGACCACTGGCATTTTTCCTTCCCCCTACATTCTCAGAGCAGAATCGAATTTAATATTAGCATAATTTATTACAGTGCTAAGTTTAATATTATTTATTACTAATAGTTTATGCTAACACCTAACTTTTTTAACGCGAGAAGTACTAATGTAAGTACCTACTGCACTGTACTTAAGTACTACCATAAGAAGTACTGCTGTATGCAACAAAAAAAAAGGAGTGGTGAAACAGCCCTACTCATACAGTATCAGTATCAACAGACATTGTATCAGTATCAGTTCTTGCTTTGTGCTGGGTTTAGAAGTTTTCCAAACATAGTCTTTCAGCGAATGCCATACCATCTCTATTGGATTTAAATCTGGAGATTCGGCTGGAGTTTTCACCCAGTTCACTCGTTCTTCTGTAAGCCTCGCCCTTGCTGCTTTGTGTTTCGGATCGTTGTCTTGAAAGAGACGGTGCCTTGATCCAATGTGCTCCCTGATATATGGGGCGGCATGCTGTGTGACCACAACTTCCTCGAAGAATTCCCGATCCATAATTCCTTCGAAATAAAATTGTTTTTCAAGCAATGTAATGCAAGGTGCTTTCTAACGTTGGGCAATGTGTTTTTTCTCGAAATTTTGTTTCGAGAGAGTAGATAAGTAATTCAAGTGTTTATGATATGTCACTGTTGTGAATGTCTGTGGAGTGTATCTTATTAGCCTGTCCTGACTGGTGGAGCTCATCCAGCTGTGTCTGGATATCTTGGTCAAATATTCGGGTAGTATGTTTTGTCTGTTTAGGGTTCTGTAGCATTCCACACAGCTGGGCAGCTTGTTCCCCCCTCCCTCCCCTCTCTGTGTACAGTAGAGCCTCCTGTCCTGGCTGGTAGAGCTCATCCAGCTGTGTCTGGCTAATATAAAAGCCAGTACTTTAATATTGTTTTCTGTATGTTTATCAATAGTGGGTACTGCCCTAATTCGGTCCTGCACCCGTTGTTAGGTGTTTTTTAGGTGTTGTTAGGGCTTCTACCAAATATGAACACATGGCTTTAAAATGTATACAATTCTAATATTTCCTTTTTTCCCATTGAAAGTATAACATATGTGGTGTGAGAAAGAGGTCCTCATTTAATTGCATGAAACTCTGGCACTGGCGCAACAAACCTGTGGGAAAACCTGTGGGACACTGGAGGTCATTATACATGAGCCTCTTTCTGCACCTTTTAAGCCATTGAAACCTAGTTGCCTTGTTACAAGGTCTAATATTACAGTAGGTGTGGTTTCCGTCTCCTAATTTCTGAGAATGATCACATTGGGGAATAAGTTGTAGGGAATACCACTCTTGCACTTCTAAGAAAAGACTATCTCAAATGAAACTTGCTATAGAAAGACATCTTGTTGAAAAATTCTTTATTTTTTGTCATTTCTAAAGAAAAAACATTCATCAAGTCCTTCACAAATGTTTTGTTTGTGACTTTCTCTGTTGTTCCCTTTCACACTCAACTGAACTATGTGTTATGTCTTGTAAACGTAATCAAACATTTCACTTAGGTGTGTGGGTTAACACAAACCCATATTGTATGAAACATTCAGTTTTTCATTCAAGTTTTTTCTAACAATTGCATCCATGCTAGGACTACAGTAAACAACACTTTTTACTAAAGTAAATGAAATTGTTCATTAAACAAGACACATTGTTTTAAATGTTTGCAATACGACGACACTAAAAACAACACTGAAACTTTTCATTGAAATACTGTACGAGATTGTGCATATTCAATGGATTTCTCCTGGTGCTTTTTTTCATCAGTCTTTTCATATTCTTGTTCTCTACTCAGGTGTCTCCTGTTCCTTTGGTGATGTCTGCTGTACACACATGGTATCATACACTTGAGCAAAGTGTGATACCACCGTTTGTTCTTCTCCTAAAATAAAGATGAACATTGACAAAAGTCAGAAGCACTCTTTTCTTTGACAGACGAACAAAACAATGCAAGAATAACCATACTCTCTGTTCCTTACTCATTTCTACCTACCTGTTTGACCACTTTGTCTGCTTCAGTCAGGACAGGGTGCTGGGGCTGACTCTGAGCAATCTGAGAAGAGCTCTCTGTGATCTTCTCCCCTACAGTGGCTACATTGTACTCTGTTTGAAATCCAGGTATCGCCTCCGGTAAGTTCCTCGGTCCTTTTTGGGACTTGAAAGGGTAGAATCATTTTGTGACTACATTTTCTTGTCATGCACTGATATGTTCTGGTTTGTGTTCGATTACTGCAGGCGTTCAAGTACTTTCTTTTTGTTCTAGATTGGCAGTGTTTGAGATGGTAGGAACTTGTCATATTCTCAACTCTGAATGCTCTGTAAACATACTATTTTAGCAATTCTTAGAAATCTGAAAGCAGTGTTACCTGTATCATTTTTTGTCTTGGTAGTAGTATTGCAGCTCCAACATCAGCACTTAAATAATGGTTTGTGATGTTACTTGTCCTTTGAGTTAGTATACTCCTGAGAAGTCAAGAGAAATCTTACGTAAGCATTAATTATGTTTCACTTTTGAAAGCAAAGTACGTGTCAAGTACTTTGAAGGCATTTGTTGATACTTTTCAGCACTTTCGTTGATTATTATTATACTTCAATTAGTTATTACAAGTCCAACATTCTCTACATGATCTCACTCCATATTCAGAATGTGGGAATACAATTGTTTTAAGGAAATGCCACTGAATAGATAGTAGCTGCACTCTACAAAGATGAATTTGCTAATTAATCAGTCAGGGACACAGCTTATACTTCAGTAGTGTTAGATCATGTAATGATGATTATTGTACTTTATAACTAGCAAAATCCCAATATCCTGTTCATTGCCCCTTTTTCAGTCATGTGGATTGACTTATCCCTGAAGTGGTTAATTCTCACCTTGACATCTCATAGAACAACTGAATCTCTACCAAGGGTGAATGTGTCCTTCCTCTTAATGTCTAAAAGAAAAGGTTAAAATTCATTGAAGCAAAATGCAGCAACCCAAAATGTTGGGGAGGTCGTTTCCACAGTTATTTCATATGACAGTGCTTGGAGTGAAACTACATGACCATGGTGAAGAAGAAAAAACAGTTTACCTTGTTCCTCCTGACTGATGTCCTTATGCGTGTTTTGCACAGTTGAGCGTTTTGTGTCTTGTCGTCTGTGTAGGCAACAGCCCTCTTCCCTGGGATAGAACTAGATGATATTTAGACACGTTAATTTGACTTCTCCATTGCTCACATTGATGTGGATATGATTATAATGCTCTGTTTTGTGGGCTTCCCAAGAAAACAATAAATCCCTTACTACTTGTTCGAAATGCATTAGCAAAGATCCTAACAAATACAAGAAAGAGAATATCATTCCTGTTTTGAAAAAACTTCACCGGTCACCTGTATTATCTAGGATAAATTTGAAAGTTCTTTTACTTGTTTTTAAAGCTTTAAGCGACCTAGCACGTCTGTACCTTACTGAATGTCTGTCTTCATATGTTCCTATACGTGACCTGAGATCTGCACATACTGGCCTACTGCAAATACCACATGTGAAATGCAGAAAGAGTGGAGAGGCTGCTTTTTGTTTTTATGCTTCCAAATTATGAAACTCACTTCCACTTTTTATTAGGCAGTCAAGCTCGGTACATTGTTTTAAAAAACATTTGAAAATGTTGCTTTTAGTTAAAGTGGTTCTTTGTTCTTTCTATTTCTGTTTCTTTTTTTAGTTCTCTTTAATTGTTCTTATTTTATTACGACTTTCCTAATTTTTATTTATTTAATTGACATGTATGTTGCTTTACTGTATTGCTGTATTTTCCTTTACAACTGAAAGTATATCTCTCAATTTTAATATTTTATTTTTATGCTTGGTTTTTAAAGCACCAAAGCACTATTTGTATGAAAGGTGCTCTATAGATAAAGTTTATCATTATTATTTTTAATATTATTATTATACTTTGTTACATTGTTGGTTAGGACAAAGATTCTAGTAGAGGTGGCCTCTTTTACCCCGTTCCAAAAAATTGAAAAACTACCTTCAGGATTCACTGACAATGACCATCTACTGTCTCCTCTGTGTATTGTCATCATGCATATCTTGTGTATTATTTATTGTAGTTGGTTTTGTCATTCTGTAAAGAAGCCACCTTTCAAGGCACTATATAAAATAATGTTTGTTATTATTATTTACATTTTTCATCGTAAAATCTGGCGAAGAGTCTTAAGAGAATAACAAAGAACACGTTGCTCTTACCTTTCCATTCCAAGAAATGCCCTCAGCTCGGATTGCAGAGATTGACCTCTCTGTCTCAAATTCTGAGAAACATAGACTCGATTGAAAAATGACCATTTCCTAAGATTCACATAACATCACCAGTCAACATTTGCCACTTGACATCAATAGAAACCATAGAGTACATGACATTTCCAATCAGTTTTCTTTCAAGGTACAATACCAATCGCCTTGCCAGAAGAGTTATACTGCGGTAGATAAATATTACAAATGTCAGATACACGCAGAGTTGTTTGGATTACTATGAAAAGATTGTCAAATATATTTATGTTCATTATATTTCTTGGAGTGACAGAGCTAAAGAGAAAACAATACTTACCTTTATCTCTGCAGACAGGATCGCAAGGGATTCCCTTATACTGGGTTCCTATGTAACAAATAATACATTATTCAAAAAACATGATATTTCTCTGTCCATTGGCAGCATGATTGTTTATCATTACAGTTTTAGTTAGCTTTAATTTTGGAAACCCCAAGTAAACATAGTTTGTGCCTTTCTCTGAACTTTTTGGCATTTCAATTCAGTTGTTTGTAAGCTTATTTTACAGTTGCTAGGTTGATGAAGTTCCTGAACTGTGCAGTATTTCTTTTGGGTTTGGTGCGAATCATATTCTAGCGGTTGGGGGAAAAAAGCACAGGTGCCATCCCACCATTAAACCCTGAAACTTACCTTAGCCGATTCTTCAACTAAACCAGACATGTTAACTAAGTGTTACAGTATGTTTCAAAGTGTGTATTTTAGCAAACACAACTGAAGTTCTGTTGTCTCCTTGGAGACACCTGGAACTGGTGTGATGCTGGTTCTATGACATCATTCGTTCTAAATGTAAATGCAGGTATTGGCACAACATAGTAAATTGATGTAAAGTTATGGATCCATTTATGATTTTCACTCAGTTTGAAAGAGTTCCTGTCGTGTGGTTAAACTTTGTGTTACGGAGGGTTAACTGGGGTTCTGGCTACTAGTTAGGCTTGGTCATTCAGTCATCTGGTTCATGAAATAGGAAGCTAAGAGATCTGTGTTTTAGTTTTACTGTTTGTTTTTGTTCCATAGAATAAGAAATGTTTCATTAATATTAGTAATAGAGTAGCTGTTTCTCTAAACAGTGTGTGTCAGTTTGCACTGCAGGTGTGCCAGGTAGAGACCATTTAAGAACCCAAAAATATGCTGTCATTTACTGCCGTGGCTAATTTCTGTTAACCTTGTCTCTCACTCACTTTGATGAGCAAAATGTTCATACATAAAGCATACATTTCTGATTGGTCAGAAGAAGCTTCTTAACATATAAGGTATAAAGAAAGTCAGAAAGTTAGGCACTTAGGTCAGCCTTAGGCAGTTAACCAAGACCATAATCCGATAAGAAGCTATTCCCTTTCATGTTGCTAAATCACATGTAGGATACATGAGTTACACCTCCACTTAAGAGACCTTAAAGAGACCTTGGCCAGCCAGGAGTGTAGAAAACCGTAAAACAGTTCTTGAGGACCTAATTGTTAACTCTTAACAGGCAAAGGTTCCTTCAGTCCTATGAGAAATATTTTAGAATTGAACTAAAGTGTGTTTCCGATACAGGAGCATATGTCTGTCAGGGCCTGTTGGAGAGGCCCTGCATGAGAACCCCTGGCTGCATTTCCACATCCCCCTGAAAGTAAATAGAGCCATAAGCATGGAGCTAAGGACACTGCTCCAGGACATGCTGGCTGTCGATCCTGACCAGCGACCAGAAGCCATCCAGCTGAAGAAGCAAGTCAGGCAAGCCATGGCACGAGAGAAAACATCTTTGTAGTGACTGATAGCAAGATGTCCGTGACCAAGGGCAATTCGTCTGAGTAAAGTCTGATTTCATTTTTATGTCCCGAAAGGCCACTGCCTTTGTGCTGTAGATTTCTGATTTAGACGGGCATTTCTATGGACAACTTTGACTTTTCTGTGGGTCCAATGAAAATAAGTTTTTTAACTTATTCTTTGTTACAGTTTTCGAAAGTTTAAAGACATTCACTGAGTTGACGATAAAGGAAAAGTTTCATCTTTCACCTCTTGGAAGGTAGGCTGGTCAGAGGTACAATATATGTCTTCATGTCTTCATCCTCCATGTTTGTAACTACAGGTTTCACAGTGTTGAGCTAAGACACAAAAACACCTACAAATGGCAGTTCCAAATGTATAAACCTGGGCTGAAAAAGTGTGTACAGTATATACTCTGTGTAGGTCTGATAAAAGTATTCGAGTCAAAGTGTCATATGGATACAAATTCTCATGATTTTGTATTGTGTGTTTTTTCTCTGTTCTGCTTTATTGAAAGAAATCAGATGCTCTTCCTGAAACTTACCTTAGCTGATTCTTCAGCTAAACCAGACAGACTTCTGAAATTCTCAAATATTATCAAATCTTGTTGGTGCAGAGGTGGTGGAGCCCATTACCAACAGACTCACAGCTGAAATTGCTGTGAAAAGGGCTTCTACCAAATATTAACATGTGGGTGAAAATGTATACAATTGTAATATTTCCTTTTTTCCCATTGAAAGTATAACATATGTGGTGTGAGAAAGAGGTCCTCATTTAATTGCATGAAACTCTGGCACTGGCACAACAAACTGAACAAAGTTCAAGGGGGTATACACTTTCTGTAGACACTTTATTTCCTCTTTTTCCATACTCTAAGAAATGATTTGGGAAACCTGTGGGACACTGGAGGTCATTATACATGAGCCTCTTTCTGCACCTTTTAAGCCATTGAAACCTAGTTGCCTTGTTACAAGGTCTAATATTACAGTAGGTGTGGTTTCCGTCTCCTAATTTCTGAGAATGATCAAATTGGGAAATAAGTTGTAGGGAATACCACTCTTGCACTTCTAAGAAAAGACTATCTCAAATGAAACTCGCTATAGAAAGACATCTTGTTGAAAAATTCTTTATTTTTTGTCATTTCTAAAGAAAAAACATTCATCAAGTCCTTCACAAATGTTTTGTTTGTGACTTTCTCTGTTGTTCCCTTTCACACTCAACTGAACTATGTGTTATGTCTTGTAAACGTAATCAAACATTTCACTTAGGTGTGTGGGTTAACACAAACCCATATTATATGAAACATTCAGTTTTTCATTCACGTTTTTTCTAACAATTGCATCCATGCTAGGACTACAGTAAACAACACTTTTTACTAAAGTAAATGAAATTGTTCATTAAACAAGACACATTGTTTTAAATGTATGCAATACGACGACACTAAAAACAACACTGAAACTTTTCATTGAAATACTGGACGAGATTGTGCATATTCAATGGATTTCTCCTGGTGCCTTTTTTCATCAGTCTTTTCATATTCTTGTTCTCTACTCAGGTGTCTCCTGTTCCTTTGGTGATGTCTGCTGTACACACATGGTATCATACACTTGAGCAAAGTGTGATACCACCGTTTGTTCTTCTCCTAAAATAAAGATGAACATTGACAAAAGTCAGAAGCACTCTTTTCTTTGACAGACGAACAAAACAATGCAAGAATAACCATACTCTGTTCCTTACTCATTTCTACCTACCTGTTTGACCACTTTGTCTGCTTCAGTCAGGACAGGGTGCTGGGGCTGACTCTGATCAATCTGAGAAGAGCTCTCTGTGATCTTCTCCCCTACAGTGGCTACATTGTACTCTGTTTGAAATCCAGGTATCGCCTCCGGTAAGTTCCTCGGTCTTTTTTGGGACTTGAAAGGGTAGAATCATTTTGTGACTACATTTCATTGTCATGCACTGATATGTTCTGGTTTGTGTTCGATTACTGCAGGCGTTCAAGTACTTTCTTTTTGTTCTAGATTGGCAGTGTTTGAGATGGTAGGAACTTGTCATATTCTCAACTTATTTTCTCTATGAGACTCTGAATGCTCTGTAAACATACTATTTTAGCAATTCTTAGAAATCTGAAAGCAGTGTTACCTGTATCATTTTTTGTCTTGGTAGTAGTATTGCAGCTCCAACATCAGCACTTACATAATGGTTTGTGATGTTACTTGTCCTTGGAGTTAGTATACTCCTGAGAAGTCAAGAGAAATCTTACGTAAGCATTAATTATGTTTCACTTTTGAAAGCAAAGTACGTGTCAAGTACTTTGAAGGCATTTGTTGATACTTTTCAGCACTTTCGTTGATTATTATTATCCTTCAATTAGTTATTACAAGTCCAACATTCTCTACATGATCTCACTCCATATTCAGAATGTGGGAATACAATTGTTTTAAGGAAATGCCACTGAATAGATAGTAGCTGCACTCTACAAAGATGAATTTGCTAATTAATCAGTCAGGGACACAGCTTATACTTCAGTAGTGTTAGATCATGTAATGATGATTATTGTACTTTATAACTAGCAAAATCCCAATATCCTGTTCATTGCCCCTTTTTCAGTCATGTGGATTGACTTATCCCTGAAGTGGTTAATTCTCACCTTGACATCTCATAGAACAACTGAATCTCTACCAAGGGTGAATGTGTCCTTCCTCTTAATGTCTAAAAGAAAAGGTTAAAATTCATTGAAGCAAAATGCAACAACCCAAAATGTTGGGGAGGTCGTTTCCACAGTTATTTCATATGACAGTGCTTGGAGTGAAACTACATGACCATGGTGAAGAAGAAAAAACAGTTTACCTTGTTCCTCCTGACTGATGTCCTTATGCGTGTTTTGCACAGTTGAGCGTTTTGTGTCTTGTCGTCTGTGTAGGCAACAGCCCTCTTCCCTGGGATAGAACTAGATGATATTTAGACACGTTAATTTGACTTCTCCAT
Organism: Lepisosteus oculatus; assembly: GCF_040954835.1. NCBI lineage: Eukaryota > Metazoa > Chordata > Actinopteri > Semionotiformes > Lepisosteidae > Lepisosteus > Lepisosteus oculatus. The sequence continues at coordinate 2,843,120 of NW_027167902.1, read as the reverse complement.
TGCTCACATTGATGTGGATATGATTATAATGCTCTGTTTTGTGGGCTTCCCAAGAAAACAATAAATCCCTTACTACTTGTTCGAAATGCAGTAGCACAGATCCTAACAAATACAAGAAAGAGAATATCATTCCTGTTTTGAAAAAACTTCACTGGTCACCTGTATTATCTAGGATAAATTTGAAAGTTCTTTTACTTGTTTTTAAAGCTTTAAGCGACCTAGCACGTCTGTACCTTACTGAATGTCTGTCTTCATATGTTCCTATATGTGACCTGAGATCTGCACATACTGGCCTACTGCAAATACCACATGTGAAATGCAGAAAGAGTGGAGAGGCTGCTTTTTGTTTTTATGCTTCCAAATTATGAAACTCACTTCCACTTTTTATTAGGCAGTCAAGCTCGGTACATTGTTTTAAAAAAACATTTGAAAATGTTGCTTTTAGTTAAAGTGGTTCTTTGTTCTTTCTATTTCTGTTTCTTTTTTTAGTTCTCTTTAATTGTTCTTATTTTATTACGACTTTCCTAATTTTTATTTATTTAATTGACATGTATGTTGCTTTACTGTATTGCTGTATTTTCCTTTACAACTGAAAGTATATCTCTCAATTTTAATATTTTATTTTTATGCTTGGTTTTTAAAGCACCAAAGCACTATTTGTATGAAAGGTGCTCTATAGTTAAAGTTTATCATTATTATTTTTAATATTATTATTATACTTTGTTACATTGTTGGTTAGGACAAAGATTCTAGTAGAGGTGGCCTCTTTTACCCCGTTCCAAAAAATTGGAAAACTACCTTCAGAATACAGTGACAATGACCATCTACTGTCTCCTCTAACTGTGTATTGTCATCATGCATATCTTGTGTATTATTTATTGTAGTTGGTTCTGTCATTCTGTAAAGAAGCCACCTTTCAAGGCACTATATCAAATAATGTTTGTTATTATTATTTACATTTTTCATCGTAAAATCTGGCGAAGAGTCTTAAGAGAACATCAAAGAACACGTTGCTCTTACCTTTCCATTCCAAGAAATGCCCTCAGCTCGGATTGCAGAGATTGACCTCTCTGTCTCAAATTCTGAGAAACATAGACTCGATTGAAAAATGACCATTTCCTAAGATTCACATAACATCACCAGTCAACATTTGCTACTTGACATCAATAGAAACCATAGAGTACATGACATTTCCAATCAGTTTTCTTTCAAGGTACAATACCAATCGCCTTGCCAGAAGAGTTATACTGCGGTAGATAAATATTAGAAATGTCAGATACACGCAGAGTTGTTTGGATTACTATGAAAAGATTGTCAAATATATTTATGTTCATTATATTTCTTGGAGTGACAGAGCTAAAGAGAAAAAAAGACTTACCTTTATCTCTGCAGACAGGATCGCAAGGGATTCCCTTATACTGGGTTCCTATATAACAAATAATACATTATTCAAAAAACATGATATTTCTCTGTCCATTGGCAGCATGATTGTTTATCATTACAGTTTTAGTTAGCTTTAATTTTGGAAACCCCAAGTAAACATAGTTTGTGCCTTTCTCTGAACTTTTTGGCATTTCAATTCAGTTGTTTGTAAGCTTATTTTACAGTTGCTAGGTTGATGAAGTTCCTGAACTGTGCAGTATTTCTTTTGGGTTTGGTGCGAATCATATTCTAGCGGTTGGGGGAAAAAAGCACAGGTGCCATCCCACCATTCAACCCTGAAACTTACCTTAGCCGATTCTTCAACTAAACCAGACATGTTAACTAAGTGTTACAGTATGTTTCAAAGTGTGTATTTTAGCAAACACAACTGAAGTTCTGTTGTCTCCTTGGAGACACCTGGAACTGGTGTGATGCTGGTTCTATGACATCATTCGTTCTAAATGTAAATGCAGGTATTGGCACAACATAGTAAATTGATGTAAAGTTATGGATCCCTTTATGATTTTCACTCAGTTTGAAAGAGTTCCTGTCGTGTGGTTAAACTTTGTGTTACGGAGGGTTAACTGGGGTTCTGGCTATTAGTTAGGCTTGGTCATTCAGTCATCTGGTTCATGAAATAGGAAGCTAAGAGATCTGTGTTTTAGTTTTACTGTTTGTTTTTGTTCCATAGAATAAGAAATGTTTCATTAATATTAGTAATAGAGTAGCTGTTTCTCTAAACAGTGTGTATCAGTTTGCACTGCAGGTGTGCCAGGTAGAGACCATTTAAGAACGAAAAAATATGCTGTCATTTACTGCCGTGGCTAATTTCTGTTAACCTTGTCTCTCACTCACTTTGATGAGCAAAATGTTCATACATAAAGCATACATTTCTGATTGGTCAGAAGAAGCTTCTTAACATATAAGGTATAAAGAAAGTCAGAAAGTTAGGCACTTAGGTCAGCCTTAGGCAGTTAACCAAGACCATAATCCGATAAGAAGCTATTCCCTTTCATGTTGCTAAATCACACGTAGGATACATGAGTTACACCTCCACTTAAGAGACCTTAAAGAGACCTTGGCCAGCCAGGAGTGTGGAAAACCGTAAAACAGTTCTTGAGGACCTAATTGTTAACTCTTAACAGGCAAAGGTTCCTTCAGTCCTATGAGAAATATTTTAGAATTGAACTAAAGTGTGTTTCCGATACAGGAGCATATGTCTGTCAGGGCCTGTTGGAGAGGCCCTGCGTGAGAACCCCTGGCTGCAGTTCCACATCCCCCTGAAAGTAAATAGAGCCATAAGCATGGAGCTAAGGACACTGCTCCAGGACATGCTGGCTGTCGATCCTGACCAGCGACCAGAAGCCATCCAGCTGAAGAAGCAAGTCAGGCAAGCCATGGCACGAGAGAAAACATCTTTGTAGTGACTGATGGCAAGATGTCCGTGACCAAGGGCAATTCTTCTGAGCTAAGTCTGATTTCATTTTTATGTCCCGAAAGGCCACTGCCTTTGTGCTGTAGATTTCTGATTTAGACGGGCATTAAAAGGGCTTCTGCTGTGAAAAGGGCTTCTACCAAATATTAACATGTGGGTGAAAATGTATACAATTGTAATATTTCCTTTTTTCCCATTGAAAGTATAACATATGTGGTGTGAGAAAGAGGTCCTCATTTAATTGCATGAAACTCTGGCACTGGCGCAACAAACTGATCAAAGTTCAAGGGGGTATACGCTTTCTGTAGACACTTTATTTCCTCTTTTTCCATACTCTAAGAAATGATTTGGGAAACCTGTGGGACACTGGAGGTCATTATACATGAGCCTCTTTCTGCACCTTTTAAGCCATTGAAACCTAGTTGCCTTGTTACAAGGTCTAATATTACAGTAGGTGTGGTTTCCGTCTCCTAATTTCTGAGAATGATCAAATTGGGGAATAAATTGTAGGGAATACCACTCTTGCACTTCTAAGAGAAGACTATCTCAAATGAAACTCGCTATAGAAAGACATCTTGTTGAAAAATTCTTTATTTTTTGTAATTTCTAAAGAAAAAACATTCATCAAGTCCTTCACAAATGTTTTGTTTGTGACTTTCTCTGTTGTTCCCTTTCACACTCAACTGAACTATGTGTTATGTCTTGTAAACGTAATCAAACATTTCACTTAGGTGTGTGGGTTAACACAAACCCATATTGTATGAAACATTCAGTTTTTCATTCCCGTTTTTTCTAACAATTGCATCCATGCTAGGACTACAGTAAACAACACTTTTTACGAAAGTAAATGAAGTTGTTCATTAAACAAGACAAATTGTTTTAAATGTATGCAATACGACGACACTAAAAACAACACTGAAACTTTTCATTGAAATACTGGACGAGATTGTGCATATTCAATGGATTTCTCCTGGTGCTTTTTTTCATCAGTCTTTTCATATTCTTGTTCTCTACTCAGGTGTCTCCTGTTCCTTTGGTGATGTCTGCTGTACACACATGGCATCATACACTTGAGCAAAGTGTGATACCACCGTTTGTTCTTCTCCTAAAATAAAGATGAACATTGACAAAAGTCAGAAGCACTCTTTTCTTTGACAGACGAACAAACAATGCAAGAATAACCATACTCTCTGTTCCTTACTCATTTCTACCTACCTGTTTGACCACTTTGTCTGCTTCAGTCAGGACAGGGTGCTGGGGCTGACTCTGAGCAATCTGAGAAGAGCTCTCTGTGATCTTCTCCCCTACAGTGGCTACATTGTACTCTGTTTGAAATCCAGGTATCGCCTCCGGTAAGTTCCTCGGTCCTTTTTGGGACTTGAAAGGGTAGAATCATTTTGTGACTACATTTCATTGTCATGCACTGATATGTTCTGGTTTGTGTTCGATTACTGCAGGGGTTCAAGTACTTTCTTTTTGTTCTAGATTGGCAGTGTTTGAGATGGTAGGAACTTGTCATATTCTCAACTTATTTTCTCTATGAGACTCTGAATGCTCTGTAAACATACTATTTTAGCAATTCTTAGAAATCTGAAAGCATTGTTACCTGTATCATTTTTTGTCTTGGTAGTAGTATTGCAGCTCCAACATCAGCACTTAAATAATGGTTTGTGATATTACTTGTCCTTGGAGTTAGTATACTCCTGAGAAGTCAAGAGAAATCTTCCGTAAGCATTAATTATGTTTCACTTTTGAAAGCAAAGTACGTGTCAAGTACTTTGAAGGCATTTGTTGATACTTTTAAGCACTTTCGTTGATTATTATTATCCTTCAATTAGTTATTACAAGTCCAACATTCTTACATGATCTCACTCCATATTCAGAATGTGGGAATACAGTTGTTTTAAGGAAATGCCACTGAATAGATAGGAGCTGCACTCTACAAAGATGAATTTGCTAATTAATCAGTCAGGGACACAGCTTATACTTCAGTAGTCTTAGATCATGTAATGATGATTATTGTACTTTATAACTAGCAAAATCCCCATATCCTGTTCATTGCCCCTTTTTCAGTCATGTGGATTGACTTATGCCTGAAGTGGTTAATTCTCACCTTGACATCTCATAGAACAACTGAATCTCTACCAAGGGTGAATGTGTCCTTCCTCTTAATGTCTAAAAGAAAAGGTTAAAATTCATTGAAGCAAAATGCAACAACCCAAAATGTTGGGGAAGTCGTTTCCACAGTTATTTCATATGACAGTGCTTGGAGTGAAACTACATGACCATGGTGAAGAAGTAAAAACACTTTACCTTGTTCCTCCTGACTGATGTCCTTATGCGTGTTTTGCACAGTTGAGCGTTTTGTGTCTTGTCGTCTGTGTAGGCAACAGCCCTCTTCCCTGGGATAGAACTAGATGATATTTAGACACGTTAATTTGACTTCTCCATTGCTCACATTGATGTGGATATGATTATAATGCTCGGTTTTGTGGGCTTCCCAAGAAAACAATAAATCCCTTACTACTTGTTCGAAATGCAGTAGCACAGATCCTAACAAATACAAGAAAGAGAATATCATTCCTGTTTTGAAAAAACTTCACCGGTCACCTGTATTATCTAGGATAAATTTGAAAGTTCTTTTACTTGTTTTTAAAGCTTTAAGCGACCTAGCACGTCTGTACCTTACTGAATGTCTGTCTTCATATGTTCCTATACGTGACCTGAGATCTGCACATACTGGCCTACTGCAAATACCACATGTGAAATGCAGAAAGAGTGGAGAGGCTGCTTTTTGTTTTTATGCTTCTAAATTATGAAACTCACTTCCACTTTTTATTAGGCAGTCAAGCTCGGTACATTGTTTTAAAAAACATTTGAAAATGTTGCTTTTAGTTAAAGTGGTTCTTTGTTCTTTCTATTTCTGTTTCTTTTTTTAGTTCTCTTTAATTGTTCTTATTTTATTACGACTTTCCTAATTTTTATTTATTTAATTGACATGTATGTTGCTTTACTGTATTGCTGTATTTTCCTTGACAACTGAAAGTATATCTCTCAATTTTAATATTTTATTTTTACGCTTGCTTTTTAAAGCACCAAAGCACTATTTGTATGAAAGGTGCTCTATAAATAAAGTTTATTATTATTCTTTTTAATATTATTATTATACTTTGTTACATTTTTGGTTAGGACAAAGATTCTAGTAGAGGTGGCCTCTTTTACCCTGTTCCAAAAAATTGGAAAACTACCTTCAGAATACACTGACAATGACCATCTACTGTCTCCTCTAACTGTGTATTGTCATCATGCATATCTTGTGTATTATTTATTGTAGTTGGTTCTGTCATTCTGTAAAGAGGCCACCTTTCAAGGCACTATATAAAATAATGTTTGTTATTATTATTTACATTTTTCATCGTAAAATCTGGCGAAGAGTCTTAAGAGAATATTAAAGAACACGTTGCTCTTACCTTTCCATTCCAAGAAATGCCCTCAGCTCGGATTGCAGAGATTGACCTCTCTGTCTCAAATTCTGAGAAACATAGACTCGATTGAAAAATGACCATTTCCTAAGATTCACATAACATCACCAGTCAACATTTGCCACTTGACATCAATAGAAACCATAGAGTACATGACATTTCCAATCAGATTTCTTTCAAGGTACAATAGCAATCGCCTTGCCAGAAGAGTTATACTGCGGTAGATAAATATTAGAAATGTCAGATACACGCAGAGTTGTTTGGATTACTATGAAAAGATTGTCAAATATATTTATGTTCATTATATTTCTTGGAGTGACAGAGCTAAAGAGAAAAAAAGACTTACCTTTATCTCTGCAGACAGGATCGCAAGGGATTCCCTTATACTGGGTTCCTATATAACAAATAATACATTATTCAAAAAACATGATATTTCTCTGTCCATTGGCAGCATGATTGTTTATCATTACAGTTTTAGTTAGCTTTAATTTTGGAAACCCCAAGTAAACATAGTTTGTGCCTTTCTCTGAACTTTTTGGCATTTCAATTCAGTTGTTTGTAAGCTTATTTTACAGTTGCTAGGTTGATGAAGTTCCTGAACTGTGCAGTATTTCTTTTGGGTTTGGTGCGAATCATATTCTAGCGGTTGGGGGAAAAAAGCACAGGTGCCATCCCACCATTAAACCCTGAAACTTACCTTAGCCGATTCTTCAACTAAACCAGACATGTTAACTAAGTGTTACAGTATGTTTCAAAGTGTGTATTTTAGCAAACACAACTGAAGTTCTGTTGTCTCCTTGGAGACACCTGGAACTGGTGTGATGCTGGTTCTATGACATCATTCGTTCTAAATGTAAATGCAGGTATTGGCACAACATAGTAAATTGATGTAAAGTTATGGATCCATTTATGATTTTCACTCAGTTTGAAAGAGTTCCTGTCGTGTGGTTAAACTTTGTGTTACGGAGGGTTAACTGGGGTTCTGGCTACTAGTTAGGCTTGGTCATTCAGTCATCTGGTTCATGAAATAGGAAGCTAAGAGATCTGTGTTTTAGTTTTACTGTTTGTTTTTGTTCCATAGAATAAGAAATGTTTCATTAATATTAGTAATAGAGTAGCTGTTTCTCTAAACAGTGTGTGTCAGTTTGCACTGCAGGTGTGCCAGGTAGAGACCATTTAAGAACCCAAAAATATGCTGTCATTTACTGCCGTGGCTAATTTCTGTTAACCTTGTCTCTCACTCACTTTGATGAGCAAAATGTTCATACATAAAGCATACATTTCTGATTGGTCAGAAGAAGCTTCTTAACATATAAGGTATAAAGAAAGTCAGAAAGTTAGGCACTTAGGTCAGCCTTAGGCAGTTAACCAAGACCATAATCCGATAAGAAGCTATTCCCTTTCATGTTGCTAAATCACATGTAGGATACATGAGTTACACCTCCACTTAAGAGACCTTAAAGAGACCTTGGCCAGCCAGGAGTGTAGAAAACCGTAAAACAGTTCTTGAGGACCTAATTGTTAACTCTTAACAGGCAAAGGTTCCTTCAGTCCTATGAGAAATATTTTAGAATTGAACTAAAGTGTGTTTCCGATACAGGAGCATATGTCTGTCAGGGCCTGTTGGAGAGGCCCTGGATGAGAACCCCTGGCTGCAGTTCCACATCCCCCTGAAAGTAAATAGAGCCATAAGCACGGAGCTAAGGACACTGCTCCAGGACATGCTGGCTGTCGATCCTGACCAGCGACCAGAAGAAGCAAGTCAGGGAAGCCATGGCACGAGAGAAAACATCTTTATAGTGACTGATAGCAAGATGTCCGTGACCAAGGGCAATTCGTCTGAGTAAAGTCTGATTTCATTTTTATGTCCCGAAAGGCCACTGCCTTTGTGCTGTAGATTTCTGATTTAGACGGGCATTTCTATGGACAACTTTGACTTTTCTGTGGGTCCAATGAAAATAAGTTTTTTAACTTATTCTTTGTTACAGTTTTCGAAAGTTTAAAGACATTCACTGAGTTGACGATAAAGGAAAAGTTTCATCTTTCACCTCTTGGAAGGTAGGCCGGTCAGAGGTACAATATATGTCTTCATGTCTTCATCCTCCATGTTTGTAACTACAGGTTTCACAGTGTTGAGCTAAGACACAAAAACACCTACAAATGGCAGTTCCAAATGTATAAACCTGGGCTGAAAAAGTGTGTACAGTATATACTCTGTGTAGGTCTGATAAAAGTATTCGAGTCAAAGTGTCATATGGATACAAATTCTCATGATTTTGTATTGTGTGTTTTTTCTCTGTTCTGCTTTATTGAAAGAAATCAGATGCTCTTCCTGAAACTTACCTTAGCTGATTCTTCAGCTAAACCAGACAGACTTCTGAAATTCTCAAATATTATCAAATCTTGTTGGTGCAGAGGTGGTGGAGCCCATTACCAACAGACTCACAGCTGAAATTGCTGTGAAAAGGGCTTCTACCAAATATTAACATGTGGGTGAAAATGTATACAATTGTAATATTTCCTTTTTTCCCTTTGAAAGTATAACATATGTGGTGTGAGAAAGAGGTCCTCATTTAATTGCATGAAACTCTGGCACTGGCGCAACAAACTGAACAAAGTTCAAGGGGGTATACGCTTTCTGTAGACCCTTTATTTCCTCTTTTTCCATACTCTAAGAAATGATTTGGGAAACCTGTGGGACACTGGAGGTCATTATACATGAGCCTCTTTCTGCACCTTTTAAGCCATTGAAACCTAGTTGCCTTGTTACAAGGTCTAATATTACAGTAGGTGTGGTTTCCGTCTCCTAATTTCTGAGAATGATCAAATTGGGGAATAAGTTGTAGGGAATACCACTCTTGCACTTCTAAGAAAAGACTATCTCAAATGAAACTCGCTATAGAAAGACATCTTGTTGAAAAATTCTTTATTTTTTGTCATTTCTAAAGAAAAAACATTCATCAAGTCCTTCACAAATGTTTTGTTTGTGACTTTCTCTGTTGTTCCCTTTCACACTCAACTGAACTATGTGTTATGTCTTGTAAACGTAATCAAACATTTCACTTAGGTGTGTGGGTTAACACAAACCCATATTGTATGAAACATTCAGTTTTTCATTCAAGTTTTTTCTAACAATTGCATCCATGCTAGGACTACAGTAAACAACACTTTTTACTAAAGTAAATGAAATTGTTCATTAAACAAGACACATTGTTTTAAATGTATGCAATACGACGACACTAAAAACAACACTGAAACTTTTCATTGAAATACTGGACGAGATTGTGCATATTCAATGGATTTCTCCTGGTGCTTTTTTTCATCAGTCTTTTCATATTCTTGTTCTCTAGTCAGGTGTCTCCTGTTCCTTTGGTGATGTCTGCTGTACACACATGGTATCATACACTTGAGCAAAGTGTGATACCACCGTTTGTTCTTCTCCTAAAATAAAGATGAACATTGACAAAAGTCAGAAGCACTCTTTTCTTTGACAGACGAACAAAACAATGCAAGAATAACCATACTCTCTGTTCCTTACTCATTTCTACCTACCTGTTTGACCACTTTGTCTGCTTCAGTCAGGACAGGGTTTTGGGGCTGACTCTGAGCAATCTGAGAAGAGCTCTCTGTGATCTTCTCCCCTACAGTGGCTACATTGTACTCTGTTTGAAATCCAGGTATCGCCTCCGGTAAGTTCCTCGGTCCTTTTTGGGACTTGAAAGGGTAGAATCATTTTGTGACTACATTTCCTTGTCATGCACTGATATGTTCTGGTTTGTGTTCGATTACTGCAGGCGTTCAAGTACTTTCTTTTTGTTCTAGATTGGCAGTGTTTGAGATGGTAGGAACTTGTCATATTCTCAACTCTGAATGCTCTGTAAACATACTATTTTAGCAATTCTTAGAAATCTGAAAGCAGTGTTACCTGTATCATTTTTTGTCTTGGTAGTAGTATTGCAGCTCCAACATCAGCACTTAAATAATGGTTTGTGATGTTACTTGTCCTTGGAGTTAGTATACTCCTGAGAAGTCAAGAGAAATCTTACGTAAGCATTAATTATGTTTCACTTTTGAAAGCAAAGTACGTGTCAATTACTTTGAAGGCATTTGTTGATACTTTTAAGCACTTTCGTTGATTATTATTATCCTTCAATTAGTTATTACAAGTCCAACATTCTCTACATGATCTCACTCCATATTCAGAATGTGGGAATACAATTGTTTTAAGGAAATGCCACTGAATAGATAGTAGCTGCACTCTACAAAGATGAATTTGCTAATTAATCAGTCAGGGACACAGCTTATACTTCAGTAGTCTTAGATCATGTAATGATGATTATTGTACTTTATAACTAGCAAAATCCCCATATCCTGTTCATTGCCCCTTTTTCAGTCATGTGGATTGACTTATCCCTGAAGTGGTTAATTCTCACCTTGACATCTCATAGAACAACTGAATCTCTACCAAGGGTGAATGTGTCCTTCCTCTTAATGTCTAAAAGAAAAGGTTAAAATTCATTGAAGCAAAATGCAACAACCCAAAATGTTGGGGAGGTCGTTTCCACAGTTATTTCATATGACAGTGCTTGGAGTGAAACTACATGACCATGGTGAAGAAGAAAAAACACTTTACCTTGTTCCTCCTGACTGATGTCCTTATGCGTGTTTTGCACAGTTGAGCGTTTTGTGTCTTGTCGTCTGTGTAGGCAACAGCCCTCTTCCCTGGGATAGAACTAGATGATATTTAGACACGTTAATTTGACTTCTCCATTGCTCACATTGATGTGGATATGATTATAATGCTCTGTTTTGTGGGCTTCCCAAGAAAACAATAAATCCCTTACTACTTGTTCGAAATGCAGTAGCACAGATCCTAACAAATACAAGAAAGAGAATATCATTCCTGTTTTGAAAAAACTTCACTGGTCACCTGTATTATCTAGGATAAATTTGAAAGTTCTTTTACTTGTTTTTAAAGCTTTAAGCGACCTAGCACGTCTGTACCTTACTGAATGTCTGTCTTCATATGTTCCTATACGTGACCTGAGATCTGCACATACTGGCCTACTGCAAATACCACATGTGAAATGCAGAAAGAGTGGAGAGGCTGCTTTTTGTTTTTATGCTTCTAAATTATGAAACTCACTTCCACTTTTTATTAGGCAGTCAAGCTCGGTACATTGTTTTAAAAAACATTTGAAAATGTTGCTTTTAGTTAAAGTGGTTCTTTGTTCTTTCTATTTCTGTTTCTTTTTTTAGTTCTCTTTAATTGTTCTTATTTTATTACGACTTTCCTAATTTTTATTTATTTAATTGACATGTATGTTGCTTTACTGTATTGCTGTATTTTCCTTTACAACTGAAAGTATATCTCTCAATTTTAATATTTTATTTTTACGCTTGGTTTTTAAAGCACCAAAGCACTATTTGTATGAAAGGTGCTCTATAAATAAAGTTTATTATTATTCTTTTTAATATTATTATTATACGTTGTTACATTTTTGGTTAGGACAAAGATTCTAGTAGAGGTGGCCTCTTTTACCCCGTTCCAAAAAATTGGAAAACTACCTTCAGAGTACACTGACAATGACCATCTACTGTCTCCTCTAACTGTGTATTGTCATCATGCATATCTTGTGTATTATTTATTGTAGTTGGTTTTGTCATTCTGTAAAGAAGCCACCTTTCAAGGCACTATATCAAATAATGTTTGTTATTATTATTTACATTTTTCATCGTAAAATCTGGCGAGGAGTCTTAAGAGAATATCAAAGAACACGTTGCTCTTACCTTTCCATTCCAAGAAATGCCCTCAGCTCGGATTGCAGAGATTGACCTCTCTGTCTCAAATTCTGAGAAACATAGACTCGATTGAAAAATGACCATTTCCTATGATTCACATAACATCACCAGTCAACATTTGCCATTTGACATTGAAGAATGATGTGAAGACGGGGGTTTGAATTTAATCCTTTCTGTAGGGGGTTTAGACTTCTAAGTCACAAGCTGGGGTTTATGGCAGGAAAGGGGGTTAACTGATAAGGACTGCAGATGCAAGCTAGGAACCCCCCTGGGTGTAATCTTAAACTGACCATTTGTCCAGAACATCGTAAACTGGCCAAATACCATGAACCCCCCTCTTTACCATCAGACCAAGTGACGTCAGAAACGAAGAAGAAAACACTATATAACCCAAAAGTTTGTAACAGTACGGCTAACAATACTTCGGTTTTGTTGTTTCTTGCGGGAAACAAGACTTCGGCTTTATTGTTCCTTGCATGCAATAAACTCATTTGTTTTACTTCATCTCGGGATCAAGAACCTTATTTCTTCTGTTACAACAGTCCCCTACAAGTCTGATGTGCCCTACCGCTGAGCAATTTCCATATGAGAATAGCCAGAGTGGAAACCCTCAGCTGGTGCCCTGTGAACTGTGTCACAGGAAGTTTGCTGTAGAGAGGTTGGAGAAACACAGCAAGATCTGCAAGAAGCTTCAGAATTCAAAGAGGAAGGTTTTTGACTCTTTCAAGCACAGGGCCAAGGGAACAGAACTGGAGACATACATCCATAAGAAGAAGGTTAGACCGCCAATCGTGGTAAGGGCTATCCTTAAACTCTTTCCAAGCTTCCCTTGTTTTCTCCTAGAGTCAGACTCAGCTTATAAATCAATGTAAACAATAAATAAGTGTTTTATGAAGTACTCTTCTGAAAAACTGCCGCAAAGGCACATTTGCCAGACAGAATAAATGGGTCTTATTGACTTCTGAATTCTGTTGTAAAAATCTACATGAGATATCAAGCAAATAGCACTCACGGGAAACAAAACCATAACTAAATTGTACTCTCTACCCAATGACATGAAAGGTAGGCCCAGAAAGCTACGTTATTACTGTATTGATATTTTCTTGCCTTGTGAATGGTTTGCGACCAGACTGTGTACGCAGTGCTAGTCTGGACTTTTTCTGGAAGCTGTTTCATTGGTTTCATTTCCTGTTCCCAGCTGAGAAAGAACAACTGGAGGCAGAAGCACGAGGATTTCATTCGGAGCATCAAATAGGCCAGGGAGGTGCAGCAGGTGATCACGCAAGGAGGGAAGGTTGTGAACCTGCCCCAGCCCCCCGCGAATCCAAACCCCGACTACGTGCCCTGCCCTCACTGCGGCCGGCGCTTTGCCCCGAGGCCGGCACAGAGGCACATCCCCAAGTGTCAGCACATCAGGAGCCGCCCCCCTCCTCCTCCTCACAGATGAAAACTGATGTGAAGAAGAGTAAAAGAGTCATGATCTTGGCTCACGACTCACGTCCTGCTTTTTCTTTTTAGAAATATATTTAGCACAGTTCATCCGTATGATGATAAAAAAATGTTACCTTGTTTTAATAAAATGATTTTTTTTTGGTGGACTGGTGTTTGCGTAACTGTGGTTATTTCAGTTTTTTTCCCTTGCGAAAATGTGTGTCGACCGTGAAAATAAATTTCAAGCTGTTCTTATCATTCATACACCTTGACCTCCTAAAAATAATTGTTCAACCTGGAACGTACAATTAGCAGGCAATAGAACAGGTCACATTGGCCTTGGAACCATCAAAAAGTAGTATTCACACATTCTCTGCATCAATTTTCCTTTAAAACAACTGAAAAAGCAAGGTAAAGAGTGATTGATTTTTTAATTAAAGTTATTTGATTTAATTTATTTAATTTACATAATATTTGAAATATGTTGGGATTAATGTGACTCAATATTATCTGCAGCTCTTACACTCCAGGCACCTGATAAAGTGGAACGCAGTGTCTTTGCCTTACATGGCGCTCAGCTCTTCCTCAATCCCAGCAGAAGCAGCAGCCTCCGGGTCCTGCCTCATGCACAGCTTAAAATGCAACACCGAGTAATACAACAAACAACAGGGAAAACCATTCACGATCAGACACATCCGTTGATTGCTGGCTCTCAGTAAAGGGACATTGCTGTGGTCCACGCATGAATCTGTTTTCTAAGTGCCTTATCCAATACAGTGTTGAGGCCAGTTTTCCCAGAAGCCATCTAAAGGGGAACACACAATAACTTGTAAAACCTCCAATTTACATCACAAAATAGACTACATTTCAAGGTTAAAGAATTACCATGTTCTGCGATTCAGAACGAGGCAGCAAAACTTCCTGTAATCTGATGTGGCCCTGTGACATTGTAAAGGAGCAGGCTTGTGAATACATCTCGTTTAATCCAATGGAAATATTGCTCTCAACTTTTTTACGTTTTTGCCAATAAATAATACTACATTGTTAACTCTGCATAAAGAACCTTGGAATGGAACGTTTTTTGCAGTGAAATGTTTGCTGCATAACCTATACCTTTTCTCTCCTACATCACATTGCATTAGTCATTACAGTGATTAGTGAGCAGGAAGGGCTGCATCACATCGCAATTTGTGTGGAACTTGAATGCGAATTTGTTACAACATGGCGTAACTTACAGTACTTTCACAAAATTCATGATTTTGTGCTCAATTTTGAGTTTGTGAAGTTTTTCTATAATGTCAATGATTTTATTTTGTGACTGAAATTAAATACTTTTGTGTCTGCAAAATTGGGACTGTAGTTCCACCTTAACCTACTAGTACTGTATGTCTTTGGACTGTGGGAAGAAACTGGAGCACCTGGAAGAAATCCACACAAATGAAGGGAGAACATACAATTCCATCCAGACTGCACCCCAGGAATTGAACCCAGGACCCCAGCTCTGTGAACCACAGTGCCACCTCATTGCTATAGTCACTATAATTAATGTCAAAACTCATTTGCAAATGAGCAGTTTGGGATCCAAAAGGATCAAGACAAGGATCCAAACAAAGCACTATCCCAAAGCTTGGCTTTGTACAGTATATCATACAGGGCTTGAGGCAGATAATCTAAGTCCATGCAATAATTGCTAAGGGAAAGTGACTTTGTGTTTTTGGAGGGAAGTCACTCAACATGGAGCTGTGTTAGTGAAATGATTGTTCTGATGTACGGCTGATGTCCAAACACTGAAAACATGATTGTGTATGCAATCGCACTCCCGAGCTCCATTGGGTATGGTTAAAATAACTTTTTATAGTTCATCACATTCAAAGTGTGTGTACCTGATGAAAGTGTAACACGCATTTGGAGGAGTTATTCAGGATTTTCTTTCATTCAACTATTTCAAGACCCATTATTTTCAGATGTTGTAGTATACGTGAATAATGAAAGGCCTTCATATTACACAATGAAGGAATGACTTCGCAGGTGTGAAGAATAAAAGATTAATTCAGCTCACTTTGGGGAGTTTCACAATGGCCCTCCTTAAAGCATCAACTTGTAAAAAATGCAGATGCTAGGATTTAACTCAAAGAAGGAGCTGAGATCACTGTGTTGGCATCACTGTACAGGTGTCCGGTGTGTTTTAGAACATATGTTAAAATCTTATTTACTAACTTCTAGACTTTTTACCCCCCATATCAGTCTGCAGGTGCACAGTGGTCTGTGGACACCCTCCTTGCTCTGTCGTAAAAGAGGAAATAAATAGCAACTGGTTTTGACTTTAATGCACTGAGACTGTGGAACTCACAGAACTCTCTTGTCAGAAAGGCAGCTTCTGACAGCTTTTAAGTGAAGACTAAGAACACTTTTCTATTTTATTAAAATAGATTATATATGTTTTGTTTAAATATATGTTATAAATGTTAAAACGACAGCTCGTATAAGCTTGTATTTTTACCTTTCGATCATTTTTAGAATTGCTTTGAGTTGCTTTTACCATGATAAACAGTACAAAATATGAGGTGTTGAACTTGTCAAAAGTTTTAAAGCGCTTTATGACGTAAAGTGTGATGACAGTCCTTGGCGGTCTATGTAACAATTCTTCTTGAAGTAGGTCATCGGGCCAACAGTATATAAACATTACAGCTCAAGTGCTTTTGTATCTGAACGCTTTTAGGTAAGTAATTTAGCAGCTGCGGTATTAATCGTGATTTTAATGGCAAATTCAATTGCAGGTAAAATAAAAATGGCGGATAACTTTCTTTCTAGCTTCGTGAAGCGGTCGCGCCACATTATACATATATACCATAATAAGAAACATAATATGTACAGTAGAATTTTTCACTTTAAGCTGGCATTATCCAGAACCGGGTCAGGGCCCGGACCCGGACCGTGCAGTGTGGTCCGTCGGCCTTCTAAAGATGTTTAGGAGATGGAGGCGCCCTTGGATTTGATTAGAAACTTGCATAATTTCTTAACTTGACCCCATTATCCTAAAAAAAAACGGCCAGGCCCAGACCAAAGCATGAAGGCTGCGAGGATCGGGGGACTCTCATTTTTGGTCACAGCGTACAGTAGTAGATCAGTAACCTCTGTTTATCGTGATAACCTTTAATTATTTTCCAGTACTTTTTTAAATGATAAAACACATTGTCTCGCCAGTTTTGCTAAAGATACGGTTTTAGTGTTTACGCATAAATTTGTAAGCCGTAGGTTTAAATCTCGTGTTCTTATTTGCCGCATTTTCATCGTAAGAGAGGCGCTCGTTTGCGATTTACACGCTGAACATTGTAAGCAGAGGAGCCTTAAGGCACAGCCTCGCCTTAACACCATCGTTTGCCTTGTTATTGTCATCCAGAAAAGCAGTCGTAAGAAAATGAATCTGTGCCGGCTCCGAACATTAAAAAAACTATATCTAGACTGCAAATACATCCCAATCTTACTATCAACACGTTTTAAGAGCGCTCTCCTTTCCACCGGTATACAAGCTAAGAGAGAAATGTTGGAAATCCCATCTGAAGTAGCCCTCGTCTCAGCTTCGGAGCTGTGAGCGATGGGGATCATAATTAAAAGGGGTACAGTTACTTTGAAAATGTGTATGTGATACTTAAATTTAAATAAAATAAAAAGATAAATTATATAACACAGACTGCTATCTATGTCCATGTGTTTAAGACGTATGAATCGGTTTTAAAACAGGCACACCCCTTTACTTCTCACAAATCCAACTGGAGTCTCAGTCCGTCGTCGCGATGAATTAGGAGCTCAGATGTAGGCTAAGTGATTGCAATTTACTTATTTAAAAGAACCACTTCAAATCAAAAGGGAGACATTTTGTAATGGTAGTTATCGTATTATACAGTATACGTAATTGTAGATATACAGTACATAAAGGGTATGAATAGGTGTGAGCTTTTACTGTATATTTAATATTTTATCTGACCCATTTGTAGAAACCGCCTACTCAGATTTAGTTAAGTGGTCTGCCACCATAAAGACAGAAAAATATAATGACATCCTGTTACATTAACTGTAAAATAAACGCCGTAACTGCGGCCATATGAAAATTTGGATAAAGATTATACAAACATCCTAAGGAGCTCTATGACATATGAGCGTCGTAATAATGGTTGGTGACCTGACGTAACAGTGCTCCCTGAATTACGTGATCTGTATTTACCCAAATACAGATATATCACATAGGGAGATGCAGTCAAACATTGCATTGCTATCGTCGTGGTGAACTATTTCTCCGCTGTTTGAGACTTGTTTGGTAAGTGTCATCAAATATTCTTGTCAATTTGTAGCGAAATCGATATACTGTATCATAATCCTTCAGCTATCTATAATGTAGTGATAAATTGATAAAATATTGATAAATTCCCTTATTCATAGTGACTTTTGCTCAAACCCCTTTTGCATAATGGGTTAATTTTATATAAAAAACATTTATATCATAGATATAATACAAGCTTTGAAATGAAATAGTACATTTCCAGGTTTCAGTTAAACATTTTTAAAAAAGCTCATGACTTTAAGCATTCTGAACATTGAGAATGTTATTTGGGAAACAAATGTTTATTATAATGTTTATGTTTAGGATCTGTCTCCTACTGAGTCAGCATGCAGCATTCAACACCATTAGGTTTAATATTAAAAAGTTGTGTATTTCCTGAATTGTTTTTTTTATTCTTTTCTATTAGACCATACTAGACTGTGCAGGATATCATTTATTTGCCATTTTTGCCTTTTCCAGATACCTGGGAAACAAAGCTCATATCTCATTTGCCAATAGAGCCCAGTCCTAAGCCTGGTGCTCTGTCCCCCTCCCCGAAGGACACAGACTCGAATCGACCCGCGCCCTTAAGGCGACAGGATCTGATCTCCACGTACTGCCCGCCTCCCAAGATACAGCTTCTGAAGGACACCTTCCAAGAGAAACTGATGCAGGAAAAGGAGAAAAAAATGATCGCCATATACAATCGACGGCAGGAGGCGGCTCTACAGAAGATGAGAAAATCTTTCCAATATGTCAAATACGCTGCGGAGAAGAAGACGGGGAACAGCTATCGCTTCCAAACCCAACAGGGCCCCGAGAAGAACATTGTGGGGTATGATCGGTCTTACCCCCTGAAGCCTATGGGTAACAGGAAAGTCTCCGGCCCTGGTGAGGTTCCGGCTGTGGACCGCCCGGAAGCACAGAGTGATTCCTTGTTTGCCCCCACCCCGCCTCAGGATGGTCATGAGAGGCCCTGCGAGAGGCCGGGCAGGAGGGACTCAAGAGTACGCAAACCTAAGGACAGGACTGTCCTCCCCATGGTGGCGAACCCTCCAGGGCAATGCCCTTCTAATGCCAATGGGAAGGAGCACTTTCAGTTGCAAGAGGAGCTACGAAAAGTGGCCGAGGCAGAGGCCGCGCTGAAGGAGGAGCATCGCCGGAGGGAGGCCAGTCTGCAGGATGTGATGCGCCGGAAGGAGGCCATGATGAAGGACGAGATTCGCCAGAAGGAGGCCATGATGCAGGCGAAGCTCTTTAGAGCTCAGGAGGAGCTGAGGATGGTTCAGAGAGAGATGGAAGACTCCAGAGAGGTGGCCGGAAGGGAAAATAGAGGACTCCTGACCCGAAGGAAGACACTCCAGGCGAGGCAGAGCAAGCTTCGCCCCAGAGGACCGTGGGCCAACCACCGCTCTAAGGCCGTGCCTCTTCTGACCTGCAGAATGGAGAAGCAAAAAGCCTTCACTCCAAGGAAAGCCCTTCCTTTCAAAGGAGACAACCTTGATTATGGTTCTCCAATGGAAGACGGCGGATGCGCAGAATCGCACTTTCCCTCTGCGCTTTCCCATCAGGAGAGACGTCAAGTGAGCCCTTGCAGCCGTGGGCTAGAAGACGTCCCCTGTGGAAGGAGAAAGTACCTCAAGAAAGCAAGGCTCCCTGAAAGTGACGTGTCAGCGGCACAGGCCGCGCAGGCCCACTTCAGAAATAACACCGCATGTCTGGATGAACAAACTCTGTCAGTGGAAAACAGATATTTGTCCCCTACAAGTCTGATGTGCCCTATCGCTGAGCAATTTCCATATGAGAATAGCCAGAGTGGAAACCCTCAGCTGGTGCCCTGTGAACTGTGTCACAGGAAGTTTGCTGTAGAGAGGTTGGAGAAACACAGCAAGATCTGCAAGAAGCTTCAGAATTCAAAGAGGAAGGTTTTTGACTCTTTCAAGCACAGGGCCAAGGGAACAGAACTGGAGACATACATCCATAAGAAGAAGGTTAGACCGCCAATCGTGGTAAGGGCTATCCTTAAACTCTTTCCAAGCTTCCCTTGTTTTCTCCTAGAGTCAGACTCAGCTTATAAATCAATGTAAACAATAAATAAGTGTTTTATGAAGTACTCTTCTGAAAAACTGCCGCAAAGGCACATTTGCCAGACAGAATAAATGGGTCTTAGTGACTTCTGAATTCTGTTGTAAAAATCTACATGAGATATCAAGCAAATAGCACTCACGGGAAACAAAACCATAACTAAATTGTACTGTCTACCCACTGACATGAAAGGTAGGCCCAGAAAGCTAAGTTATTACTGTATTGATATTTTCTTGCCTTGTGAATGGTTTGCGACCAGACTGTGTACGCAGTGCTAGTCTGGACTTTTTCTGGAAGCTGTTTCATTGGTTTCATTTCCTGTTCCCAGCTGAGAAAGAACAACTGGAGGCAGAAGCACAAGGATTTCATTCGGAGCATCAAATAGGCCAGGGAGGTGCAGCAGGTGATCACGCAAGGAGGGAAGTTTGTGAACCTGCCCCAGCCCCCCGCGAATCCAAACCCCGACTACGTGCCCTGCCCTCACTGCGGCCGGCGCTTTGCCCCCAGGCCGGCACAGAGGCACATCCCCAAGTGTCAGCACATCAGGAGCCGCCCTCCTCCTCCTCCTCACAGATGAAAACTGATGTGAAGAAGAGTAAAAGAGTCATGATCTTGGCTCACGACTCATGTCCTGCTTTTTCTTTTAAGAAATATATTTAGCACAGTTCATCCGTATGATGATAAAAAAAATGTTACCTTGTTTTAATAAAATTATTTTTTTTTGGTGGACTGGTGTTTGCGTAACTGTGAAAATAAATTTCAAGCTGTTCTTATCATTCATACACCTTGACCTCCTAAAAATAATTGTTCAACCTGGAACGTACAATTAGCAGGCAATAGAACAGGTCACATTGGCCTTGGAACCATCAAAAAGTAGTATTCACACATTCTCTGCATCAATTTTCCTTTAAAACAACTGAAAAAGCAAGGTAAAGAGTGATTGATTTTTTAATTAAAGTTATTTGATTTAATTTATTTAATTTACATAATATTTGAAATATGTTGGGATTAATGTGACTCAATATTATCTGCAGCTCTTACACTCCAGGCACCTGATAAAGTGGAACGCAGTGTCTTTGCCTTACATGGCGCTCAGCTCTTCCTCAATCCCAGCAGAAGCAGCAGCCTCCGGGTCCTGCCTCATGCACAGCTTAAAATGCAACACCGAGTAATACAACAAACAACAGGGAAAACCATTCACGATCAGACACATCCGTTGATTGCTGGCTCTCAGTAAAGGGACATTGCTGTGGTCCACGCATGAATCTGTTTTCTAAGTGCCTTATCCAATACAGTGTTGAGGCCAGTTTTCCCAGAAGCCATCTAAAGGGGAACACACAATAACTTGTAAAACCTCCAATTTACATCACAAAATAGACTACATTTCAAGGTTAAAGAATTACCATGTTCTGCGATTCAGAACGAGGCAGCAAAACTTCCTGTAATCTGATGTGGCCCTGTGACATTGTAAAGGAGCAGGTTTGTGAATACATCTCGTTTAATCCAATGGAAATATTGCTCTCAACTTTTTTACGTTTTTGCCAATAAATAATATTACATTGTTAACTCTGCATAAAGAACCTTGGAATGGAATGTTTTTTGCAGTGAAATGTTTGCTGCATAACCTATACCTTTTCTCTCCTACATCAAATTGCATTAGTCATTATAGTGATTAGTGAGCAGGAAAGGCTGCATCACATCGCAATTTGTGTGGAACTTGAATGCGAATTTGTTACAACATGGCGTAACTTACAGTACTTTCACAAAATTCATGATTTTGTGCTCAATTTTGAGTTTGTAAAGTTTTTCTATAATGTCAATGATTTTATTTTGTGACTGACATTAAATACTTTTGTGTCTGCAAAATTGGGACTGTAGTTCCACCTTAACCTACTAGTACTGTATGTCTTTGGACTGTGGGAAGAAACTGGAGCACCTGGAAGAAATCCACACAAATGAAGGGAAAACATACAATTCAGTCCAGACTGCACCCCAGGAATTGAACCCAGGACCCCAGCTCTGTGAACCTCAGTGCCACCTCATTGCTATAGTCACTATAATTAATGTCAAAACTCATTTGCAAATGAGCAGCCTGGGATCCAAAAGGATCAAGACAAGGATCCAAACAAAGCACTATCCCAATGCTTGGCTTTGTACACTATATCATACAGGGCTTGATGCAGAAGGCAGATAATCTAAGTCCATGCAATAATTGCTAAGGGAAAGTGACTTTGTGTTTTTGGAGGGACGTCACTCAACATGGAGCTGTGTTAGTGAAATGATTGTTCTGATGTACGGCTGATGTCCAAACACTGAAAACATGATTGTGTATGCAATCGCACTCCCGAGCTCCATTGGGTATGGTTAAAATAACTTTTTATAGTTCATCACATTCAAAGTGTGTGTACCTGATGAAAGTGTAACACGCATTTGGAGGAGTTATTCAGGATTTTCTTTCATTCAACTATTTCAAGACCCATTATTTTCAGATGTTGTAGTATACGTGAATAATGAAAGGCCTTCATATTACACAATGAAGGAATGACTTCGCAGGTGTGAAGAATAAAAGATTAATTCAGCTCACTTTGGGGAGTTTCACAATGGCCCTCCTTAAAGAAATGTGGGTTTGATTAAAGGAGTGAAGAAAAAGCACTGAATAATATTTGCTTCTGTAAACGTAATCATCTCAAAATATGGTTGAAGAAATTGAAGAAGGTTAAACATAATCCAAAACGTATACGGTCAATTTAAGTACAACCAGAATTCTAGTGTTTATGCAATGCATCTGTGGGTTGATATGAAATACGGCCGTACTTAAACTAAACGAGGTTATCGAGAGCATATTCCGAATACGGCTTTGGCCAGTTGTACTGTGAACTGCGAGGACCGTATCTTATCCTGAACGGGCTGTGCGAATACCGTCCTCTGCTGGCAGAAGGAATAGATTACAACGGCACTGTATTGGCGATTAGTCCTATTGCTAGAATATTGAAACAACAAGGAGTCCGCGGAGTCAAGCAATGCTGAATAAACAAGTACCTGAAATTCAATAGGATTTTGTGTATTGATTACAAATAGGTGTGGAATTCTCATGTACAGTGGTATTCATGGATTCCTTACACAAGCAGCCGTTGTTATGATACTTTCGTAATCTGAATATAAATCTGTTATCTACTTAAAACTGTAATTATTGAATAGATTAATGTCTTTGAAATGCTTCATTAACTGGGCAGTTTCCATGTTTGGAAATGTTTTTATTTTGATTGCTGATTGCTAGATACTGTATGTTTAATAGGCATGCTGTTAATATTTTCTACAAGAGCCAAATAAGACAGTTACGCTGTAGTAAGTTATACATAAGTTATATAACATAAGTTATACAGTTTTTTGTTCTGAGGTCAATTTGAATCTCATACTAAATTACTGGTGTCCTTTTATCTTAGAAACACTACCTGATTGATCACCTGATGCCTAGAAATTAGCATGCACAGTAGCCCAGCGTTTAGCATTGCTAGCTCACAGTGCTGAGGCCCTGGGTACACTTCTGGACCTGGGGTGCTATCTGTATGGAGCTTGTATGTTCTCCCCATGTTTGCATGAGTTTGCTTTGGGTGCTCCGGCTTCCTCCCACACTTCAAAGAACTACTGGTAGGTTAATTGGCTTCTGGGATAATTGGTGAGTGTCTGTGTCTTCCCTGCATTGGACTACCATCCAGTCCCAGGTATCTCCTGCTTATTACTTTCTGAGGCTCTGGTTCCCCCGTGCCCCGCGACCCCCTGACCCCCTGACCCCCTGACCCTGAATTGGATGAAGCGGTTAGAAAATGGGTGGTTTCTGTTATGCTCTGGTCATGCTCTGCCATAGCAACAACTTGTAAAAAATGCAGATGCTAGGATTTAACTCAAAGAAGGAGCTCAGATCACTGTGTTGGCATCGCTGTACAGGTGTCCGGTGTGTTTTAGAACATGTGCTAAAATCTTATTTACTCACTTCTAGACTTTTTACCCCCCATATCAGCCTGCAGGTGCACAGTGGTCTGTGGACACCCTCCTTGCTCTGTCGTAAAACAGGAAATAAAAAGCAACTGGTTTTGACTTTAATGCACTGAGACTGTGGAACTCACAGAACTCTCGTCAGAAAGGCAGCTTCTAACAGCTTTTAAGTGAAGACTAAGAACACTTTTCTATTTTATTCAAATAGATTATATATATTTTGTTTAAATATATGTTATAAATGTTAAAATGACAGCTCGTATAAGCTTGTATTTTTACCTTTCGATCATTTTTATAATTGCTTTGAGTTGCTTTTACCACGATAAACAGTACAAAATATGAGGTGTTGAACTTGTCAAAAGTTTTAAAGCGCTTTATGACGTAAAGTGTGATGACAGTCCTTGGCGGTCTATGTAACAATTCTTCTTGAAGTAGGTCATCGGGCCAACAGTATATAAACATTACAGCTCAAGTGCTTTTGTATCTGAACGCTTTTAGGTAAGTAATTTAGCAGCTGCGGTATTAATAATGATTTTAATGGCAAATTCAATTGCAGGTAAAATAAAAATGGCGGATAACTTTCTTTCTAGCTTCGTGAAGCGGTCGCGCTATATTATACATATATACCATAATAAGAAACATAATATGTACAGTAGAATTTTTCACTTTAAGCTGGCATTATCCAGAACCGGGTCAGGGCCCGGACCCGGACCGTGCAGTGTGGTCCGTCGGCCTTCTAAAGATGTTTAGGAGATGGAGGCGCCCTTGGATTTGATTAGAAACTTGCATAATTTCTTAACTTGACCCCATTATCTTAAAAAAAAACGGCCAGGCCCAGACCAAAGCATGAAGGCTGAGAGGATCGGGGGACTCTCATTTTTGGTCACAGCGTACAGTAGTAGATCAGTAACCTCTGTTTATCGTGATAACCTTTAATTATTTTCCAGTACTTTTTTAAATGATAAAACACATTGTCTCGCCAGTTTTGCTAAAGATACGGTTTTAGTGTTTACGCATAAATTTGTAAGCCGTAGGTTTAAATCTCGTGGTCTTATTTTCTGCATTTTCATCGTAAGGGAAGGCGCTCGTTTGCGATTTACGCGCTGAACATTGTATGCAGAGGAGCCTTAAGGCACAGCCTCGCCTTAACACCATCGTTTGCATTGTCATTGTCATCCAGAAAAGCAGTCGTAAGAAAATGAATCTGTGGCGGCTCCGAACATTAAAAAAACTATATCTAGACTGCAAATACATCCCAATCTTACTATCAACACGTTTTAAGAGCCCTCTCCTTTCCACCGGTATACAAGCTAAGAGAGAAATATTGGAAATCCCATCTGAAGTAGCCCTAGTCTCACCTTCGGAGCTGTGAGCGATGGGGATCATAATTAAAAGGGGTACAGTTACTTTGAAAATGTGTATGTGATACTTAAATTTAAATAAAATAAAAAGATAAATTATATAACACAGACTGCTATCTATGTCCATGTGTTTAAGACGTATGAATCGGTTTTAAAACAGGCACACCCCTTTACTTCTCACAAATCCAACTGGAGTCTCAGTCCGTCGTCGCGATGAATTAGGAGCTCAGATGTAGGCTAAGTGATTGCAATTTACTTATTTAAAAGAACCACTTCAAATCAAAAGGGATACATTTTGTAATGGTAGTTATCGTATTATACAGTATACGTAATTGTAGATATACAGTACATAAAGGGTATGAATAGGTGTGAGCTTTTACTGTATATTTAATATTTTATCTGACCCACTTGTAGAAACCGCCTACTCAGATTTAGTTAAGTGGTCTGCCACCATAAAGACAGAAAAATATAATGACACCCTGTTACATTAACTGTAAAATAAACGCCGTAACTGCGGCCATATGAAAATTTGGATACAAATTATACAAACATCCTAAGGAGCTCTATGACATATGAGCTTCGTAATAATGGTTGGTGACCTGACGTAACAGTGCTCCCTGAATTACATGATCTGTATATACCCAAATACAGATATATCACTCAACACGGAGCTGTGTTAGTGAAATGATTGTTCTGATGTACGGCTGATGTCCAAACACTGAAAACATGATTGTGTATGCAATCGCACTCCCGAGCTCCATTGGGTATGGTTAAAATAACTTTTTATAGTTCATCACATTCAAAGTGTGTGTACTTGATGAAAGTGTAACACGCATTTGGAGGAGTTATTCAGGATTTTCTTTCATTCAACTATTTCAAGACCCATTATTTTCAGATGTTGTAGTATACGTGAATAATGAAAGGCCTTCATATTACACAATGAAGGAATGACTTCGCAGGTGTGAAGAATAAAAGATTAATTCAGCTCACTTTGGGGAGTTTCACAATGGCCCTCCTTATAGAAATGTGGGTTTGATTAAAGGAGTGAAGAAAAAGCACTGAATAATATTTGCTTCTGTAAACTTAATCATCTCAAAATATGGTTGAAGAAATTGAAGAAGGTTAAACATAATCCAAAACGTATAAGGTCAATTTAAGTACAACCAGAATTCTAGTGTTTATGCAATGCATCTGTGGGTTGATATGAAATACGGCCGTACTTAAACTAAACGAGGTTATCGAGAGCATATTCCGAGTACGGCTGTGGCCAGTTGTACTGTGAACTGCGAGGACCGTATCTTATCCTGAACGGGCTGTGCGAATACCGTCTTCTGCTGGCAGAAGGAATAGATTACAACGGCACTGTATTGGCGATTAGTCCTATTGCTAGAATATTGAAACAACAAGGAGTCCGCGGAATCAAGCAATGCTGAATAAACAAGTACCTGAAATTCAATAGGATTTTGTGTATTGATTACAAATAGGTGTGGAATTCTCATGTACAGTGGTATTCATGGATTCCTTACACAAGCAGCCGTTGTTATGATACTTTCGTAATCTGAATATAAATCTGTGATCTACTTAAAACTGTAATTATTGAATAGATTAATGTCTTTGAAATGCTTCATTAACTGGGCAGTTTCCATGTTTGGAAATGTTTTTATTTTGATTGCTGATTGCTAGATACTGTATGTTTAATAGACATGCTGATAATATTTTCTACAAGAGCCAAATAAGACAGTTATGCTGTAGTAAGTTATACATAAGTTATATAACATAAGTTATACAGTTTTTTGTTCTGAGGTCAATTTGAATCTCATACTAAATTACTGGTGTCCTTTTATCTGAGAAACACTACCTGATTGATCACCTGATGCCTAGAAATTAGCATGCACAGTAGCCCAGCGTTTAGCATTGCTAGCTCACAGTGCTGAGGCCCTGGGTACACTTCTGGACCTGGGGTGCTATCTGTATGGAGCTTGTATGTTCTCCCCATGTTTGCATGAGTTTGCTTTGGGTGCTCCGGCTTCCTCCCACACTTCAAAGAACTACTGGTAGGTTAATTGGCTTCTGGGATAATTGGTGAGTGTCTGTGTCTTCCCTGCATTGGACTACCATCCAGTCCCAGGTATCTCCTGCTTATTACTTTCTGAGGCTCTGGTTCCCCCGTGCCCCGCGACCCCCTGACCCCCTGACCCTGAATTGGATGAAGCGGTTAGAAAATGGGTGGTTTCTGTTATGCTCTGGTCATGCTCTGCCATAGCAACAACTTGTAAAAAATGCAGATGCTAGGATTTAACTCAAAGAAGGAGCTCAGAGCACTGTGTTGGCATCGCTGTACAGGTGTCCGGTGTGTTTTAGAACATGTGCTAAAATCTTATTTACTCACTTCTAGACTTTTTACCCCCCATATCAGCCTGCAGGTGCACAGTGGTCTGTGGACACCCTCCTTGCTCTGTCGTAAAACAGGAAATAAAAAGCAACTGGTTTTGACTTTAATGCACTGAGACTGTGGAACTCACAGAACTCTCTTGTCAGAAAGGCAGCTTCTAACAGCTTTTAAGTGAAGAGTAAGAACACTTTTCTATTTTATTCAAATAGATTATATATATTTTGTTTAAATATATGTTATAAATGTTAAAATGACAGCTCGTATAAGCTTGTATTTTTACCTTTCGATCATTTTTATAATTGCTTTGAGTTGCTTTTACCACGATAAACAGTACAAAATATGAGGTGTTGAACTTGTCAAAAGTTTTAAAGCGCTTTATGACGTAAAGTGTGATGACAGTCCTTGGCGGTCTATGTAACAATTCTTCTTGAAGTAGGTCATCGGGCCAACAGTATATAAACATTACAGCTCAAGTGCTTTTGTATCTGAACGCTTTTAGGTAAGTAATTTAGCAGCTGCGGTATTAATAATGATTTTAATGGCAAATTCAATTGCAGGTAAAATAAAAATGGTGGATAGCTTTCTTTCTAGCTTCGTGAAGCGGTCGCGCCACATTATACATATATACCATAATAAGAAACATAATATGTACAGTAGAATTTTTCACTTTAAGCTGGCATTATCCAGAACTGGGTCAGGGCCCGGACCCGGACCGTGCAGTGTGGTCCGTCGGCCTTCTAAAGATGTTTAGGAGATGGAGGCGCCCTTGGATTTGATTAGAAACTTGCATAATTTCTTAACTTGACCCCATTATCTTAAAAAAAAAACGGCCAGGCCAAGACCAAAGCATGAAGGCTGCGAGGATCGGGGGACTCTCATTTTTGGTCACAGCGTACAGTAGTAGATCAGTAACCTCTGTTTATCGTGATAACCTTTAATTATTTTCCAGTACTTTTTTAAATGATAAAACACATTGTCTCGCCAGTTTTGCTAAAGATACGGTTTTAGTGTTTACGCATAAATTTGTAAGCCGTAGGTTTAAATCTCGTGGTCTTATTTTCTGCATTTTCATCGTAAGGGAAGGCGCTCGTTTGCGATTTACGCGCTGAACATTGTAAGCAGAGGAGCCTTAAGGCACAGCCTCGCCTTAACACCATCGTTTGCATTGTCATTGTCATCCAGAAAAGCAGTCGTAAGAAAATGAATCTGTGGTGGCTCCGAACATTAAAAAAACTATATCTAGACTGCAAATACATCCCAATCTTACTATCAACACGTTTTAAGAGCCCTCTCCTTTCCACCGGTATACAAGCTAAGAGAGAAATATTGGAAATCCCATCTGAAGTAGCCCTCGTCTCAGCTTCGGAGCTGTGAGCGATGGGGATCATAATTAAAAGGGGTACAGTTACTTTGAAAATGTGTATGTGATACTTAAATTTAAATAAAATAAAAAGATAAATTATATAACACAGACTGTTATCTATGTCCATGTGTTTAAGACGTATGAATCGGTTTTAAAACAGGCACACCCCTTTACTTCTCACAAATCCAACTGGAGTCTCAGTCCGTCGTCGCGATGAATTAGGAGCTCAGATGTAGGCTAAGTGATTGCAATTTACTTATTTAAAAGAACCACTTCAAATCAAAAGGGAGCCATTTTGTAATGGTAGTTATCGTATTATACAGTATACGTAATTGTAGATATACAGTACATAAAGGGTATGAATAGGTGTGAGCTTTTACTGTATATTTAATATTTTATCTGACCCACTTGTAGAAACCGCCTACTCAGATTTAGTTAAGTGGTCTGCCACCATAAAGACAGAAAAATATAATGACACCCTGTTACATTAACTGTAAAATAAACGCCGTAACTGCGGCCATATGAAAATTTGGATACAAATTATACAAACATCCTAAGGAGCTCTATGACATATGAGCGTCGTAATAATGGTTGGTGACCTGACGTAACAGTGCTCCCTGAATTACATGATCTGTATATACCCAAATACAGATATATCACTCAACACGGAGCTGTGTTAGTGAAATGATTGTTCTGATGTACGGCTGATGTCCAAACACTGAAAACATGATTGTGTATGCAAACGCACTCCCGAGCTCCATTGGGTATGGTTAAAATAACTTTTTATAGTTCATCACATTCAAAGTGTGTGTACTTGATGAAAGTGTAACACGCATTTGGAGGAGTTATTCAGGATTTTCTTTCATTCAACTATTTCAAGACCCATTATTTTCAGATGTTGTAGTATACGTGAATAATGAAAGGCCTTCATATTACACAATGAAGGAATGACTTCGCAGGTGTGAAGAATAAAAGATTAATTCAGCTCACTTTGGGGAGTTTCACAATGGCCCTCCTTATAGAAATGTGGGTTTGATTAAAGGAGTGAAGAAAAAGCACTGAATAATATTTGCTTCTGTAAACGTAATCATCTCAAAATATGGTTGAAGAAATTGAAGAAGGTTAAACATAATCCAAAACGTATAAGGTCAATTTAAGTACAACCAGAATTCTAGTGTTTATGCAATGCATCTGTGGGTTGATATGAAATACGGCCGTACTTAAACTAAACGAGGTTATCGAGAGCATATTCCGAGTACGGCTGTGGCCAGTTGTACTGTGAACTGCGAGGACCGTATCTTATCCTGAACGGGCTGTGCGAATACCGTCCTCTGCTGGCAGAAGGAATAGATTACAACGGCACTGTATTGGCGATTAGTCCTATTGCTAGAATATTGAAACAACAAGGAGTCCGCGGAGTCAAGCAATGCTGAATAAACAAGTACCTGAAATTCAATAGGATTTTGTGTATTGATTACAAATAGGTGTGGAATTCTCATGTACAGTGGTATTCATGGATTCCTTACACAAGCAGCCGTTGTTATGATACTTTCGTAATCTGAATATAAATCTGTTATCTACTTGAAACTGTAATTATTGAATAGATTAATGTCTTTGAAATGCTTCATTAACTGGGCAGTTTCCATGTTTGGAAATGTTTTTATTTTGATTGCTGATTGCTAGATACTGTATGTTTAATAGGCATGCTGTTAATATTTTCTACAAGAGCCAAATAAGACAGTTATGCTGTAGTAAGTTATATAACATAAGTTATACAGGTTTTTGTTCTGAGGTCAATTTGAATCTCATACTAAATTACTGGTGTCCTTTTATCTGAGAAACACTACCTGATTGATCACCTGATGCCTAGAAATTAGCATGCACAGTAGCCCAGCGTTTAGCATTGCTAGCTCACAGTGCTGAGGCCCTGGGTACACTTCTGGACCTGGGGTGCTATCTGTATGGAGCTTGTATGTTCTCCCCATGTTTGCATGAGTTTGCTTTGGGTGCTCCGGCTTCCTCCCACACTTCAAAGAACTACTGGTAGGTTAATTGGCTTCTGGGATAATTGGTGAGTGTCTGTGTCTTCCCTGCATTGGACTACCATCCAGTCCCAGGTATCTCCTGCTTATTACTTTCTGAGGCTCTGGCTCCCCCGTGCCCCGCGACACCCTGACCCCCTGACCCTGAATTGGATGAAGCGGTTAGAAAATGGGTGGTTTCTGTTATGCTCTGGTCATGCTCTGCCATAGCAACAACTTGTAAAAAATGCAGATGCTAGGATTTAACTCAAAGAAGGAGCTCAGATCACTGTGTTGGCATCGCTGTACAGGTGTCCGGTTTGTTTTAGAACATGTGCTAAAATCTTATTTACTAACTTCTAGACTTTTTACCCCCCATATCAGCCTGCAGGTGCACAGTGGTCTGTGGACACCCTCCTTGCTCTGTCGTAAAACAGGAAATAAAAAGCAACTGGTTTTGACTTTAATGCACTGAGACTGTGGAACTCACAGAACTCTCTTGTCAGAAAGGCAGCTTCTAACAGCTTTTAAGTGAAGACTAAGAACACTTTTCTATTTTATTCAAATAGATTATATATATTTTGTTTAAATATATGTTATAAATGTTAAAATGACAGCTCGTATAAGCTTGTATTTTTACCTTTCGATCATTTTTATAATTGCTTTGAGTTGCTTTTACCATGATAAACAGTACAAAATATGAGGTGTTGAACTTGTCAAAAGTTTTAAAGCGCTTTATGACGTAAAGTGTGATGACAGTCCTTGGCGGTCTATGTAACAATTCTTCTTGAAGTAGGTCATCGGGCCAACAGTATATAAACATTACAGCTCAAGTGCTTTTGTATCTGAACGCTTTTAGGTAAGTAATTTAGCAGCTGCGGTATTAATAATGATTTTAATGGCAAATTCAATTGCAGGTAAAATAAAAATGGCGGATAGCTTTCTTTCTAGCTTCGTGAAGCGGTCGCGCCACATTATACATATATACCATAATAAGAAACATAATATGTACAGTAGAATTTTTCACTTTAAGCTGGCATTATCCAGAACCGGGTCAGGGCCCGGACCCGGACCGTGCAGTGTGGTCCGTCGGCCTTCTAAAGATGTTTAGGAGATGGAGGCGCCCTTGGATTTGATTAGAAACTTGCATAATTTCTTAACTTGACCCCATTATCTTAAAAAAAAAACGGCCAGGCCAAGACCAAAGCATGAAGGCTGCGAGGATCGGGGGACTCTCATTTTTGGTCACAGCGTACAGTAGTAGATCAGTAACCTCTGTTTATCGTGATAACCTTTAATTATTTTCCAGTACTTTTTTAAATGATAAAACACATTGTCTCGCCAGTTTTGCTAAAGATACGGTTTTAGTGTTTACGCATAAATTTGTAAGCCGTAGGTTTAAATCTCGTGGTCTTATTTTCTGCATTTTCATCGTAAGGGAAGGCGCTCGTTTGCGATTTACGCGCTGAACATTGTAAGCAGAGGAGCCTTAAGGCACAGCCTCGCCTTAACACCATCGTTTGCATTGTCATTGTCATCCAGAAAAGCAGTCGTAAGAAAATGAATCTGTGGTGGCTCCGAACATTAAAAAAACTATATCTAGACTGCAAATACATCCCAATCTTACTATCAACACGTCTTAAGAGCGCTCTCCTTTCCACCGGTATACAAGCTAAGAGAGAAATATTGGAAATCCCATCTGAAGTAGCCCTCGTCTCAGCTTCGGAGCTGTGAGCGATGGGGATCATAATTAAAAGGGGTACAGTTACTTTGAAAATGTGTATGTGATACTTAAATTTAAATAAAATAAAAAGATAAATTATATAACACAGACTGCTATCTATGTCCATGTGTTTAAGACGTATGAATCGGTTTTAAAACAGGCACACCCCTTTACTTCTCACAAATCCAACTGGAGTCTCAGTCCGTCGTCGCGATGAATTAGGAGCTCAGATGTAGGCTAAGTGATTGCAATTTACTTATTTAAAAGAACCACTTCAAATCAAAAGGGAGCCATTTTGTAATGGTAGTTATCGTATTATACAGTATACGTAATTGTAGATATACAGTACATAAAGGGTATGAATAGGTGTGAGCTTTTACTGTATATTTAATATTTTATCTGACCCACTTGTAGAAACCGCCTACTCAGATTTAGTTAAGTGGTCTGCCACCATAAAGACAGAAAAATATAATGACACCCTGTTACATTAACTGTAAAATAAACGCCGTAACTGCGGCCATATGAAAATTTGGGTAAGGATTATACAAACATCCTAAGGAGCTCTATGACATATGAGCGTCGTAATAATGGTTGGTGACCTGACGTAACAGTGCTCCCTGAATTACGTGATCTGTATTTACCCAAATACAGATATATCACATAGGGAGATGCAGTCAAACATTGCATTGCTATCGTCGTGGTGAACTATTTCTCCGCTGTTTGAGACTTGTTTGGTAAGTGTCATCAAATATTCTTGTCAATTTGTAGCGAAATTGATATACTGTATCATAATCCTTCAGCTATCTATAATGTAGTGAAACGGCTAATTAATATTGATAAATTCTCTTATTCACAGTGACTTTTGCTCAAACCCCTGTTCCATAATGGGTTAATTTTATATAAAAAAACATTTATATCATAGATATAATACAAGCTTTGAAATGAAATAGTACATTTCCAGGTTTCAGTAAAACATTTTTAAAAAAGCTTGTGACTTTAAGCATTCTGAACATTGAGAATTGTATTTGGGAAACAAATGTTTATTATAATGTTTATGTTTAGGATCTTTCTCCTACTGAGTCAGCATGCAGCATTCAACACCATTAGGTTTAATATTAAAAAGTTGTGTATTTCCTGAATTGTTTTTTTTATTCTTTTCTATCAGACCATACTAGACTGTGCAGGATATCATTTATTTGCCATTTTTGCCTTTTCCAGATACCTGGGAAACAAAGCTCATATCTCATTTGCCAATGGAGCCCAGTCCTAAGCCTGGTGCTCTGTCCCCCTCCCCGAAGGACACAGACTCGAATCGACCCGCGCCCTTAAGGCGACAGGATCTGATCTCCACGTACTGCCCGCCTCCCAAGATACAGCTTCTGAAGGACACCTTCCAAGAGAAACTGATGCAGGAAAAGGAGAAAAAAATGATCGTCATATACAATCGACGGCAGGAGGCGGCTCTACAGAAGATGAGAAAATCTTTCCAATAAGTCAAATACGCTACGGAGAAGAAGACGGGGAACAGCTATCGCTTCCAAACCCAACAGGGCCCCGAGAAGAACATTGTGGGGTATGACCACCCCGCCTCAGGATGGTCATTAGAGGCCCTGCGAGAGGCCGGGCAGTTGGGGCTCAAGAGTACGCAAACCTAAGGACAGGACTGTCCTCCCCATGGTGGCGACCCCTCCAGGGCAATGCCCTTCTCATGCCAATGGGAAGGAGCACTTTCAGTTGCAAGAGGAGCTACGAAAAGTGGCCGAGGCAGAGGCCGCGCTGAAGGAGGAGCATCGCCGGAGGGAGGCCAGTCTGCAGGATGTGATGCGCCGGAAGGAGGCCATGATGAAGGACGAGATTCGCCAGAAGGAGGCCATGATGCAGGCGAAGCTCTTTAGAGCTCAGGAGGAGCTGAGGATGGTTCAGAGAGAGATGGAAGACTCCAGAGAGGTGGCCGGAAGGGAAAATAGAGGACTCCTGACCCGAAGGAAGACACTCCAGGCGAGGCAGAGCGAGCTTCGCCCCAGAGGACCGTGGGCCAACCACCGCTCTAAGGCCGTGCCTCTTCTGACCTGCAGAATGGAGAAGCAAAAAACCTTCACTCCAAGGAAAGCCCTTCCTTTCAAAGGAGACAACCTTGATTATGGTTCTCCAATGGAAGACGGCGGATGCGCAGAATCGCACTTTCCCTCTGCGCTTTCCCATCAGGAGAGACGTCAAGTGAGCCCTTGCAGCCGTGGGCTAGAAGACGTCCCCTGTGGAAGGAGAAAGTACCTCAAGAAAGCAAGGCTCCCTGAAAGTGACGTGTCAGCGGCACAGGCCGCGCAGGCCCACTTCAGAAATAACACCGCATGTCTGGATGAACAAACTCTGTCAGTGGAAAACAGATATTTGTCCCCTACAAGTCTGATGTGCCCTATCGCTGAGCAATTTCCATATGAGAATAGCCAGAGTGGAAACCCTCAGCTGGTGCCCTGTGAACTGTGTCACAGGAAGTTTGCTGTAGAGAGGTTGGAGAAACACAGCAAGATCTGCAAGAAGCTTCAGAATTCAAAGAGGAAGGTTTTTGACTCTTTCAAGCACAGGGCCAAGGGAACAGAACTGGAGACATACATCCATAAGAAGAAGGTTAGACCGCCAATCGTGGTAAGGGCTATCCTTAAACTCTTTCCAAGCTTCCTTTGTTTTCTCCTAGAGTCAGACTCAGCTTATAAATCAATGTAAACAATAAATAAGTGTTTTATGAAGTAATCTTCTGAAAAACTGCCGCAAAGGCACATTTGCCAGACAGAATAAATGGGTCTTAGTGACTTCTGAATTCTGTTGTAAAAATCTACATGAGATATCAAGCAAATAGCACTCACGGGAAACAAAACCATAACTAAATTGTACTCTCTACCCAATGACATGAAAGGTAGGCCCAGAAAGCTACGTTATTACTGTATTGATATTTTCTTGCCTTGTGAATGGTTTGCGACCAGACTGTGTACGCAGTGCTAGTCTGGACTTTTTCTGGAAGCTGTTTCATTGGTTTCATTTCCTGTTCCCAGCTGAGAAAGAACAACTGGAGGCAGAAGCACGAGGATTTCATTCGGAGCATCAAATAGGCCAGGGAGGTGCAGCAGGTGATCACGCAAGGAGGGAAGGTTGTGAACCTGCCCCAGCCCCCCGCGAATCCAAACCCCGACTACGTGCCCTGCCCTCACTGCGGCCGGCGCTTTGCCCCCAGGCCGGCACAGAGGCACATCCCCAAGTGTCAGCACATCAGGAGCCGCCCTCCTCCTCCTCCTCACAGATGAAAACTGATGTGAAGAAGAGTAAAAGAGTCATGATCTTGGCTCACGACTCACGTCCTGCTTTTTCTTTTTAGAAATATATTTAGCACAGTTCATCCGTATGATGATAAAAAAAATGTTACCTTGTTTTAATAAAATGATTTTTTTTTGGTGGACTGGTGTTTGCGTAACTGTGAAAATAAATTTCAAGCTGTTCTTATCATTCATACACCTTGACCTCCTAAAAATAATTGTTCAACCTGGAACGTACAATTAGCAGGCAATAGAACAGGTCACATTGGCCTTGGAACCATCAAAAAGTAGTATTCACACATTCTCTGCATCAATTTTCCTTTAAAACAACTGAAAAAGCAAGGTAAAGAGTGATTGATTTTTTAATTAAAGTTATTTGATTTAATTTATTTAATTTACATAATATTTGAAATATGTTGGGATTAATGTGACTCAATATTATCTGCAGCTCTTACACTCCAGGCACCTGATAAAGTGGAACGCAGTGTCTTTGTCTTACATGGCGCTCAGCTCTTCCTCAATCCCAGCAGAAGCAGCAGCCTCCGGGTCCTGCCTCATGCACAGCTTAAAATGCAACACCGAGTAATACAACAAACAACAGGGAAAACCATTCACGATCAGACACATCCGTTGATTGCTGGCTCTCAGTAAAGGGACATTGCTGTGGTCCACGCATGAATCTGTTTTCTAAGTGCCTTATCCAATACAGTGTTGAGGCCAGTTTTCCCAGAAGCCATCTAAAGGGGAACACACAATAACTTGTAAAACCTCCAATTTACATCACAAAATAGACTACATTTCAAGGTTAAAGAATTACCATGTTCTGCGATTCAGAACGAGGCAGCAAAACTTCCTGTAATCTGATGTGGCCCTGTGACATTGTAAAGGAGCAGGTTTGTGAATACATCTCGTTTAATCCAATGGAAATATTGCTCTCAACTTTTTTACGTTTTTGCCAATAAATAATATTACATTGTTAACTCTGCATAAAGAACCTTGGAATGGAACGTTTTTTGCAGTGAAATGTTTGCTGCATAACCTATACCTTTTCTCTCCTACATCAAATTGCATTAGTCATTATAGTGATTAGTGAGCAGGAAAGGCTGCATCACATCGCAATTTGTGTGGAACTTGAATGCGAATTTGTTACAACATGGCGTAACTTACAGTACTTTCACAAAATTCATGATTTTGTGCTCAATTTTGAGTTTGTAAAGTTTTTCTATAATGTCAATGATTTTATTTTGTGACTGACATTAAATACTTTTGTGTCTGCAAAATTGGGACTCTAGTTCCACCTTAACCTACTAGTACTGTATGTCTTTGGACTGTGGGAAGAAACTGGAGCACCTGGAAGAAATCCACACAAATGAAGGGAGAACATACAATTCCATCCAGACTGCACCCCAGG
Organism: Lepisosteus oculatus; assembly: GCF_040954835.1. Classification (NCBI taxonomy): domain Eukaryota; kingdom Metazoa; phylum Chordata; class Actinopteri; order Semionotiformes; family Lepisosteidae; genus Lepisosteus; species Lepisosteus oculatus. The sequence continues at coordinate 2,805,576 of NW_027167902.1, read as the reverse complement.
AATTGAACCCAGGACCCCAGCTCTGTGAACCTCAGTGCCACCTCATTGCTATAGTCACTATAATTAATGTCAAAACTCATTTGCAAATGAGCAGCCTGGGATCCAAAAGGATCAAGACAAGGATCCAAACAAAGCACTATCCCAATGCTTGGCTTTGTACACTATATCATACAGGGCTTGATGCAGAAGGCAGATAATCTAAGTCCATGCAATAATTGCTAAGGGAAAGTGACTTTGTGTTTTTGGAGGGAAGTCACTCAACATGGAGCTGTGTTAGTGAAATGATTGTTCTGATGTACGGCTGATGTCCAAATTCACTGAAAACATGATTGTGTATGTAATCGCACTCCCGAGCTCCATTGGGTATGGTTAAAATAACTTTTTATAGTTCATCACATTCAAAGTGTGTGTACCTGATGAAAGTGTAACACGCATTTGGAGGAGTTATTCAGGATTTTCTTTCATTCAACTATTTCAAGACCTATTATTTTCAGATGTTGTAGTATACGTGAATAATGAAAGGCCTTCATATTACACAATGAAGGAATGACTTTGCAGGTGTGAAGAATAAAAGATTAATTCAGCTCACTTTGGGGAGTTTCACAATGGCCCTCCTTATAGAAATGTGGGTTTGATTAAAGGAGTGAAGAAAAAGCACTGAATAATATTTGCTTCTGTAAACGTAATCATCTCAAAATATGGTTGAATAAATTGAAGAAGGTTAAACATAATCCAAAACGTATAAGGTCAATTTAAGTACAACCAGAATTCTAGTGTTTATGCAATGCATCTGTGGGTTGATATGAAATATGGCCGTACTGCATTTCGAACAAGTTGTAAGGGATTTAGCCAGGAGAGTATTCTCATTCACTCAGTAAGGTCTTTATTCATTTTGCAATATGGGAAAAAGCCATCACCTGTCTGCGCAGAGAAGTGAAAGCTGATTCAAAAGCAAGCAGGGAGACCCCTTGTTTTATATCTTTTTTAAGCTGATGCAACACTTCAAGGACAGGCAAAGCAGTCATTTTCCATTCCTTATAGGTTTTTGCTTTAAGCAAAGAAGAGCAGTTATTCAAATGGTTTCTCACACTCCCTTCTTCAAGCAGCCGAGATAAACAGTATTAAAACATCCTGTGCCCTTGACAAGTTGGGTGCTATCACACTTTGTTCTAAGTATCCAGCTGCTTCTGCAGCACAGCTCCGTCCGTAAACAACATAGAATAAAACACTTTTTCTCAGTAACTTTTCATCACATTCCCTCCTTTTTATCCTTAAATGTGTTCATACCACAGAGTCCTCATAGGGGTCACCCAAGTCAGACAACAGCACAACAGCAAAAACACTACAACAGGCATGAATAGCTTTAAGAAAAACAGTCCCCAAGACCCAAAAAATGATTTTAACCATGAAAAGAAGGGGAACTCATTGCCAATGCCCTGTTCTTGATTTACCCTGTTCTTAAGTTCTTTCAGCCGGTGTATTGCGAGGGTGAGGTGACCATGGTCATCATCACTAGCAGGGATATACAGATGCAGCCATTCAAAACAAGCGGGCGATACCGCATTATTTTGCGGTGTGCTTATCGCGGTGTAACACAAGTTACCATATTAATACCGTGTATTCTCGCATAGTACCGCATAATACCACATGTTCTAATGAATGACCTTGGACAAGCTGTAAACTCAAAGTGTTGCCCTGGTCCACATTCTTTTTTTCATTGACCGTCTTTGTAAAAGTAACACCACAGCATTTCGTTGATCCAATCACGCATTTGTTTCCAATCATGCAAAGTACAGTCATTTTTGAGAATCTCCAATTCACCATGCCTTTTGCATGCTCATAAGAGATATTGATTTAGGAACATAAACATATTACTGTATGCAAACTGTACTGTATACAGTATGTATATGTATATTTAATGTCTTTACTGTCCCCGTTTAAGTATTAAATATTTATATGGAATTTTACCACTGAAGGGAAATCTTAGTAGCTAAGCATAAAAAGAATAGGAGCATAACGCGTGTGAAGGCCATAAACGATATTAATTTTGGAACATAAATATACAGTATTACAGTATGTAAACTGTATATGGCTGGTCTCGGTACAAAAATACACACCAGTATTCCATTTCTCCCTAAACAATATTACGCATCGAAGTCTTTAACTAACATGTGAAATAACGTGTGTATAAAAAGTGGTAGTTTTAAGCTTTTCTGCAAATACGCTCAATACAGGAGCAAACAAGCATACTTTTAGAATTTGATTAATAGGGAATATAATATGGAATCGCATATCTAAAGAAATTAATAATGATATAATTCTATTCATGTGCTGAACTTGTAAGTGAGAGGTTGGCTGTTCAAATCCAGCCTGTGCCATGACTTTTCTTTTTACAAGCATTTCTTTGAAGAAATAAAATAGCAATTTCAGTGAATTTGGACATCAGCCGTACATCAGAACAATCATTTCACTAACACAGCTCCATGTTGAGTGACTTCCCTCCAAAAACACAAAGTCACTTTCCCTTAGCAATTATTGCATGGACTTAGATTATCTGCCTTCTGCATCAAGCCCTGTATGATATAGTGTACAAAGCCAAGCATTGGGATAGTGCTTTGTTTGGATCCTTGTCTTGATCCTTTTGGATCCCAGGCTGCTCATTTGCAAATGAGTTTTGACATTAATTATAGTGACTATAGCAATGAGGTGGCACTGAGGTTCACAGAGCTGGGGTCCTGGGTTCAATTCCTGGGGTGCAGTCTGGATGGAATTGTATGTTCTCCCTTCATTTGTGTGGATTTCTTCCAGGTGCTCCAGTTTCTTCCCACAGTCCAAAGACATACAGTACTAGTAGGTTAAGGTGGAACTAGAGTCCCAATTTTGCAGACACAAAAGTATTTAATGTCAGTCACAAAATAAAATCATTGACATTATAGAAAAACTTTACAAACTCAAAATTGAGCACAAAATCATGAATTTTGTGAAAGTACTGTAAGTTACGCCATGTTGTAACAAATTCGCATTCAAGTTCCACACAAATTGCGATGTGATGCAGCCTTTCCTGCTCACTAATCACTATAATGACTAATGCAATTTGATGTAGGAGAGAAAAGGTATAGGTTATGCAGCAAACATTTCACTGCAAAAAACGTTCCATTCCAAGGTTCTTTATGCAGAGTTAACAATGTAATATTATTTATTGGCAAAAACGTAAAAAAGTTGAGAGCAATATTTCCATTGGATTAAACGAGATGTATTCACAAACCTGCTCCTTTACAATGTCACAGGGCCACATCAGATTACAGGAAGTTTTGCTGCCTCGTTCTGAATCGCAGAACATGGTAATTCTTTAACCTTGAAATGTAGTCTATTTTGTGATGTAAATTTTAGGTTTTACAAGTTATTGTGTGTTCCCCTTTAGATGGCTTCTGGGAAAACTGGCCTCAACACTGTATTGGATAAGGCACTTAGAAAACAGATTCATGCGTGGACCACAGCAATGTCCCTTTACTGAGAGCCAGCAATCAACGGATGTGTCTGATCGTGAATGGTTTTCCCTGTTGTTTGTTGTATTACTCGGTGTTGCATTTTAAGCTGTGCATGAGGCAGGACCCGGAGGCTGCTGCTTCTGCTGGGATTGAGGAAGAGCTGAGCGCCATGTAAGACAAAGACACTGCGTTCCACTTTATCAGGTGCCTGGAGTGTAAGAGCTGAAGATAATATTGAGTCACATTAATCCCAACATATTTCAAATATTATGTAAATTAAATAAATTAAATCAAATAACTTTAATTAAAAAATCAATCACTCTTTACCTTGCTTTTTCAGTTGTTTTAAAGGAAAATTGATGCAGAGAATGTGTGAATACTACTTTTTGATGGTTCCAAGGCCAATGTGACCTGTTCTATTGCCTGCTAATTGTACGTTCCAGGTTGAACAATTATTTTTAGGAGGTCAAGGTGTATGAATGATAAGAACAGCTTGAAATTTATTTTCACAGTTACGCAAACACCAGTCCACCAAAAAAAAATCATTTTATTAAAACAAGGTAACATTTTTTTTATCATCATACGGATGAACTGTGCTAAATATATTTCTAAAAAGAAAAAGCAGGACGTGAGTCGTGAGCCAAGATCATGACTCTTTTACTCTTCTTCACATCAGTTTTCATCTGTGAGGAGGAGGAGGAGGGCGGCTCCTGATGTGCTGACACTTGGGGATGTGCCTCTGTGCCGGCCTGGGGGCAAAGCGCCGGCCGCAGTGAGGGCAGGGCACGTAGTCGGGGTTTGGATTCGCGGGGGGCTGGGGCAGGTTCACAACCTTCCCTCCTTGCGTGATCACCTGCTGCACCTCCCTGGCCTATTTGATGCTCCGAATGAAATCCTCGTGCTTCTGCCTCCAGTTGTTCTTTCTCAGCTGGGAACAGGAAATGAAACCAATGAAACAGCTTCCAGAAAAAGTCCAGACTAGCACTGCGTATACAGTCTGGTCGCAAACCATTCACAAGGCAAGAAAATATCAATACAGTAATAACGTAGCTTTCTGGGCCTACCTTTCATGTCATTGGGTAGAGAGTACAATTTAGTTATGGTTTTGTTTCCCGTGAGTGCTATTTGCTTGATATCTCATGTAGATTTTTACAACAGAATTCAGAAGTCACTAAGACCCATTTATTCTGTCTGGCAAATGTGCCTTTGCGGCAGTTTTTCAGAAGAGTACTTCATAAAACACTTATTTATTGTTTACATTGATTTATAAGCTGAGTCTGACTCTAGGAGAAAACAAAGGAAGCTTGGAAAGAGTTTAAGGATAGCCCTTACCACGATTGGCGGTCTAACCTTCTTCTTATGGATGTATGTCTCCAGTTCTGTTCCCTTGGCCCTGTGCTTGAAAGAGTCAAAAACCTTCCTCTTTGAATTCTGAAGCTTCTTGCAGATCTTGCTGTGTTTCTCCAACCTCTCTACAGCAAACTTCCTGTGACACAGTTCACAGGGCACCAGCTGAGGGTTTCCACTCTGGCTATTCTCATATGGAAATTGCTCAGCGATAGGGCACATCAGACTTGTAGGGGACAAATATCTGTTTTCCACTGACAGAGTTTGTTCATCCAGACATGCGGTGTTATTTCTGAAGTGGGCCTGCGCGGCCTGTGCCGCTGACACGTCACTTTCAGGGAGCCTTGCTTTCTTGAGGTACTTTCTCCTTCCACAGGGGACGTCTTCTAGCCCACGGCTGCAAGGGCTCACTTGACGTCTCTCCTGATGGGAAAGCGCAGAGGGAAAGTGCGATTCTGCGCATCCGCCGTCTTCCATTGGAGAACCATAATCAAGGTTGTCTCCTTTGAAAGGAAGGGCTTTCCTTGGAGTGAAGGTTTTTTGCTTCTCCATTCTGCAGGTCAGAAGAGGCACGGCCTTAGAGCGGTGGTTGGCCCACGGTCCTCTGGGGCGAAGCTCGCTCTGCCTCGCCTGGAGTGTCTTCCTTCGGGTCAGGAGTCCTCTATTTTCCCTTCCGGCCACCTCTCTGGAGTCTTCCATCTCTCTCTGAACCATCCTCAGCTCCTCCTGAGCTCTAAAGAGCTTCGCCTGCATCATGGCCTCCTTCTGGCGAATCTCGTCCTTCATCATGGCCTCCTTCCGGCGCATCACATCCTGCAGACTGGCCTCCCTCCGGCAATGCTCCTCCTTCAGCGCGGCCTCTGCCTCGGCCACTTTTCGTAGCTCCTCTTGCAACTGAAAGTGCTCCTTCCCATTGGCATGAGAAGGGCATTGCCCTGGAGGGGTCGCCACCATGGGGAGGACAGTCCTGTCCTTAGGTTTGCGTACTCTTGAGCCCCAACTGCCCGGCCTCTCGCAGGGCCTCTAATGACCATCCTGAGGCGGGGTGGTCATACCCCACAATGTTCTTCTCGGGGCCCTGTTGGGTTTGGAAGCGATAGCTGTTCCCCGTCTTCTTCTCCGTAGCGTATTTGACTTATTGGAAAGATTTTCTCATCTTCTGTAGAGCCGCCTCCTGCCGTCGATTGTATATGACGATCATTTTTTTCTCCTTTTCCTGCATCAGTTTCTCTTGGAAGGTGTCCTTCAGAAGCTGTATCTTGGGAGGCGGGCAGTACGTGGAGATCAGATCCTGTCGCCTTAAGGGCGCGGGTCGATTCGAGTCTGTGTCCTTCGGGGAGGGGGACAGAGCACCAGGCTTAGGACTGGGCTCCATTGGCAAATGAGATATGAGCTTTGTTTCCCAGGTATCTGGAAAAGGCAAAAATGGCAAATAAATGATATCCTGCACAGTCTAGTATGGTCTAATAGAAAAGAATAAAAAAAACAATTCAGGAAATACACAACTTTTTAATATTAAACCTAATGGTGTTGAATGCTGCATGCTGACTCAGTAGGAGAAAGATCCTAAACATAAACATTATAATAAACATTTGTTTCCCAAATACCATTCTCAATGTTCAGAATGCTTAAAGTCACGAGCTTTTTTAAAAATGTTTTACTGAAACCTGGAAATGTACTATTTCATTTCAAAGCTTGTATTATATCTATGATATAAATGTTTTTTTATATAAAATTAACCCATTATGGAACAGGGGTTTGAGCAAAAGTCACTGTGAATAAGAGAATTTATCAATATTAATTAGCCGTTTCACTACATTATAGATAGCTGAAGGATTATGATACAGTATATCAATTTCGCTACAAATTGACAAGAATATTTGATGACACTTACCAAACAAGTCTCAAACAGCGGAGAAATAGTTCACCACGACGATAGCAATGCAATGTTTGACTGCATCTCCCTATGTGATATATCTGTATTTGGGTAAATACAGATCACGTAATTCAGGGAGCACTGTTACGTCAGGTCACCAACCATTATTACGACGGTCATATGTCATAGAGCTCCTTAGGATGTTTGTATACTCTTTACCCAAATTTTCATATGGCCGCAGTTACGGCGTTTATTTTACAGTTAATGTAACAGGGTGTCATTATATTTTTCTGTCTTTATGGTGGCAGACCACTTAACTAAATCTGAGTAGGCGGTTTCTACAAGTGGGTCAGATAAAATATTAAATATACAGTAAAAGCTCACACCTATTCATACCCTTTATGTACTGTATATCTACAATTACGTATACTGTATAATACGATAACTACCATTACAAAATGGCTCCCTTTTGATTTGAAGTGGTTCTTTTAAATAAGTAAATTGCAATCACTTAGCCTACATCTAAGCTCCTAATTCATCGCGACGACGGACTGAGACTCCAGTTGGATTTGTGAGAAGTAAAGGGGTGTGCCTGTTTTAAAACCGATTCATACGTCTTAAACACATGGACATAGATAGCAGTCTGTGTTATATAATTTATCTTTTTATTTTATTTAAATTTAAGTATCACATACACATTTTCAAAGTAACTGTACCCCTTTTAATTATGATCCCCATCGCTCACAGCTCCGAAGCTGAGACGAATGCTACTTCAGATGGGATTTCCAACATTTCTCTCTTAGCTTGTATACCGGTGGAAAGGAGAGCGCTCTTAAAACGTGTTGATAGTAAGATTGGGATGTATTTGCAGTCTAAATATAGTTTTTTAATGTTCGGAGCCGCCACAGATTCATTTTCTTACGACTGCTTTTCTGGATGACAATAACAATGCAAACGATGGTGTTAAGGCGAGGCTGTGCCTTAAGGCTCCTCTGCTTACAATATTCAGCGCGTAAATCGCAAACGAGCGCCTCTCTTACGATGAAAATGCGGCAAATAAGACCACGAGATTTAAACCTACGGCTTACAAATTTATGCGTAAACACTAAAACCGTATCTTTAGCAAAACTGGCGAGACAATGTGTTTTATCATTTAAAAAAGTACTGGAAAATAATTAAAGGTTATCACGATAAACAGAGGTTACTGATCTACTACTGTACGCTGTGACCAAAAATGAGAGTCCCCCGATCCTCGCAGCCTTCATGCTTTGGTCTGGGCCTGGCCGTTTTTTTTTTAGGATAATGGGGTCAAGTTAAGAAATTATGCAAGTTTCTAATCAAATCCAAGGGCGCCTCCATCTCCTAAACATCTTTAGAAGGCCGACGGACCACACTGCACGGTCCGGGTCCGGGCCCTGACCCGGTTCTGGATAATGCCAGCTTAAAGTGAAAAATTCTACTGTACATATTATGTTTCTCTTTATGGTATATATGTATAATATAGCGCGACCGCTTCACGAAGCTAGAAAGAAAGTTATCCGCCATTTTTATTTTACCTGCAATTGAATTTGCCATTTAAATCATTATTAATACCGCAGCTGCTAAATTACTTACCTAAAAGCGTTCAGATACAAAAGCACTTGAGCTGTAATGTTTATATACTGTTGGCCCGATGACCTACTTCAAGAAGAATTGTTACATAGACCGCCAAGGACTGTCATCACACTTTACGTCATAAAGCGCTTTAAAACTTTTGACAAGTTCAACACCTCATATTTTGTACTGTTTATCGTGGTAAAAGCAACTCAAAGCAATTATAAAAATGATCGAAAGGTAAAAATACAAGCTTATACGAGCTGTCATTTTAACATTTATAACATATATTTAAACAAAATATATATAATCTATTTGAATAAAATAGAAAAGTGTTCTTAGTCTTCACTTAAAAGCTGTTAGAAGCTGCCTTTCTGACAAGAGAGTTCTGTGAGTTCCACAGTCTCAGTGCATTAAAGTCAAAACCAGTTGCTTTTTATTTCCTGTTTTACAACAGAGCAAGGAGGGTGTCCACAGACCACTGTGCACCTGCAGGCTGATATGGGGGGTAAAAAGTCTAGAAGTGAGTAAATAAGATTTTAGCACATGTTCTAAAACAAACCGGACACCTGTACAGCGATGCCAACACAGTGATCTGAGCTCCTTCTTTGAGTTAAATCCTAGCATCTGCATTTTTTACAAGTTGTTGCTATGGCAGAGCATGACCAGAGCATAACAGAAACCACCCATTTTCTAACCGCTTCATCCAATTCAGGGTCAGGGGGTCAGGGGGTCGCGGGGCACAGGGGAGCCAGAGCCTCAGAAAGTAATAAGCAGGAGATACCTGGGACTGGATGGTAGTCCAATGCAGGGAAGACACAGACACTCACCAATTATCCCAGAAGCCAATTAACCTACCAGTAGTTCTTTGAACTGTGGGAGGAAGCCGGAGCACCCAAAGCAAACTCATGCAAACATGGGGAGAACATACAAGCTCCATACAGATAGCACCCCAGGTCCAGAAGTGTACCCAGGGCCTCAGCACTGTGAGCTAGCAATGCTAAACGCTGGGCTACTGTGCATGCTAATTTCTAGGCATCAGGTGATCAATCAGGTAGTGTTTCTCAGATAAAAGGACACCAGTAATTTAGTATGAGATTCAAATTGACCTCAGAACAAAAAACTGTATAACTTATGTTATATAACTTATGTATAACTTACTACAGCATAACTGTCTTATTTGGCTCTTGTAGAACATATTAACAGCATGCCTATTAAACATACAGTATCTAGCAATCAGCAATCAAAATAAAAACATTTCCAAACATGGAAACTGCACAGTTAATGAAGCATTTCAAAGACATTAATCTATTCAATAATTACAGTTTCAAGTAGATAACAGATTTATATTCAGATTACGAAAGTATCATAACAACGGCTGCTTGTGTAAGGAATCCATGAATACCACTGTACATGAGAATTCCACACCTATTTGTAATCAATACACAAAATCCTATTGAATTTCAGGTACTTGTTTATTCAGCATTGCTTGACTCCGCGGACTCCTTGTTGTTTCAATATTCTAGCAATAGGACTAATCGCCAATACAGTGCCGTTGTAATCTATTCCTTCTGCCAGCAGAGGACGGTATTCGCACAGCCCGTTCAGGATAAGATACGGTCCTCGCAGTTCACAGTACAACTGGCCACAGCCGTACTCGGAATATGCTCTCGATAACCTCGTTTAGTTTAAGTACGGCCGTATTTCATATCAACCCACAGATGCAATGCATAAACACTAGACTTCTGGTTGTACTTAAATTGACCTTATACGTTTTGGATTATGTTTAACCTTCTTCAATTTCTTCAACCATATTTTGAGATGATTACGTTTACAGAAGCAAATATTATTCAGTGCTTTTTCTTCACTCCTTTAATCAAACCGACATTTCTATAAGGAGGGCCATTGTGAAACTCCCCAAAGTGAGCTGAATTAATCTTTTATTCTTCACACCTGCGAAGTCATTCCTTCATTGTGTAATATGAAGGCCTTTCATTATTCACGTATACTACAACATCTGAAAATAATGGGTCTTGAAATAGTTGAATGAAAGAAAATCCTGAATAACTCCTCCAAATGCGTGTTACACTTTCATCAAGTACACACACTTTGAATGTGATGAACTATAAAAAGTTATTTTAACCATACCCAATGGAGCTCGGGAGTGCGATTGCATACACAATCATGTTTTCAGTGTTTGGACATCAGCCGTACATCAGAACAATCATTTCACTAACACAGCTCCGTGTTGAGTGATATATCTGTATTTGGGTATATACAGATCATGTAATTCAGGGAGCACTGTTACGTCAGGTCACCAACCATTATTACGACGCTCATATGTCATAGAGCTCCTTAGGATGTTTGTATAATTTGTATCCAAATTTTCATATGGCCGCAGTTACGGCGTTTATTTTACAGTTAATGTAACAGGGTGTCATTATATTTTTCTGTCTTTATGGTGGCAGACCACTTAACTAAATCTGAGTAGGCGGTTTCTACAAGTGGGTCAGATAAAATATTAAATATACAGTAAAAGCTCACACCTATTCATACCCTTTATGTACTGTATATCTACAATTACGTATACTGTATAATACGATAACTACCATTACAAAATGGCTCCCTTTTGATTTGAAGTGGTTCTTTTAAATAAGTAAATTGCAATCACTTAGCCTACATCTGAGCTCCTAATTCATCGCGACGACGGACTGAGACTCCAGTCGGATTTGTGAGAAGGGGTGTGCCTGTTTTAAAACCGATTCATACGTCTTAAACACATGGACATAGATAGCAGTCTGTGTTATATAATTTATCTTTTTATTTTATTTAAATTTAAGTATCACATACACATTTTCAAAGTAACTGTACCCCTTTTAATTATGATCCCCATCGCTCACAGCTCCGAAGGTGAGACGAGGGCTACTTCAGATGGGATTTCCAATATTTCTCTCTTAGCTTGTATACCGGTGGAAAGGAGAGGGCTCTTAAAACGTGTTGATAGTAAGATTGGGATGTATTTGCAGTCTAGATATAGTTTTTTTAATGTTCGGAGCCGCCACAGATTCATTTTCTTACGACTGCTTTTCTGGATGACAATGACAATGCAAACGATGGTGTTAAGGCGAGGCTGTGCCTTAAGGCTCCTCTGCTTACAATGTTCAGCGCGTAAATCGCAAACGAGCGCCTTCCCTTACGATGAAAATGCAGAAAATAAGACCACGAGATTTAAACCTACGGCTTACAAATTTATGCGTAAACACTAAAACCGTATCTTTAGCAAAACTGGCGAGACAATGTGTTTTATCATTTAAAAAAGTACTGGAAAATAATTAAAGGTTATCACGATAAACAGAGGTTACTGATCTACTACTGTACGCTGTGACCAAAAATGAGAGTCCCCCGATCCTCGCAGCCTTCATGCTTTGGTCTGGGCCTGGCCGTTTTTTTTTAGGATAATGGGGTCAAGTTAAGAAATTATGCAAGTTTCTAATCAAATCCAAGGGCGCCTCGATCTCCTAAACATCTTTAGAAGGCCGACGGACCACACTGCACGGTCCGGGTCCGGGCCCTGACCCGGTTCTGGATAATGCCAGCTTAAAGTGAAAAATTCTACTGTACATATTATGTTTCTTATTATGGTATATATGTATAATGTGGCGCGACCGCTTCACGAAGCTAGAAAGAAAGCTATCCGCCATTTTTATTTTACCTGCAATTGAATTTGCCATTAAAATCATTATTAATACCGCAGCTGCTAAATTACTTACCTAAAAGCGTTCAGATACAAAAGCACTTGAGCTGTAATGTTTATATACTGTTGGCCCGATGACCTACTTCAAGAAGAATTGTTACATAGACCGCCAAGGACTGTCATCACACTTTACGTCATAAAGCGCTTTAAAACTTTTGACAAGTTCAACACCTCATATTTTGTACTGTTTATCGTGGTAAAAGCAACTCAAAGCAATTATAAAAATGATCGAAAGGTAAAAATACAAGCTTATACGAGCTGTCATTTTAACATTTATAACATATATTTAAACAAAATATATATAATCTATTTGAATAAAATAGAAAAGTGTTCTTAGTCTTCACTTAAAAGCTGTTAGAAGCTGCCTTTCTGACAAGAGAGTTCTGTGAGTTCCACAGTCTCAGTGCATTAAAGTCAAAACCAGTTGCTTTTTATTTCCTGTTTTACAACAGAGCAAGGAGGGTGTCCACAGACCACTGTGCACCTGCAGGCTGATATGGGGGGTAAAAAGTCTAGAAGTGAGTAAATAAGATTTTAGCACATGTTCTAAAACAAACCGGACACCTGTACAGCGATGCCAACACAGTGATCTGAGCTCCTTCTTTGAGTTAAATCCTAGCATCTGCATTTTTTACAAGTTGTTGCTATGGCAGAGCATGACCAGAGCATAACAGAAACCACCCATTTTCTAACCGCTTCATCCAATTCAGGGTCAGGGGGTCAGGGGGTCGGGGGGCACGGGGGAGCCAGAGCCTCAGAAAGTAATAAGCAGGAGATACCTGGGACTGGATGGTAGTCCAATGCAGGGAAGACACAGACACTCACCAATTATCCCAGAAGCCAATTAACCTACCAGTAGTTCTTTGAACTGTGGGAGGAAGCCGGAGCACCCAAAGCAAACTCATGCAAACATGGGGAGAACATACAAGCTCCATACAGATAGCACCCCAGGTCCAGAAGTGTACCCAGGGCCTCAGCACTGTGAGCTAGCAATGCTAAACTCTGGGCTACTGTGCATGCTAATTTCTAGGCATCAGGTGATCAATCAGGTAGTGTTTCTCAGATAAAAGGACACCAGTTATTTAGTATGAGATTCAAATTGCCCTCAGAACAAAATATAACTTATGTTATATAACTTATATAGAACTTACTACAGCATAACTGTCTTATTTGGCTCTTGTAGAAAATATTAACAGCATGCCTTTTAAACATACAGTATCTAGCAATCAGCAATCAAAATAAAAACATTTCCAAACATGGAAACTGCCCAGTTAATGAAGCATTTCAAAGACATTAATCTATTCAATAATTACAGTTTTAAGTAGATAACAGATTTATATTCAGATTACGAAAGCATCATAACAACGGCTGCTTGTGTAAGGAATCCATGAATACCACTGTACATGAGAATTCCACACCTATTTGTAATCAATACACAAAATCCTATTGAATTTCAGGTACTTGTTTATTCAGCATTGCTTGACTCCGCGGACTCCTTGTTGTTTCAATATTCTAGCAATAGGACTAATCGCCAATACAGTGCCGTTGTAATCTATTCCTTCTGCCAGCAGAGGACGGTATTCGCACAGCCCGTTCAGGATAAGATACGGTCCTCGCAGTTCACAGTACAACTGGCCAAAGCCGTATTCGGAATATGCTCTCGATAACCTCGTTTAGTTTAAGTACGGCCGTATTTCATATCAACCCACAGATGCATTGCATAAACACTAGAATTCTGGTTGTACTTAAATTGACCTTATACGTTTTGGATTATGTTTAACCTTCTTCAATTTCTTCAACCATATTTTGAGATGATTACGTTTACAGAAGCAAATATTATTCAGTGCTTTTTCTTCACTCCTTTAATCAAACCGACATTTCTATAAGGAGGGCCATTGTGAAACTCCCCAAAGTGAGCTGAATTAATCTTTTATTCTTCACACCTGCGAAGTCATTCCTTCATTGTGTAATATGAAGGCCTTTCATTATTCACGTATACTACAACATCTGAAAATAATGGGTCTTGAAATAGTTGAATGAAAGAAAATCCTGAATAACTCCTCCAAATGCGTGTTACACTTTCATCAAGTACACACACTTTGAATGTGATGAACTATAAAAAGTTATTTTAACCATACCCAATGGAGCTCGGGAGTGCGATTGCATACACAATCATGTTTTCAGTGTTTGGACATCAGCCGTACATCAGAACAATCATTTCACTAACACAGCTCCGTGTTGAGTGATATATCTGTATTTGGGTATATACAGATCATGTAATTCAGGGAGCACTGTTACGTCAGGTCACCAACCATTATTACGACGCTCATATGTCATAGAGCTCCTTAGGATGTTTGTATAATTTGTATCCAAATTTTCATATGGCCGCAGTTACGGCGTTTATTTTACAGTTAATGTAACAGGGTGTCATTATATTTTTCTGTCTTTATGGTGGCAGACCACTTAACTAAATCTGAGTAGGCGGTTTCTACAAGTGGGTCAGATAAAATATTAAATATACAGTAAAAGCTCACACCTATTCATACCCTTTATGTACTGTATATCTACAATTACGTATACTGTATAATACGATAACTACCATTACAAAATGGCTCCCTTTTGATTTGAAGTGGTTCTTTTAAATAAGTAAATTGCAATCACTTAGCCTACATCTGAGCTCCTAATTCATCGCGACGACGGACTGAGACTCCAGTTGGATTTGTGAGAAGTAAAGGGGTGTGCCTGTTTTAAAACCGATTCATACGTCTTAAACACATGGACATAGATAGCAGTCTGTGTTATATAATTTATCTTTTTATTTTATTTAAATTTAAGTATCACATACACATTTTCAAAGTAACTGTACCCCTTTTAATTATGATCCCCATCGCTCACAGCTCCGAAGGTGAGACGAGGGCTACTTCAGATGGGATTTCCAATATTTCTCTCTTAGCTTGTATACCGGTGGAAAGGAGAGGGCTCTTAAAACGTGTTGATAGTAAGATTGGGATGTATTTGCAGTCTAGATATAGTTTTTTTAATGTTCGGAGCCGCCACAGATTCATTTTCTTACGACTGCTTTTCTGGATGACAATGACAATGCAAACGATGGTGTTAAGGCGAGGCTGTGCCTTAAGGCTCCTCTGCTTACAATGTTCAGCGCGTAAATCGCAAACGAGCGCCTTCCCTTACGATGAAAATGCAGAAAATAAGACCACGAAATTTAAACCTACGGCTTACAAATTTATGCGTAAACACTAAAACCGTATCTTTAGCAAAACTGGCGAGACAATGTGTTTTATCATTTAAAAAAGTACTGGAAAATAATTAAAGGTTATCACGATAAACAGAGGTTACTGATCTACTAATGTACGCTGTGACCAAAAATGAGAGTCCCCCGATCCTCGCAGCCTTCATGCTTTGGTCTTGGCCTGGCCGTTTTTTTTTTAAGATAATGGGGTCAAGTTAAGAAATTATGCAAGTTTCTAATCAAATCCAAGGGCGCCTCCATCTCCTAAACATCTTTAGAAGGCCGACGGACCACACTGCACGGTCCGGGTCCGGGCCCTGACCCGGTTCTGGATAATGCCAGCTTAAAGTGAAAAATTCTACTGTACATATTATGTTTCTTATTATGGTATATATGTATAATATAGCGCGACCGCTTCACGAAGCTAGAAAGAAAGTTATCCGTCATTTTTATTTTACCTGCAATTGAATTTGCCATTAAAATCATTATTAATACCGCAGCTGCTAAATTACTTACCTAAAAGCGTTCAGATACAAAAGCACTTGAGCTGTAATGTTTATATACTGTTGGCCCGATGACCTACTTCAAGAAGAATTGTTACATAGACCGCCAAGGACTGTCATCACACTTTACGTCATAAAGCGCTTTAAAACTTTTGACAAGTTCAACACCTCATATTTTGTACTGTTTATCGTGGTAAAAGCAACTCAAAGCAATTATAAAAATGATCGAAAGGTAAAAATACAAGCTTATACGAGCTGTCATTTTAACATTTATAACATATATTTAAACAAAATATATATAATCTATTTGAATAAAATAGAAAAGTGTTCTTAGTCTTCACTTAAAAGCTGTTAGAAGCTGCCTTTCTGACAAGAGAGTTCTGTGAGTTCCACAGTCTCAGTGCATTAAAGTCAAAACCAGTTGCTTTTTATTTCCTGTTTTACGACAGAGCAAGGAGGGTGTCCACAGACCACTGTGCACCTGCAGGCTGATATGGGGGGTAAAAAGTCTAGAAGTGAGTAAATAAGATTTTAGCACATGTTCTAAAACAAACCGGACACCTGTACAGCGATGCCAACACAGTGATCTGAGCTCCTTCTTTGAGTTAAATCCTAGCATCTGCATTTTTTACAAGTTGTTGCTATGGCAGAGCATGACCAGAGCATAACAGAAACCACCCATTTTCTAACCGCTTCATCCAATTCAGGGTCAGGGGGTCAGGGGGTCGCGGGGCACGGGGGAGCCAGAGCCTCAGAAAGTAATAAGCAGGAGATACCTGGGACTGGATGGTAGTCCAATGCAGGGAAGACACAGACACTCACCAATTATCCCAGAAGCCAATTAACCTACCAGTAGTTCTTTGAAGTGTGGGAGGAAGCCGGAGCACCCAAAGCAAACTCATGCAAACATGGGGAGAACATACAAGCTCCATACAGATAGCACCCCAGGTCCAGAAGTGTACCCAGGGCCTCAGCACTGTGAGCTAGCAATGCTAAACGCTGGGCTACTGTGCATGCTAATTTCTAGGCATCAGGTGATCAATCAGGTAGTGTTTCTCAGATAAAAGGACACCAGTAATTTAGTATGAGATTCAAATTGACCTCAGAACAAAAAACTGTATAACTTATGTTATATAACTTATGTATAACTTACTACAGCATAACTGTCTTATTTGGCTCTTGTAGAAAATATTAACAGCATGCCTATTAAACATACAGTATCTAGCAATCAGCAATCAAAATAAAAACATTTCCAAACATGGAAACTGCCCAGTTAATGAAGCATTTCAAAGACATTAATCTATTCAATAATTACAGTTTTAAGTAGATAACAGATTTATATTCAGATTACGAAAGTATCATAACAACGGCTGCTTGTGTAAGGAATCCATGAATACCACTGTACATGAGAATTCCACACCTATTTGTAATCAATACACAAAATCCTATTGAATTTCAGGTACTTGTTTATTCAGCATTGCTTGACTCCGCGGACTCCTTGTTGTTTCAATATTCTAGCAATAGGACTAATCGCCAATACAGTGCCGTTGTAATCTATTCCTTCTGCCAGCAGAGGACGGTATTCGCACAGCCCGTTCAGGATAAGATACGGTCCTCGCAGTTCACAGTACAACTGGCCACAGCCGTACTCGGAAAATGCTCTCGATAACCTCGTTTAGTTTAAGTACGGCCGTATTTCATATCACCCCACAGATGCATTGCATAAACACTATAATTCTGGTTGTACTTAAATTGACCTTATATGTTTTGGATTATGTTTAACCTTCTTCAATTTCTTCAACCATATTTTGAGATGATTACGTTTACAGAAGCAAATATTATTCAGTGCTTTTTCTTCACTCCTTTAATCAAACCCACATTTCTATAAGGAGGGCCATTGTGAAACTCCCCAAAGTGAGCTGAATTAATCTTTTATTCTTCACACCTGCGAAGTCATTCCTTCATTCTGTAATATGAAGGCCTTTCATTATTCACGTATACTACAACATCTGAAAATAATGGGTCTTGAAATAGTTGAATGAAAGAAAATCCTGAATAACTCCTCCAAATGCGTGTTACACTTTCATCAAGTACACACACTTTGAATGTGATGAACTATAAAAAGTTATTTTAACCATACCCAATGGAGCTCGGGAGTGCGATTGCATACACAATCATGTTTTCAGTGTTTGGACATCAGCCGTACATCAGAACAATCATTTCACTAACACAGCTCCGTGTTGAGTGATATATCTGTATTTGGGTATATACAGATCATGTAATTCAGGGAGCACTGTTACGTCAGGTCACCAACCATTATTACGACGCTCATATGTCATAGAGCTCCTTAGGATGTTTGTATAATTTGTATCCAAATTTTCATATGGCCGCAGTTACGGCGTTTATTTTACAGTTAATGTAACAGGGTGTCATTATATTTTTCTGTCTTTATGGTGGCAGACCACTTAACTAAATCTGAGTAGGCGGTTTCTACAAGTGGGTCAGATAAAATATTAAATATACAGTAAAAGCTCACACCTATTCATACCCTTTATGTACTGTATATCTACAATTACGTATACTGTATAATACGATAACTACCATTACAAAATGGCTCCCTTTTGATTTGAAGTGGTTCTTTTAAATAAGTAAATTGCAATCACTTAGCCTACATCTGAGCTCCTAATTCATCGCGACGACGGACTGAGACTCCAGTCGGATTTGTGAGAAGGGGTGTGCCTGTTTTAAAACCGATTCATACGTCTTAAACACATGGACATAGATAGCAGTCTGTGTTATATAATTTATCTTTTTATTTTATTTAAATTTAAGTATCACATACACATTTTCAAAGTAACTGTACCCCTTTTAATTATGATCCCCATCGCTCACAGCTCCGAAGGTGAGACGAGGGCTACTTCAGATGGGATTTCCAATATTTCTCTCTTAGCTTGTATACCGGTGGAAAGGAGAGGGGTCTTAAAACGTGTTGATAGTAAGATTGGGATGTATTTGCAGTCTAGATATAGTTTTTTTAATGTTCGGAGCCGCCACAGATTCATTTTCTTACGACTGCTTTTCTGGATGACAATGACAATGCAAACGATGGTGTTAAGGCGAGGCTGTGCCTTAAGGCTCCTCTGCTTACAATGTTCAGCGCGTAAATCGCAAACGAGCGCCTTCCCTTACGATGAAAATGCAGAAAATAAGACCACGAGATTTAAACCTACGGCTTACAAATTTATGCGTAAACACTAAAACCGTATCTTTAGCAAAACTGGCGAGACAATGTGTTTTATCATTTAAAAAAGTACTGGAAAATAATTAAAGGTTATCACGATAAACAGAGGTTACTGATCTACTACTGTACGCTGTGACCAAAAATGAGAGTCCCCCGATCCTCGCAGCCTTCATGCTTTGGTCTGGGCCTGGCCGTTTTTTTTTAGGATAATGGGGTCAAGTTAAGAAATTATGCAAGTTTCTAATCAAATCCAAGGGCGCCTCGATCTCCTAAACATCTTTAGAAGGCCGACGGACCACACTGCACGGTCCGGGTCCGGGCCCTGACCCGGTTCTGGATAATGCCAGCTTAAAGTGAAAAATTCTACTGTACATATTATGTTTCTTATTATGGTATATATGTATAATGTGGCGCGACCGCTTCACGAAGCTAGAAAGAAAGCTATCCGCCATTTTTATTTTACCTGCAATTGAATTTGCCATTAAAATCATTATTAATACCGCAGCTGCTAAATTACTTACCTAAAAGCGTTCAGATACAAAAGCACTTGAGCTGTAATGTTTATATACTGTTGGCCCGATGACCTACTTCAAGAAGAATTGTTACATAGACCGCCAAGGACTGTCATCACACTTTACGTCATAAAGCGCTTTAAAACTTTTGACAAGTTCAACACCTCATATTTTGTACTGTTTATCGTGGTAAAAGCAACTCAAAGCAATTATAAAAATGATCGAAAGGTAAAAATACAAGCTTATACGAGCTGTCATTTTAACATTTATAACATATATTTAAACAAAATATATATAATCTATTTGAATAAAATAGAAAAGTGTTCTTAGTCTTCACTTAAAAGCTGTTAGAAGCTGCCTTTCTGACAAGAGAGTTCTGTGAGTTCCACAGTCTCAGTGCATTAAAGTCAAAACCAGTTGCTTTTTATTTCCTGTTTTACGACAGAGCAAGGAGGGTGTCCACAGACCACTGTGCACCTGCAGACTGATATGGGGGGTAAAAAGTCTAGAAGTTAGTAAATAAGATTTTAGCACATGTTCTAAAACAAACCGGACACCTGTACAGTGATGCCAACACAGTGCTCTGAGCTCCTTCTTTGAGTTAAATCCTAGCATCTGCATTTTTTACAAGTTGTTGCTATGGCAGAGCATGACCAGAGCATAACAGAAACCACCCATTTTCTAACCGCTTCATCCAATTCAGGGTCAGGGGGTCAGGGGGTCGGGGGGCACGGGGGAGCCAGAGCCTCAGAAAGTAATAAGCAGGAGATACCTGGGACTGGATGGTAGTCCAATGCAGGGAAGACACAGACACTCACCAATTATCCCAGAAGCCAATTAACCTACCAGTAGTTCTTTGAACTGTGGGAGGAAGCCGGAGCACCCAAAGCAAACTCATGCAAACATGGGGAGAACATACAAGCTCCATACAGATAGCACCCCAGGTCCAGAAGTGTACCCAGGGCCTCAGCACTGTGAGCTAGCAATGCTAAACTCTGGGCTACTGTGCATGCTAATTTCTAGGCATCAGGTGATCAATCAGGTAGTGTTTCTCAGATAAAAGGACACCAGTTATTTAGTATGAGATTCAAATTGCCCTCAGAACAAAATATAACTTATGTTATATAACTTATATAGAACTTACTACAGCATAACTGTCTTATTTGGCTCTTGTAGAAAATATTAACAGCATGCCTTTTAAACATACAGTATCTAGCAATCAGCAATCAAAATAAAAACATTTCCAAACATGGAAACTGCCCAGTTAATGAAGCATTTCAAAGACATTAATCTATTCAATAATTACAGTTTTAAGTAGATAACAGATTTATATTCAGATTACGAAAGCATCATAACAACGGCTGCTTGTGTAAGGAATCCATGAATACCACTGTACATGAGAATTCCACACCTATTTGTAATCAATACACAAAATCCTATTGAATTTCAGGTACTTGTTTATTCAGCATTGCTTGACTCCGCGGACTCCTTGTTGTTTCAATATTCTAGCAATAGGACTAATCGCCAATACAGTGCCGTTGTAATCTATTCCTTCTGCCAGCAGAGGACGGTATTCGCACAGCCCGTTCAGGATAAGATACGGTCCTCGCAGTTCACAGTACAACTGGCCAAAGCCGTATTCGGAATATGCTCTCGATAACCTCGTTTAGTTTAAGTACGGCCGTATTTCATATCAACCCACAGATGCATTGCATAAACACTAGAATTCTGGTTGTACTTAAATTGACCTTATACGTTTTGGATTATGTTTAACCTTCTTCAATTTCTTCAACCATATTTTGAGATGATTACGTTTACAGAAGCAAATATTATTCAGTGCTTTTTCTTCACTCCTTTAATCAAACCGACATTTCTATAAGGAGGGCCATTGTGAAACTCCCCAAAGTGAGCTGAATTAATCTTTTATTCTTCACACCTGCGAAGTCATTCCTTCATTGTGTAATATGAAGGCCTTTCATTATTCACGTATACTACAACATCTGAAAATAATGGGTCTTGAAATAGTTGAATGAAAGAAAATCCTGAATAACTCCTCCAAATGCGTGTTACACTTTCATCAAGTACACACACTTTGAATGTGATGAACTATAAAAAGTTATTTTAACCATACCCAATGGAGCTCGGGAGTGCGATTGCATACACAATCATGTTTTCAGTGTTTGGACATCAGCCGTACATCAGAACAATCATTTCACTAACACAGCTCCGTGTTGAGTGATATATCTGTATTTGGGTATATACAGATCATGTAATTCAGGGAGCACTGTTACGTCAGGTCACCAACCATTATTACGACGCTCATATGTCATAGAGCTCCTTAGGATGTTTGTATAATTTGTATCCAAATTTTCATATGGCCGCAGTTACGGCGTTTATTTTACAGTTAATGTAACAGGGTGTCATTATATTTTTCTGTCTTTATGGTGGCAGACCACTTAACTAAATCTGAGTAGGCGGTTTCTACAAGTGGGTCAGATAAAATATTAAATATACAGTAAAAGCTCACACCTATTCATACCCTTTATGTACTGTATATCTACAATTACGTATACTGTATAATACGATAACTACCATTACAAAATGGCTCCCTTTTGATTTGAAGTGGTTCTTTTAAATAAGTAAATTGCAATCACTTAGCCTACATCTGAGCTCCTAATTCATCGCGACGACGGACTGAGACTCCAGTTGGATTTGTGAGAAGTAAAGGGGTGTGCCTGTTTTAAAACCGATTCATACGTCTTAAACACATGGACATAGATAGCAGTCTGTGTTATATAATTTATCTTTTTATTTTATTTAAATTTAAGTATCACATACACATTTTCAAAGTAACTGTACCCCTTTTAATTATGATCCCCATCGCTCACAGCTCCGAAGGTGAGACGAGGGCTACTTCAGATGGGATTTCCAATATTTCTCTCTTAGCTTGTATACCGGTGGAAAGGAGAGGGCTCTTAAAACGTGTTGATAGTAAGATTGGGATGTATTTGCAGTCTAGATATAGTTTTTTTAATGTTCGGAGCCGCCACAGATTCATTTTCTTACGACTGCTTTTCTGGATGACAATGACAATGCAAACGATGGTGTTAAGGCGAGGCTGTGCCTTAAGGCTCCTCTGCTTACAATGTTCAGCGCGTAAATCGCAAACGAGCGCCTTCCCTTACGATGAAAATGCAGAAAATAAGACCACGAAATTTAAACCTACGGCTTACAAATTTATGCGTAAACACTAAAACCGTATCTTTAGCAAAACTGGCGAGACAATGTGTTTTATCATTTAAAAAAGTACTGGAAAATAATTAAAGGTTATCACGATAAACAGAGGTTACTGATCTACTAATGTACGCTGTGACCAAAAATGAGAGTCCCCCGATCCTCGCAGCCTTCATGCTTTGGTCTTGGCCTGGCCGTTTTTTTTTTAAGATAATGGGGTCAAGTTAAGAAATTATGCAAGTTTCTAATCAAATCCAAGGGCGCCTCCATCTCCTAAACATCTTTAGAAGGCCGACGGACCACACTGCACGGTCCGGGTCCGGGCCCTGACCCGGTTCTGGATAATGCCAGCTTAAAGTGAAAAATTCTACTGTACATATTATGTTTCTTATTATGGTATATATGTATAATATAGCGCGACCGCTTCACGAAGCTAGAAAGAAAGTTATCCGTCATTTTTATTTTACCTGCAATTGAATTTGCCATTAAAATCATTATTAATACCGCAGCTGCTAAATTACTTACCTAAAAGCGTTCAGATACAAAAGCACTTGAGCTGTAATGTTTATATACTGTTGGCCCGATGACCTACTTCAAGAAGAATTGTTACATAGACCGCCAAGGACTGTCATCACACTTTACGTCATAAAGCGCTTTAAAACTTTTGACAAGTTCAACACCTCATATTTTGTACTGTTTATCGTGGTAAAAGCAACTCAAAGCAATTATAAAAATGATCGAAAGGTAAAAATACAAGCTTATACGAGCTGTCATTTTAACATTTATAACATATATTTAAACAAAATATATATAATCTATTTGAATAAAATAGAAAAGTGTTCTTAGTCTTCACTTAAAAGCTGTTAGAAGCTGCCTTTCTGACAAGAGAGTTCTGTGAGTTCCACAGTCTCAGTGCATTAAAGTCAAAACCAGTTGCTTTTTATTTCCTGTTTTACGACAGAGCAAGGAGGGTGTCCACAGACCACTGTGCACCTGCAGGCTGATATGGGGGGTAAAAAGTCTAGAAGTGAGTAAATAAGATTTTAGCACATGTTCTAAAACAAACCGGACACCTGTACAGCGATGCCAACACAGTGATCTGAGCTCCTTCTTTGAGTTAAATCCTAGCATCTGCATTTTTTACAAGTTGTTGCTATGGCAGAGCATGACCAGAGCATAACAGAAACCACCCATTTTCTAACCGCTTCATCCAATTCAGGGTCAGGGGGTCAGGGGGTCGCGGGGCACGGGGGAGCCAGAGCCTCAGAAAGTAATAAGCAGGAGATACCTGGGACTGGATGGTAGTCCAAT